>NC_064770.1:1613124-1934539 GCF_011397635.1 Epinephelus fuscoguttatus | reverse complement strand
TACCCAACAGTCCAACCATCTGGACTCAAGTTGCCACACAGCTGAGAGAACTGGCTCACCAACTGGAGCCCCTCATCCGGCACCATGGGGACACAACGGTAACTGCACACGTAATGCATGGCATTAATATCCAACCCAGGACATAAAGATACAAATCTAAAGGACACATTTACAAAAATAAGCATTTGGGGTGCTAATAGCAGGAATAATATAATATCCCTGGGTGGGACATACTTGAGGCTGAAAATTTTTCCATAGAATATTTGATCCTTAATGGAATGACATGTTTTCTGTGAGAATTTCTCATACAAGTGTTCATAGCTGAATTCAGCAAATTCTCTTTAACTGCAAAACTCAGTATAAATCATTTGTTTCTGCCTGCTGAATAAAACCTTTTCATGAGTGGGTACACATTGATGAGATTCATTATTCCTAAATGATTATAGCTGAGGTAGGATGAGGCGGTATGGATACTAGATAGATTGTGAGAAATCAACCATTGACATCCTGGATGTCCATGTGTGTGCAAAGACTGGCGTCTGTTGTCTTCAGCTCCAAGGAAACTCTGATCCCAGTAGATGGCTTGTAGATGAGGGTCACCAGAGTCTTGGATGCCAGGGGTACATGGAGGGAGAAGATCCTGAGAGATTCACAACAGAGTACTGTGTATTAACTGTGAGACTTGCGTGTATGGGGAGGCAGTGTTGACAAGATCACTTTTCCCCCACATGAAAATAAGCAAGGGTGAACAAGAAGCACACACACTTGGCACAAACTGGAGATGTGTGAGTGGCAGGGATGAGTCCGTCCAGCAGCAGTGAAGAGCCTCCATTCCAGGCATCCTCGGGGCAGCCACGGCTGCTCAGCCAGCCCCGGCCCTCTAGCTCCTTATAGTAGTACAAGGGCTGGATCTCCTGGGCAGTCAGGTTAAACCAGCTCCTGTCTACCTCACGCTGCACACACACAAAACAAAAGTGCAGTCATCAAGCAAATATACAAACCTTCATTACATTTCCCTGAATAAACAAGCACACACCTAGAAAGAAAATGTTATAATCAACTAAATAATAATAATATAATACAATCATACTGCAAGCCAGTGTAAAGATGTGAGGACTAGTGCGACATGATCAGTGCAGCTCTGGTGATGTCCCAATCAACTTTTTTGCTCCCGATCCTGATCTGAGTCATTTCACATTAAGTATCTGCCAGTATGAGTCCCAATATGATACTTGTATTTTCTTATATAATACACAGTGTACACTTATTAAAAACAATCCAATGAATATGCTATGTAACTGAATATCTGCAATACATTAAAAAATAGAACTAATGCTTTGTAATGTATGCTTTCTAGCACCACTGAAGTTGCAGTTACAGTTAACATCCATATCTGTCAAAATATGAGTGCTTATTCCCCCCTGCAGCACAGAAGATGTATACAATCAGCACAGTCTCAAGGTGGCCACCCAAGATTAGTGTCACCAATTCAATATCTGACCAAATGTCTAACCTTCTGTTCCTGAGATACGACATTGAACAATGGTCAGAAACTTCTGTTTCTTAATGTTGTTGTTGTTGTTTTTTTTTTTTTTTTTTTAAACAGAATAAAGAATAAAATAACCGTCTCTTAGATCTTTTAGGCCTTGTTGCTGTCTCATGGGAATTTCTCTGTCCCTTTCAGAGAGTATTCTTAGCAGTAGCTGAAATAAAACATGTGCTCATAACTCAGGCAAATAATAAAATAATGAACAGTCTTATACTACATTCGCTATTGTTTGAATATTTGGTGTTTCACAGAAGGCGGTGTAAAGTGTTGGAGAGACAGAGTTGGAGAGTTGACAATGGCTGCACTTACTTTGCAAGTAAACACCTGTGTAACAGCTGAAGTACAACAAAGGATAGGATTAGGTTCTGCATGGCTCAATATAGCCGATACTAATTATTTAAGAAATGCTTTGATTTGCCCTACCACATAAAAAAGTACTGGATGTATTACTGAGTTCTAACAACAGCTACATGACAGAGTGCTGGATGTATCACTGAGTTCTAACAACAGCTACGTGACAAAGTGCTAGATGAAAAACAGTTCTAAGAATACATACAAGTGTTGTCAGTATTTGGCGCTTGTTGTGTCAATCCACGTATTATATTATTATTTATGCAGCATTTGGGTTGGTTTTAGATGCAGCAGCACTCACACTGAAAATTTTATCCTATGTCTGATACTTTGTGATGCTTTTTGGTCACTAAAACTTCAAATTCGCTGTGTCTGATATTGTCATGTAGGAGTAGAATGGGTCTTAGACTTTGCACCGAGAACAAACCGTCTGTCTCTGGCACAACGTCTATCTGCCACCTAACCAGTCTGATGACAAAGAGCCAGCTAAATATTTGGAGAAAATGTATAGCAATAATGAAATAATGCTTAAAATGTAAATAAACATTTTAAATCAAGCCCTCTACAGCCAGTAGATGAATTTAAATCTGCATCAAAACTTAGGTTTTGGTAACGTTCAAGTGGTTAAAGCAGAAACACTGGTAAATCAGTCTGCACTGATCTATAGATGAAAATCAGTGAATCCTACAGATTCTGTTGTCCACACAGACCCGTGTACTTCTGAAACCGTTTATCATTCTACATGATTTGGCTGTTTGGCCACACACAACCGCACTTTGGGGCCCCCGAAACCGCGTTTCTTTGAAACCGGAGTCCAGGGTGAAGTTTTTGGAAGACTCCGGTGCCAGCGGTTGTGTGCAGATAGGATAACCGTAGTATTTTATTACCTGTCTCCATTGTTTGACATCAGAGCGATGGTAAATAGCTCTTTTCTAAAAGTTTGCTAAGTACTAAAATCCCACATCCTGTGTTAAATACAATGTGTCTTAACCACAGTTGTGTATAAAGCGTTAAGAGTTAGAGTACTTTGATTACTTTTTGCAGTAACAAGTAACCTAACGCATTAGTTTGCTGTTTGAGTAATCAAATACTTGAGTACATTTTCAAACAAGCCATCAGTTACTTCCGTTACTTTTAGAACGCTGGTCCTTCAGCTCCAAAACAGCAACGACTGTCTTTTGGTTCTAATAACGGAGATAACGTTAAACCTATCAGTTCGGAAGAAGCCACGAAGCTTGTGGCTAGCTACGTGGTAGAAGAAATGCTGCCATTGTCTATGGTGGAGTCTAAAACATTCCGCACGATCGTCAGTAAAATCCCCACAACTCAACAGATGGAGGAGGACTCGCTGACAGACAGGTCAGACTCAGGACTTGCATTATGCCTGGTACACATTAGTACTACACAACTTTTCTGCCCGTTCTGAAAGTCACTATGTCACATTACACGATTGTGGAGTCATAAAATCGTGCCGTGACTTGGCCGACAGACATGACACACTACACGATGGTCCACACCAGTTATCCCCGTTCGTCTTTCACGACGTGTGTGATGTCATCAGGTTATTCTTGTCCTATTTTTATTACTTTTACTATCTTTTGAGTCACTGTGTCTGTTCACGTGTCAGCCGAAATGTTGTTGTAGTAACGTAAAAAGCGTCAGCAGATGGCAGGAGCTAGATTTGAAGTACCGTATGTAAACATCCAAGCTGTTCCTACAAATGTTTCACAATAAAAGCCTATTTAGAAAATGGAGGGATTCTCTCAGCTGAGGTTATAAGGGGCTTTTAATTTGAAACAAATTCGGGAAGTGTTGAGTTTGAAATGACGGCGCGATGCATTAACTTTATCAAGGCAACTGTAGCGGATAAAAAGTCAATATATAAAGATACAGAGGGAATGATAAATAACGGACTGTCTATAATGTAGTCTGTTTCAAATGAAGCTGGTAGCCTCTGCAGTTGTGGTGAGTAAAAGCCCCACCACTATTTGTTAATGTTATTACTTTATGTCCGTCTCCATTATGAGGACGTGACATTGTTTGCTAGCTTGATGCTAATGACAGTACTAGTAGTAGTCATCGGGTTGACAAAGTGCCTCTGCTGTTTCACACTATCATTTTCCCCTTTTACTCTGTGTTGTAACATCCCTAGAGGAAATATTAAAAATGCTTGGGTGTTGTTGTCATACAGTTGTCTATGGCAGCAGATCGTTCTGTGTTTCTATTGGTCAAAGTGACGGCTGTGATGGGAGAATTGGATCTCAGTGAAGGGCAAGTGGTCCATAACTTTAATTTTGGAGACAAAAAATGTAGGCTAAGCGCCCTGTGGTCCATTGCCCAATAGGAAATGTAGAATACTCAAAGGTACTTTAAAAGTACTTGAGTTACTTTACTCAGGGAGTAACAAAGTAAAGCAACTGGTTACTTTTCAAAAAAGTAACGCAGTAAAGTAATTTGATTACTTTTAAAGTAACCCTTACCCAACTCTGATCTTAACTATATTTACAATGAAGCTTGATTGTCTGCTCTGCACTTAGCCCATATGTGAATGTTTACCGTTGCTATGGCAACAAGTGACAGCTGACGTTAGCGTTAGTTAGCTTAGCTCAATCGTCCGACAAACAATAACCCAAAAAATTATAATTCAACATATTTTAACAAAATCAACAACAGCTACCAACAGTTACAGTCCTTAAACCCTTAGCTAATGTGTTGTCACAGGTTAAATTGTCAAAATTAAAGTAATAGCTTAAATCCCTGAGGAACTACGCTAGCATTAGCGACAGTTGCATCCACTCATATGCAGTTACCTTACATTACAGTTCCTCAAACAATATCACAAAGCACAATACAAACTATATAAACAAATTATCTATTAAGGGTACACTACTGATAAAATCTGAAGGTGCTTAGGTGACATTTACCCACCTGAAAGAATAAATAAAACACATAGTGATTTTGCTGGTCTTCAGTAGCTTTACTCTAGGTGTAACTGCCAACTGAAGAACGCAGCGCAAACCAACTGTTTATATACCCAGATTTGCTCTTGTGCCTTTACTCAAATCAGTTATGCTTTAAATTGAATGGGGGGTATCTGTATGGTATCTGTAAAGATACAAAATCAATATTATATGCATAAAATAATGTCACAATTGAGTGGGCAGATACACATTAATACCCTATATGTCACACTAACTTTGTTTGTGAGCGTGCTATCTGCCCTCTTTGGATGGCATATCCAGCTGCTCGACCTAACGACCAACAAAGGAGGCTGCTCCTGTTGCTAGCTACCCCAACTACATTACCACGAAAGCAGTGACAGGCCTGCCAATGGAGGTCCAACCCAGCCGGATCCAGAACCGAATTGCGGTAGTGTAGTTGGTCATCCAGACGCCTGCTGTTGAATTAAGTCGTGCTACTTTTGTGGATCGGGTTGTTTTTATTTTCCGCACTTCCCTATTTCGGTATTAACTCTGACTTCTGATTGGTTAAAATGGCCTTTCCGTTAGAAGTTACATCGCCACCTACTGCTTTGGCATGTGTATTACATCACTTGGTAGCGGGTTTTGCTGTTTCGTGTGGATATCATATTTTTTTATCACACCACTCGTGCAGACAAATTTTTTTTGGAAACCAGAGCCCGAAAAACTTCGGTTTCAGAAGTACACGGGTCCGTGTGGACTAGACTGTATGAAAAGCTCCACATGCAGTTCATTAAACCCCTGCAGACGTGAAGGCAGCAGTGCCATTATGCACAACCATCATCTGTGTTTACCTTTATTTCCCCTAGGGCTGGGTGACATGGCTTAAAAATAATATTGTAATATTTTTAGACTAAATCGCTATGCACGATATATATCTCGAAATTTTGAAATCTCCTCTAAAAAACTGTAGAATACTGAAACACACAGTTATTAGATAAACTACAGTTACAATAAAGTTAAATAAAATAGCTACAGTCATAATAAAATTAAAGTACTGTTATAATAGAGTCCAATAAAATACTGTTATAATAAAGTTGAATAAAGTACTTTTACAATAAAGTTAAATAAAGTATTGTTAGAATTAAACAAATATAAGCAGAGCCACTGGTGCTTTTATTTTGAAGTACCTGGCTCGTCTTAGGCTGGAAGTGTTGATTTCTCTGCTGTGAACTTGAAGCTTCTGGTCAACAGTTGTTAGCAGAAAGTTGAACTGTTGCCGCAGCGTCTTTAAATGTGAGGATTTATTCACTGTGAGCTGGAAACTCACTAACAGCTCCAGCTCATATATCAATAGTATTTGCAAGTTGCACTAGTGCTCCATGGTCGAAAAATATGACTAAATAGTCGTGGTCTGGAGCCCTACAGATACAAAGAGATACACCATGTCTGCTCACACTATCAATAATCTCATTAAGTTAAACTGTAACCGTGGCGATGTCAAATGTGATAATTCGTTATTTTTATTTATTTGAAATGCAGCAAATGGCCACAGGCTGGAATTGAACCTGTGGCTGCTGCTGACAAAGGACATTGCCTTTGTACATGGAAGGCCTGCTCTAACCACTGAGCTACCGGGTGCCCATGTGTCATGCTTGTGAGTCTTTGTGTGTTTGAGAGAGAGAGAGAGAGGGAGAAAGAGCCACAGGAGAGAGAGAGAGAGAGAGAGAGAGAGAGAACCAAAATGCTAAAGCTTGTCTCATGTTAGTGACTTAAAAAAACGCTGTGACCATTTATACTTGATGTTTGTGATAGTCATTTTATACCAGGTTACAACTAAATAACTACAGGGACATGTTGAATTACCAGGGCTTATTAATCCTTTCTGACACTGTTGTGTCAAAACAATGAGGATATGATCTGAGCATTTGCAACATGAGATGCAGAAGTACTATGTCTGAATTAGAGGTGGATTAATGCAATCATATAAATAGTTTCTTTGATAACTGCGCTGATGAACTATTCAAAAGCCCACACCATCTGCCTCTAGTTGCAGATCCACCTCCTGCAGTACCTGTCCTCTCCAGTAGATAGCCTTCCCAAAGCCCTGGCAGAAGGAGGAGATGAAAGGGAGAGGTGAGGTTGGCCGATGAATGTACAGGTAGTCCGACAGAAGAGCCCAGAACCTGCAGGCAGGACAGCGCACTGTTTAAAAACAGCCTCACTGACTGACATGCATACATCCACATTAAAGGTCACTGTGACGTCTGTGTTAATGCTATGTTGATCTTACTTGTCCTGATTCTTGCGAAATTCGGTCCTATCATTGTGAGTCTCACACCCACCCTGGAGCAAAGATGGCTACAGAGAAGTTGTGCTTCCGAATGATTTCCAGTGCCTGTTGATGACCAAAACAAAACAGTCCATACTGTAAATGTTTTGATGATGATCAATGTAGAGGGCTGCATTGGGACTGGGTCCCGCCAGGTCCCGCGGGAACCAACGCAAATATTGCGGGAGCGGGCGGTTTGGACTTTGCTGTGGGCGGGAACCGGCGGCTAAAAAAAACACTGCGGGATCTTGGTGTACATGCATAAGCGTTTTCACTCTATATTTATTCATAAATGGACAAATATGCCCTGGCCTGAACCAGCTTTCATACCAATTTGCCGCTTGCTCCGCCTGTCTGTCTGTCAGCTCCATCTGTCATGAGACAAAGGCAAGGCAAGGCAAAGCAAGGCAAGGCAAGGCAAGGCAAGGCAAGTTTATTTGTATAGCACAATTCAACACAAGGTAATTCAAAGTGCTTTACAGAGACATTAAAAGCAACAAGACACAATTTAAAACAATAAAAACAGTCAATTATAAAGGGAAATAGAAACTGAGAATGATAGTGATAATAAAATACAGTAACATAAAATAAAAACAGGCTCAATACATTGCATCTAAGAGCACTGCATACACAGTCATTATCGTTAACAAACTATAGAACATTTGTATAGATGCCTCAGCTCTACGGCCACGGGCCCAGGGCATGATAGGCCTTATCACTCCTGCGACTCCTTGCCACCAAAAAGTGCTCTTAGACAACATTTAAGTTTAATTCCAAAAAACGGCTCTGTCAGAGATTTCAGCTAGGATCTCTTGTCCCTGGCTCTGAACTATCTTGAATTTGGTTGGTCGGTTCTGTTTTTTATTGAGTGTATAGGACGTCTCCCTTAATAATACACCCAATGCGCGCCCACTATTTGCTCTTGAGTCCTTCACTCAGAGTCTTACCGTCCCGCTGGACACAGGTTCCACACACTGGTCTTATTCAGATCGGAATGAACTCTAAAGATCCATCACAGGACATCTCCATTCTAGATCTTAATTCAGAGCATGCTCCCCAGTGTCGAGTCACAGCAGTCTGACTCAGACTTTCCGGTCACCCCGCAGGGGATGCCGACAGCCCAACCTCTTAATTCCTTAGACTCTGAAACCTCTCCTATTGGAGATTTCAGCCCGGACTCAGTCCTCAGCCCTGAAATCTCTGACATTTGCAGCCAATTTAACAATAAACCCAAATAGAACAGTCAGGATAAGAAAAAAGTAGAATAATAAAAGGCATAAATCAGCAGTGTGTAGTTAAAAAGTACGGGCAGTAGAATACAGTAGGTAAGTATTTAATCTAAGAGTACACTTCAGTAAACAATAGTGTTTTTAGACCTGATTTAAAGGACCTGACAGTTTGAGCAGACCTCAGATCTACAGGAAGTTTGTTCCACAGGTGAGGAGCATAATAACTGAATGCTGCCTCACCTTGCTTGGTTCTTGCTCTTGGAACACACAACAAACCTGTTCCAGATGACCTAAGGGGTCTGGATGCGTGAGGGAACCAGTAGATCAAGCATGTATTTTGGTCCGAGACCATTCAGGGCTTTGTAGACCAGCAGTAAGATTTTAAAATCTATTCTTTGACTCACAGGAAGCCAGTGTAGCGATTTAATGACCGGTGTAATATGGTCCAGTTTCCTGGTGTTTGTAAGGACTCTGGCGGCAGCGTTCTGAATCAGCTGCAGCTGTCTGATTGATTTTTTTGTTAAGGCCTGTAAATAAGCCATTGCAATAATCCAACCTACTAAAAATGAATGCATGAATAAGTTTTTCCATGTCTTGTTTAGACAGAAACCCCTTAATTCTAGCTATATTTTTCAGGTGGTAATAGGCAGATTTAGTAATAAACTTTAAATGGCTGTTGAAGTTCAGGTCTGAGTCAATAATAACACCAAGATTTCTGGCTTGATTTGTAGCTGTCAATGACATAGAGCCAAGGTGGGCGCTGATCTTTGCCCTTTCATTTTTAGGGCCAAAAATTAATACCTCTGTCTTTTCTGGATTTAGCTGGAGAAAATTCTGGCACATCCAGTCATTGATTTGATGAATACAGTCACTCAATGAGAGTAAGGGACTGTAGTCATGTGATGACACTGAGATATAGAGTTGTGTGTCATCGGCATACGCATGATAGGAGATGTTGTGATGTTCCATAAACTGGGCTAGGGGTAGCATATAGATGTTGAATAGAAGTGGTCCGAGAATGGACCTTTGAGGAACCCCACATGTGATCGTAGTTCGCTCAGATTCATGGTTACCAATTGACACAAAAAAGTCCCTATCTTCTAAGTAAGATTTGAACCATTGTAGCACAGTGCTGGTGAGTCCCACCCACTTTTCCAATCTGCTAAGTAGTATATTATGATCAACTGCATCAAATGCAGCACTGAGATCTAGGAATACCAGGACAAAGGATTTGCATGCATCATTATTCTGATGAATATCATTTAAGACTTTGATAAGTACAGTCTCTGTGCTGTGGTGTGGCCGAAATCCAGACTGAAATGTGTTAAAAAGATTGTTTTGCATCATAAAGGTATGGGTTTGCTGGAAGACAACCCTTTCAATAATTTTCCCCACAAATGGCAGATTTGATATTGGCCTATAGTTACTAATTGTTGTGGCGTCCAGATTTGATTTTTTTAGGAGAGGTTTTATTACTGCAGTTTTCAAGGCCTGAGGAAACTGGCCTGCTTTAAGAGAAGTATTTATTATCTGCAGTACATCCAGAACTATGCAGTTAAAAATGGTTTTAAAAAAGTTTGAAGGCAGAATATCAAGGCAGCATGTTGTGGGCTTTAATTTTGAAACCGTTTCTGTTAGAGTTGTGTAATCTAGGAGGCTAAAATGTCCTAGATTAACCAGAGGACAGGAAGGCACAAGTGTTATCATTCCTGAGCTGGAGCTGCACACTGCATGTCTTATCTGTAATATTTTGTATGTGAAGAAGGCTGCAAAGTCATTACATGACTTGTTGGACAGTAGTTCAGGAGGGAGTGATGCTGTGGGGTTGGTCAGTCTGTCCACTACAGAAAAAAGTGTGCGGGCATTATTACTGTTTCTATTGATAATCTCTGAAAAATATGATTGCCTTGCATTCTTCAGTTCCTGGTTATAGTTGTGAAGACTCTCTTTATAAATGTCGTAATATACCTGGAGTTTGTTTTTTCGCCACCTGCGTTCAGCTTGTCTACATACTCTTTTGTATTCTTTAACCAGTGTGGCGTTTCTCCAGGGTGCCTTTTTCCTACCTGACAGAACTTTGGTCTTAACTGGGGCGATAGAATCAATCTAGAATCAATCACAACAAACTGCTTACACGGTCATCAACTAGAGGTGAGGGCAGGGTTGGTGATGGTGTAAAACCCTAGGTGAATAATGCACAGGTGTTATCATTTATATAACGCTTTCTGATCACCTCTGCTTCACTTTTCATAGGATTAGCAAGGGTGGTCATTTTGAACGAAACACAGTAATGGTCAGATAAAGCGACATCGTTCACCACAACCTCAGAGATATTAAGACCTTTGGAAATAATTAGATCTAATATGTGTCCTCTGTTATGTGTTGGTTCTGTGACATGCTGAGAAATCCCAAAGTTATCCAGAATATTTAACATTTCTTTAGCACACCCATCTGTAAGATTATCAACATGAATGTTAAAATCTCCCACTAACACAACACAGTCAAAATCCATGCACACAATAAACAGCAATTTGGCAAACTCATCAAAAAACCTTGCATCATATTTGGGGGGTCTGTAGATGGTCACTAAAATTGCTCGACGGGGATTTTAACTGAGTGGCAACATATTCAAAGGAGTCAAACTGACCATAAAACATTTGCTTACACTGGAAGCTGTCCTTGAACAGAGTGGCAACTCCGCCTCCTCTCTTATGTATTCTTGCTTCACTAAAGAAACTAAAATTTGGAGGGGTTGTCTCAATCAAAACTGCTGCACTATTTTCCTGACCTAGCCAAGTTTCAGTTAAAAACATAAAATCAAGTTTGTGCTTGTTAATAAAATCATTGATTAAGAAGGATTTGCCAGCCAGAGACCTGATATTTAGAAGTGCTAGCTGTGAAACGTTATCTGGCATAAGTTTAGAGACAGACTGTGATTGACATGAGATACATATCAGATTTGATGGGTTGACCCTTGAGTTTCTGCAGTTGTTTTTATTTTTGCCATGCCACCGGCTGAGTGAAATTGCCGCATAAGGGGGAAAGCGGCATGGTGACTTGTCCTATCTCTTCTTTTCTTGACATTCTTGCTGGGACAGAGACAATCTCTGCAGGTTTCTTGTGATGTGGAGGACAGAGTCACAGACCGTGACGTCATCATCATGGGAGGCGGTTGTTGTTTTGGGAGCAGTAATTGTCTGTCTGTCTGCTCCCTGTGTACTGACCTTCCTGCTTATCAATGCATATGTGTTCTGATAAGATGACTCGATGGTGTGATGTATGTTGCAGCAAGATGTCTGGAGCCAAGGTTGTTTGGGTGAATCCCATCTGGCATGAAGCGGCTTTTTATGTTCCAAAAAGTATTAAAATTGTCAATAAATCCAACCTGTTGCTCGAGGCAGGCTGATGACAGCCAGGTTCTTAAGCCAAGGAGTCTGCTGAAGGACTCGCAACCTCTGCTGAGTGTTGGGATAGGTCCAGAGATGAAAGACACTCCTGAGTGAAGTTTTTTAAGTGTTTCCAATAAAAACAAAAAGTCTTTCTTTAGGGTCTCAGACCCAGATTTATTCGTGAGGATGTCAAATGAGCCAGCATGAATAACAATCTTCTTAATATGTGGCCGTGTAGACATGATGTCTGGTAACATAGCCGCCACCTCTCTGACTGATGTGTTATTCACAGTTAGATTTTCAGTCTGGCCATTTCCACCTGCCTTGTCATAAAATCCCCAATCAGAATAGTGTCTATCCTCTTAGCTTTGTTTTTGGCAGAATGCTCTCGCTCTTGGCCTGGCACTGGCTTGTGACCCGTTAACTTTGTTATTGCTCAGTTGCATAGTCTCACCTTTATGAGTTAAGCCACTGTGTTTCCTCTGTTGCCGCTCTGTTTCCGTGGTGTGTGCGAGGGGGGACACAGAGCTGTCCGCGTGGGGAGCCTGCCAGCTTTCAGCCGGGAGGGGAGCTGCCGGCAGAGTATGACTCCCGGACTGGGGAGACGTGGAACGGGCTGCATCATCCTTGAGCTTATCGGAGTCCGGCGCTTCGACCCGCGATGACAGGCTCAAATCTGTTGGAAAGGCTGAGGTGGGATGAGAGACCGATGCCGAGCGAGGTCCTTTTTTTGCTCCGTAACCAGACCACCTCCGACCATTGCGGCTTACGACGGGGCATTGAACTGCTGGACTGCGGAGGAGAGAGGTAGGATCCCAGGCTACTGTGTCCTGAAGGGCAGCTTTTAACGAGGAGATCTGTAGAAACTGCTCGTGAGCCACGTCCATGGTGTTTGTCAGCAGCTCAGATTGGGACTTGAGTTCCACTGACAGCCTTCGGATGTCTTCCTTGAGGTTGGCAATGATCCTGCTTTTCTTAACGAGTTGCTGGTTTTCATCGGGAGGGCTGGATGTAGCCATTAGCTTAGCAAAGCAAGCTAAGGTGCTACAGGTTGCTTCACAAGTCAGCTCCACTCAGGCTTCAAACGAGGAAATCTCTCTTCCTCTTCCACTATAAAGTCATTTATAGAGACAGTATCTACCTTCACAACGTGTGCCGTCCTGTTTTAATTTAAAACTGTTCAAGTGTAACAATCTTTCATCAGAAGGGTGAGCCTCAGAGGTCTCTGCTCTCTCTCTGCTCTCTCTGCTGTAGAGACAGTGGGGAAAAAACAACAACAAAACAAAACATGAAAGAAGACATGCAGTTTATTGTGTTTCACCAGCGACAAGCTGTCATTACGCGTGACAATTACGCACAGCTGCGCGCTCTTTATAACTCTCTGTGTGAACCTATGTTGCATAATAAAGATTTGCCCCCTCGTAATTTTTAACCGCCCCCTCAGTAACTTCATCCTGGCGCCAGGCTTGCCTTAACCTCAATCACTGCGTGATTATATAAAGGTAGAAAAATAAATAAAATACAGAGAAGGAGAATAGAATAAGAAACAGCCTTTATTTCGTTAAAAACTAAATGAAAACAACGAAATAGGAGCGCTATTCCTGACCAGTGCGTCAAAAGACATGCAGGCCAGAGAAACAAAACAAACAACCCCATGAATCTCTTTATTAATAGCCTATAAAATGACGTGTTTTCTCCTGCGGGATGGGAGAAGACACAAAATCATCAATCTCTATTACTGTGCGGGCATAAATTCTCAGAGTTTTGTGGGTGCGGGCAGGAGTGGACATACACATTGCGGAGCGGGCATGAGTGTAATACACACGTTGCGGTTGTGGGCGGTAATGGTCAGAAATTCAGCGGGAGCGGGCAGGAGTGGGTTGAAGAAAACAGTCCCACACAGGGCTCTAGATCAATGCTTCTTCATAAGCAGAAACACATGTTCCACAGTGTTTACCTTATTGGTTTCCAACTTTCCTCCCACCACGTTGCCTCGGGCAAACACATCCACTCCAATATAGACGTCAGACTGGCGGCCCTGGACCCCACTGTAGTCCTTCATCCACTCCAGGTTCTGCTCTGTCCAGTTGTAGTTGGTGAAGAAACCATCACAAGCATCGAAAAACATCCTGTTATGGAGAGATTGCAATACAATGTTGGATATTAATGAACAGGCAAATTGGTCAAGTTATAGGAAAAACCACTTTTCTTCTAACTATTAGAGGCAAAATTCATGACCTCCGGCCCTCAGATAGTACCTATCTAACCTCAAACACAGCTGTAAAATCTAATATATATTTAGATTGCTTCTCCCAGATTTCTCTTCAAGAATTGACTGCAGTGATTTCTTCATCCAAATCATCAACGTGTCTCTTAGACCCCATCCCAACTAGGCTACTTAAGGAGGTCTTTCCTTTAGTTAACACTCATATATTAGATATGATCAATATATCCTTATTAACAGGCTATGTACCACAGTCTTTTAAGATAGCTGTAATTAAACCTCTACTAAAAAAGCCCACCCTGGATCCAGAGGTGTTAGCCAATTATAGACCAATATCTAATCTTCCCTTTATGTCAAAGATCCTTGAGAAAGTAGTCGCAGACCAGCTGTGTGATTTTCTCCAGGATAATAATTTATTTGAGGAATTTCAGTCAGGATTTAGAGTGCATCATAGCACTGAGACAGCTCTAGTTAAAATTACAAATGACCTTCTGATTGCTTCAGACAAAGGACTCGTCTCTGTACTTGTTTTATTAGATCTTAGTGCAGCGTTTGACACAATTGACCATCAAATTCTGCTGCAGAGACTGGATCACTTAATTGGCTTAAAAGGTTCAGCACTGAGCTGGTTTAAATCTTATTTATCTGATCGTTTTCAGTTTGTTGACGTTCATAATGAATCATCCTTACGTACTAAAGTTTGTTTTGGAGTTCCGCGAGGTTCTGTGCTCGGACCAATCCTGTTTACTCTATATATGCTTCCTTTAGGTAACATCATTAGAAATCACTCTATAAATTTCCATTGTTATGGATGATACTCAGTTGTATTTATCAATGAAGCCAGAAGAAAGCAATCAATTAACTAAACTCCATAATTGCCTTAAAGACATAAAAACTTGGATGAGCACCAATTTCCTGATGTTAAATTCAGACAAAACTGAAGTTATTGTTCTTGGCCCCAAACAACTCAGAGACTCTTTATCTGATGACACAGTTTCTCTAGATGGCATTGCTCTGGCCCCTGCCACTACCGTAAGAAACCTCGGAGTAACATTTGATCAAGATTTGTCTTTTAATTCTCATTTAAAGCAAACCTCACGGACTGCATTTTTTCATCTGCGTAATATTGCGAAAATTAGGCCTATCCTGACCCGAAAAGATGCAGAAAAATTGGTCCACGCTTTTGTTACCTCAAGGCTGGATTATTGTAACTCTCTATTATCAGGTAGCTCTAGTAAGTCCTTAAAAACTCTCCAGCTAATTCAGAATGCAGCAGCACGTGTACTAACAGGAACTAAGAAACGCGATCATATCTCTCCTGTTTTAGCTTCTCTGCACTGGCTCCCTGTAAAATCCAGAACTGAATTTAAAATCCTACTGTTAACTTATAAAGCTCTAAATGGTCAAGCTCCGTCATATCTTAGAGAGCTCATAGTACCATATTATCCCACCAGAACACTGCGCTCTGAGAACGCAGGGTTACTTGTGGTCCCTAAAGTCTCCAAAAGTAGATCAGGAGCCAGAGCCTTTAGCTATCAGGCACCTCTCCTGTGGAATCATCTTCCTGTTACGGTCCGGGAGGCAGACACCGTCTCCACATTTAAGACTAGACTTAAGACTTTCCTCTTTGATAAAGCTTATAGTTAGGGCTGGCTCAGGCTTGCCCTGTACCAGCCCTTAGTTAGGCTGACTTAGGCCTAGTCTGCCGGAGGACCCCCCTATAATACACCGGGCCCCTTCTCTCCTTCTCTCTCTCGTATTCTATTACTGCATCTTGCTAACTCGGCCATTCTGGATGTCACGAACTCGGCTTCTTCTCCGGAGCCTTTGTGCTCCACTGTCTCTCAGATTAACTCATATCACAGCGGTGCCTGGACAGCGTGTGCTGCTGCCGTGGTCCCGCCAGATGCCTCCTGCTGCTGCTGCCATCATTAGTCATTAGTCATACTTCTTCTGTTATTATACAAATATGACTATTGTCACACATGTATACTGCCAGATATTAATACATACTTTCAACATATTGTACCGCAGTAACCAGAACTATAACTATAATATTATTACTTTCATTAATGTTGTTGTAAGATACTGTCATTACCTCTCTCTCTCTCTCTCTCTCTCTGTGTCATATGGATTACTGTTAATTTATCATGTTGATCTGTTCTGTACGACATCTATTGCACGTCTGTCCGTCCTGGAAGAGGGATCCCTCCTCAGTTGCTCTTCCTGAGGTTTCTACCGTTTTTTTTTCCCCGTTAAAGGGGTTTTTTTGGGGAGTTTTTCCTTATCCGCTGTGAGGGTCATAAGGACAGAGGGATGTCGTATGCTGTAAAGCCCTGTGAGGCAAATTGTGATTTGTGATATTGGGCTTTATAAATAAAATTGATTGATTGATTGATTGATTGATTCATTTGTATGGATCACATCCAACATGAGTTTCAATTTTCTGACGATACCTGCTGCCTGCAGGTTCATCTAACTCTTTTATGTAGTCACATTCTTCTATTTCCAATTGACACTTCCTGCCCTCCATCTGAATTTTGCACATCATAATAGTCACGATTGCAGACAAGCTATTGCTAGCAGCTGACAGTATCATGATTGGGTATGAAAAACACATAATCAAAAGGCTCAGCTGTTCACAAGCAAGGATGGCACAAGGTTCACTACTTTGTGAAAAACTCTGTGGACAAATAGTCCAACAGTTTAAGAGCAACGCTTCTCAAAGCATAATGTGGGGATTTTACCATCTACAATCCAAATTATCATCATCAAAAGATTCAGAAAATCCAAAGATATCTCTGCACTTAGGGGACAAGGCTGAAAACCAATACTAGATGCCAGTGACCTTTGATCCCTGCATTTAAGACTAACATGACTGAATAAAGGATATCACTTCCAGTAAACACAGCTCATTGCTGCATCTACAAATTCAAGTTAAGACTCTACCATGTTAAGTGAAAGCCATGCATCAACAACATCCAGGCACACCGCTGACTTCTCTGGACTCGAGCTCATCTGAGCTGGACTGACACAATGTGGAAAAGTGTGCTGTGGTCTGCCGAGTCCACATTTCAAAGTGTTTTGGGAAACCATGAACATCATGTCCTTCAGGCTAAAGAGAAAAAGGACCATACAGATTCAATCAATATCAATCAATATACTTTATTTAACCAGGTAAAATACTCATTGAGATAAAATAGCATGGTCTTTGATTTATCTGCATTCAGCACTAACTTGAGCTGAGTCAAACAGAACTGAACAATGTCAAAGGCTGACTGCAACAACTCAAACGATTTTAAAGCTGAAGAAGAAGATAAATAAATTAACAATAAATTACTGTATCATCAGCATAAAAATGGGACACAGCATCAGATAAATTATCACAAAGATTATTCACATAATTTGTGAACAACAGTGGCCCTAATATGGAACCTTGAGGCACGCCCTTTAGAACAGGGAGGAAAGAGGAAAAAGACCCGGCGGCCTGGACACACTGCGTTCTACGTGATAATTAATTAGAGAACCAGTTTACAGCCTGGTTAGATAAGCCAATCTTTTGGAGTCTATCTGCAAGAATGACATGGTCGACTGTGTCAAATGCCTTTGACAAGTCTATAAAAAGAGCTGCACAATATTTCCAGCCGTCTAGTGCCTCTATGATGTCGTTTACCACTTTAACAGCGGCAGTTATTGTACTGTGCTGTTTACGAAAACCTGACTGATATTGTGAGAGGAGACCATGAGCATCTAAAAAGCATTTGAGTTGTTCACTGACCAACTTTTCTAAAACTTTGGAGAGAACACACAGTTTAGAGATTGGCCTACAGTTGTTAACTACAGAGGGATCACCACCTTTCAGCAGGGGAAGAACATAAGCACACTTCCATATTCTCGGAATCTTATTTTCAGAAAGAGTTAAATTAAAAATATGACACAGAGGTTCTGCTATAAAATCTGCAGCTGACCTCAAAAAGAAGGGCTCAAGATTGTCAGGTCCAGCAGATTTACTTAGATCCAATTGCTGTAGAGCCCTAAGGACCTCAGCTACATCAAAAGGAGTCAGATCAAATCCTGAAGCAGTAGCATTAAAAGGTGGTGATTGAAGGCAAACCCCTTGTACATTTGATTGATGTGGATGTGAAGACTCAAATAAGAGATCCTGAAGAAACAAAGTGCTCATTAAAATAATTAAGAATGGCTGGTTTGTCAGCTAGAGTATGTCCATCTTTTAGTATGCAAACAGGCAATTCGTATGTGGTTTCATCCCCAAATGAAGATTTGACTACTTTCCAAAACTTCTTAGGATCATTTAGGTTACGGGTAGTTTTACCAACATAAAAATCAGACTTAGCCTTTTTAACAAGGGAAGTAAAGCGATTTCTTAGCTGTCTGAATATCAGCCAGTCATCATGGAATTTAGATTTTCTGGCCTTAGCCCAGGCATCATCCCTTGCTTTAAGGAGACTGGACAACTCAGGGGAGAACCAAGGATTATTTCTACCCTTCACTCTAAATTTTGGAGGGGGCATGTTTATTTATAATAATACTAAGAGCATCATAAAAGTACTTCCAGGCCAGCTCTACATCATTAAAAAGTGAGATCTTGGACAAATCAAAGTGCCATAAATCATGATGAAAACCCTGCTCACAAAAATGTTTATAATCACGTTTTAGAATAATACATGGCCTTGCTTTTGGGAGCTTAACTCATCTGATAGTGGCTATAACACAATGATCGCTCATGTCATTTGCAAAAATACCAATATCTGAATATTTATGAGGAGAATTATTTAAGAATAAATCAAGAAGAGAGGATTTCTCTGGACATTTAAGGTTTGGGTGTCCTGACCCGTTAACTATTTGTGTTAGGTTAAAAGAATCACTCATAGATTTAAAACTATCAGAAACAGAAGATAACCAATCCCAGTTCAGATCTCCTGTGAGAAGAATCTCATTGAAGTCTAAAGTCGAAAGCTGTTTATTCAATGATGATAAAGTCTCACTACTAGCAGAGGGCGGTTTATAGCAGCCTACGATGGTGAGAAAGTGGCCATTTAGAAGCTCCAACTTCAGAGCAAGAAATTCAAATTGACTGCTGAGGGAAAGAGATGATTGAACAGTAACATGAAATTTCTGTCTGACATAAATTGCTATGCCACTACTTTTTCTGGGACGGTCACAACGATAAACATTCATTCATTCTAACCGCTTCATCCTCTTGAGGGTCGCGGGGGGGCTGGAGCCTATCCCAGCTGATATCGGGCGAGAGGCAGGGTACACCCTGGACAGGTCGCCAGACTATCGCAGGGCTGACACATAGAGACAAACAACCATTCATGCTCACATTCACACCTACGGACAATTTAGAGTTATCAATTAACCTAGTCCCCAATCTGCATGTCTCTGGACTGTGGGAGGAAGCCGGAGTGCCCAGAAAGAACCCACGCTGACACGGGGAGAACATGCAAACTCCACACAGAGGGGCTCCCACAACTGGGATCGAACCGGCAATCCTCTTGCTGTGAGGCGACAGTGCTAACCACCACACCACCATGCCGCCCAACGATAAACATTGTAACCTTTAATAGCAATGTCTTTGTCTGTGATGGATTTCTTTAGCCAAGTTTCAGATAGGACAAGAATGTCAGTATCAGTTGATTTAACCCAGATTTTAACTAGGTCAAGTTTTGGCAATAGACTTCTGACATTTAGGTGTACAACACCAAGCCCTGATCTGGATTTAAAATCAATTGGAGTACTCAAACAGTTTATATCAGGGCCGGGGTTGAGTTCAATATTACCAGACAATAAAAGCAAAAGAAAAATAAAACATTTCTTCCTCACTGGATGTGTAGATACTGGTTGAATAGAACTATGCCTATTCCTTGGACTGCTAGGACTTGGGGGATAAGAATAAAGCGATAGCAACCAGTCATATGCACTAAATAATACAACAAAGTGAGGCAAAATGGCATCATCAGTACAATGCATGGTCCGGGTGGGACAGAACTTGAAAAAAATGGTAATCCAGCCGGTGCCTTTTCTGGGAAGCAAGTAATGATGAAGAGTAATACAGTCTTCCCTGTATTCAATGGGATGCCTACTGTTCCCAACCACTTCAAGTTCACTGATGGTAGGAAGAAAAAAGCCAGAAGAGCAAGCACTACATTTGCCATGATGAAAAACAATAGCTGAGTGCAACTAGCTGTTGCAGGGCTGGTGGAGGCTAGCTGCTGCAAGGCTGCTGCAGGGCTAGTGGAGGCTAGCTGCTGCAGGGCTAGTGAAGGCTAGCTGCTGCAGGGCTGGTGGAGGCTAGCTGCTGCAAGGCTGGTGGATGCTAGCTGCTGCTAATTTTCAGGTGGAAAAGGATTTTTTTTTTTTGCCTTAACTTTTCACTGTGAAGTTTAAATGATGATTGCACAGTATAATGGCTATAGCTGCTGTGAAACTGTGCCTGCTTGGGCAACAAAAAAGGTTGTATTGGGTGTGTCAGTACAGGTCAAACAAGAAAGGACAGCAGAAGAGATACCCGCAAACCAATGTAACTAGGCTACAAAGCCACAAAAGGTCCACAGGCTGAGATCACTGTAGAACTAGTACAGTTATTTAGAACATTTGTGCACAAAAAAGTGCTTGAAGCTCAAAAACATGATTGTGAATATACAGCAGTTAACATTTCAGTCCCTGACTATCATCAGTCCACAGATTAGAGGGCTGCATTGGGACTGGGTCCCGCCGGGTCCCGCCGGGTCCAGCGGGACCCAACACAAATATTGCAGGAGCAGGCGGTTTGGATTTTGCTGCGGGCAGGAACGGGCGGCTAAAAAAAACCCACTGCGGGATCTTGGTGCACATGCATAAGCATTTCCACTCTATATTTATTCATAAATGGACGAATATGCCCTGGCCTGAACCAGCTTTCATACCAATTTGCCGCTTGCTCCACCTGTTTGTGTGTCTGTCAGCTCCATCTGTCATGAGACAAACATGAAAGAAGACGTGCAGTTTATTGTTTTTCACCGACGACGAGCTGTCATTACACGCGACAATTACGCACGGCTGCGCACTCTTTATAACTCACTGTGTGAACCTATGTTGCATAATAAAGATTTGCCCCCTCGTAATTTTTAACCGCCCCCTCAGTAACTTCATCCTGGCGCCAGGCCTGCCTTAACCTCAATCACTGCGTGATTATATAAAGGTAGAAAAATAAATAAAATACAGAGAAGGAGAATAGAATATGAAACAGCCTTTATTTCGTTAAAAATTAAATGAAAACAACAAAATAGGAGCACTATTCCTGACCAGTGCATCAAAAGACATGCAGGCCAGGGAAATGAAACAAACAACCCCATGAATCACTTTATTAACAGCCTATAAAATGACGTGTTTTCTCCTGCAGGACGGGAGAAGACACAAAATCATCAATCTCTATTATTGTGCGGGCATTAATTCTCCGAGTTTTGCGGGTGCGGGTGGGAGTGGACATACACATTGCAGGAGCGGGCGGGAGTGTAATACACACATTGCGGTTGTGGGCGGTAATGGTCAGAAATTTAGCGGGAGCGGGCAGGAGCGGGTTGAAGAAAACAGTCCCGCGCAGGGCTGTACCACAGATGTCTTCAATAAATAGACTATTTATGCATTGATCTCAGCCTGTGGACATTTTGTGGCTTTCTATCCCACTTACATTGGTGTACTGTCCTTTCTTACAGAATAATGACACCATCAGTGTTTAGATTGGTTACTCATAAGCCTCGCTTTCACAATGCAATTCTGCCTGCCACTGGCTACAATCTCCCGGGAAAATGAAGGCTAGATTTACAACACGAAAGAAGGGTGTCAACCTTTGGGAAGAGGATAGCGCTTTCGTATTTCCCAGTGGCTATCCCTGGTTACCAAACAGTATCAGTGAAAGTACTGCAGTCACTATCCCCAGTAGTGGAAATGGCAGAGAAAGGAACAATGAAAGAAACTGTGGAAACTCTACCCGGCAAAAGAAAAAGAGCCTTAGAGCAGGCAAGGCTCAGAGGAAAACAGAAAAGAAAACTTGCAACACCAATAATAATACCACTTGGGGACTTCCGGGTAACGATGTGAGAGTGCAGACGTCGACTTTAGGTCTCCCGATCACACTTGCCAAACTTCCTACTTAAACGTCGGACTTTCTTCTATCATCCTGTCACAGCGCGTTATAAAGTCACTCTGACACTTTTGACACCAAAATGAGCTGCTCTAAACAGGTGAAAAATAGCGCACAGACAACCCCAGTCGCAACACGAGCTAGCACTAGCATAGCTAGCAAACTCTCAGCCATGGCAGCTAATACAGCCTCCGCTGACGTTAATGGCAAAACTGCTAACGTTAGCCTACCTGTCCGAGAAGATGCCACTGACACCATCTCCATGTCATGACTGGTGGCCGAACTTGCGAAGCAGAGAGCCGGCTTGAAGGATGATGTATCTGGGCTGATTCAAGAATCTTTAAAGCCACTTCAGACAGCCATGGATGCCCTCCAGGACACGGTCGGCTCGTTTCAGACCCGCCTTACAGCCGCGGAAACCATCACCGGAGAGAACTTTGAACGACTGACCACAGCCGAAGCCACAATTACGTCTCTCCAAACCCAGAACCAAGCACTGTGGGACCGTGTAGACGACATGGTCACGCAGATCCAACTTGAGAATAGTGAACATCCCAGAGGGCAGCGAGAACGGTAAGGACCCGGTCAAGTTTATCTCTGAGCTCCTGGTGGAGTGTATGGGTCCCGACGTGTTTACTGATCCGCCTGAACTGGAGAGGGCTCACCGGTCACCTGGTCCAAAACCGAAAGAGGGAAAACCAGCTAGACCATTCGTCGTGCGCTTTCTTCGCTTTCAGCAGAGGGAGGCAGCCCTACGATGATCCAGGAACCATGTGGTGAAGTATCAGGGGAGAGCTCTGAGGCTTTACCCCGACCTGAGCTCCGCGCTGGCGAGGAAACGAGCAGCCTACAACAATGTGAAACAGGCACTCTTCGAGAAGGGAGTCCGGTTCCGCCTGATGTACCCGGCTCGCCTGGTGGTAACTTTTGAGGCGCAGACGCTCACCTTCGAGTCACCTGAAGACGCCCAGGAATTTTACAACCGCTGGGTAAGCAAGGAGTGATAAAAACAACCGTGTCTGGTGGCGCTCATTACTGAGAAGAATGGCCTTTACACCAGGCATTGGACTTAACTAACTGGACTGAACATAAACAGTATTTACACTCGCTCTCATCGCTGGACTCAGGTATCCTTTATTTTATTTTATTTTATTTTATTTTTTGCTGTCTGGTTACTCTAGGCACAAGTGGTGAAACAGCCCGTGTCGCATGTAAATATTATTATTTTCAAATTGGCAATTTAATACCTGATGCTAAGTTAAAGCCCCGCTGCTATTGTATAGCGTTGTACTTTTGCACAAAATGATTGGGAGTAACTCAAGTGAAAATAGGGTTAATGAGGACGCACTCCCGGAAGAACAGGGGTGATGTGGTGAGCCTGCAGTTTCCCTCAGTTGGGGAGGAAAACATAGGCATTGATTTTATTTTGTTGTATCACGTTCTGTTGTTATCTTGGGTAATTGGGGGTTCTGTTAGAGTTATTAGGGTATTGGGTGTGTACATCCCTGGATTTCAAACCCATCTCAGCAGTTTTACAAGTTTGTTTTCACCATTTTACTATCTATTTTTAAGTGGAGGATTTTATATGCTCTCTGGTGTGAATGGGGGCTGTGCGACGGATCATGTATTCCCACAAACCTTACTGATAGATCTAGTAGACCATGAACAGGACACAGGAATTAATCAGAATACAGGAGGGGAAAATGTAAGATTTATTTCATGGAATGTCAAACGTCTGAACGGACCTGTAAAGCGAGCCAGAATATTTGCACATCTTAAACTTTTAAAATGTGAAGTTGATTTTTTGCAAGAAACACATTTAATGGTTAAAGACCACATCAGATTAAAAAAAACATGGGTTGGCCAAATTTTTCATTCAAGTTTCAATTCCCGGTCAAGTGGCACAGCAATTATAATTCATGAAACAGCACTCTTCAATGCCACTAACATTATATCTGACCCACAAGGCCGTTTTATTATCGTTTCAGGGTCCCTGTACCACAAACCTGTCATATTGGTTAATATATATGCACCCAACTGGGACGATGAGAAATTCATAGAAAAAGTAATCTCATCTATACCTGACTTAAACTCACGCTGCCTAATTTTTGGAGGAGACCTAAATTGTACAATCAGCCCCTCCTTGGACCGCTCCAACCCAAAGTCCAAAACCCCCTCCAAAATGGCTAAAATATTGTCGTCATTCATGAACCAAACTGGATGTTTTGACCCATGGCGCTTCCGCTTCCCCCATAGTAAAGTATTCTCCTTTTTTTCACATGTTCACCATTCGTATAGCAGAATCGATTATTTTTCATAGACAGTGTATTACTCCCCTTTGTTAAAAATATAGAATATTCCACCATAATTGAATCCGACCATGCCCCAGTAATACTAGACCTTTCCTTCCCACTTAACCTCTCTGACCGGGCCCCATGGAGATTTGACACTCGCTACTGACAGACAAAGGATTCTGCCAAATGATTTCAACAGCCATTGATAATTTCCTAGAAACCAACAAGAAGGATAATATCTCCCTCCTTGCTCTGGCGGACTCTTACTGTGCGTTCACACTGGACGCGACCGCAAATTCGCGCGTCAAGATTACATACAAAGTCAATGCAAAGACGCGATTAGACGCGAATTCGCGCCGGGCGGCGCAATGGACGCGATAGACGCGACGCGATGGACGCGATAGACGCAATAGACGCGATGGACACGGCGCGATAGACGCAAAATTCATGTCCAATGCCTCATCGCTCGAGTTGAAAATATTTAACTTTTGAGGTGAATTTGCGTGACTCTGTACCGCGAAAGCCAATCAGCGTTGAGATTCTCCTGATGTCACTGACGTCAGTGACGTCTTGACGCCCTGACGTTCAGTTGTTGATGCCAAGATGGAGGAGAAGATTGTGATCGCGGTGTGCGGCTACCCGGAGCTCTATGACACAACGTGTCTACTCTACAGAGACCACAACAAAAAGGAGCAGGCTTGGGTGAAAGTCGCAGAGGAGACTGGTGTACCTGGTAAGTTCTGTAAATATGTGTCTTTTATTAGTTTGCAGAATGGTTGTACTATGAACGTTAACGTTAGCTCTAGCTTAGCTCCTGTTAGCACAGCCGGCTTCCCCGCCATAACGTACTTGTCTGTTAACATTACCGATTGTGTTTTTTGTCAGTGGATCAGTGTCGAAAGAAATGGAAGAGCCTCAGGGACACTTATTTAAAGGAAAGGAGGAAGGAGGCAGAGAAAAAGAGCGGGGCAGCGGCAGGGCCAGTGAAGAGGTGGAAGTACTCTGCGGTCCTTTCTTTCCTCGACCCCTTCATAACCCGAGGGAGACCAGCGGCAACATGGGTCGGGGGGTCGAGGATAGGGCCACAGAGTACAGAGAGTCGGAAGCAGGGCCGGTCGAGGACCAGGCAGAGGCAGCAGGCCCCTCAGGGATTGAGTCTGGAGGTTTGTTGACAGATGAAGATGCACACAGATAAAGCATTGCAAACTTATGGAAGAGATTTCTGTATCGATGGATAACTGACTTGTATAGATGTCTCAGTATAGAGATTTCTTTTCACAGCCTGTACTATAAATACTGGCAAAGACGATTTGAAAATACCCTATATTAGTATGTATTCTCACCTACAAAACCTGAAATTAAAACACTTGTATATTGAATGGAACAAGCCCATGGAAGAACACAAAAACACCAGAAGTCATCGCTGCATTAAAGGTTTGTGGAGGCTAGATATTACCATGGCTGGGACTGTATGATGAGTTAATATGGGTGCATTTGTAAAATGCTTTTTGTGCTGTAATTGACAGTGAAAGCTAGAATGATTGAGACAATTAAAATGTAAAAAAAAAACTAAAGACACCTTTGTCACTACTACAGACCACCAAGCACCGGACTCTCCCAACAGCAGTGACACAGAACCTGCTCCTGCTGCCTCTCCTGCTGACGGCCCTGCTTCTGGCTCTTCTTCTGGCCCCGCCACTGCCCCTGCTGCTGCACGAGGGAGAGCACCCAACGGTATGAGTATAATTTTTGCATGGTGTTTTTCACCATGAAAAGTACCTTTTAAAGTTACTTTCAGTTTGACTCATATCTTTTTGTCTGTTGCCTGATTTCAATATTTTAACAAATATTTACTTAGATATTGTGTAACTTAGACCTTTTGAATTGATTGGACGCAGCAGTTTATGTTTCCAAAAAATATATTTCCATTTCACACAGTGACGAGAAGGGCCAGGAAGAGAGGGAGGGAGGACGGAGAGACCAGGCAGAGCCAAATTGAGGAGCTGCTCCTGGAGGCCCTCAAGAGGCCTGGTCCACCTGCTCCACCTGATCCTCCTCGTCATGAAATGTTCCTCCTCAGCCTGGTTCCTTCCCTGCAGAGATTGTCGCCCCAGCGGAAGGAGTATGTGAAATTTCACATACACAAATTAATTTTTGAAGCCAGCCCTGTTGTGCTAAATTTGGATCATTGTGAGCAGCTTTTTAGCTAATGGTGCAACAGTCTCTGCAGGGAACAAACCACGCTTGTCCGTTTTTTAAAAATAGGTGTCCTTGAGGCCTCCATTTCAAATTGTTCACCCAAGCCTGCTCCTTTTTGTTCTCTGTAGAGTAGACACGTTATTTGTATATATGTTCACTTTTTATGTTTTATACTGTAAGATTTATATATATACAGTACAGGCCAAAAGTTTGGACACACCTTCTCATTCAATGCGTTTTCTTTATTTTCATGACTATTTACATTGTAGATTCTCACTGAAGGCATCAAAACTACGAATGAACACATGTGGAGTTATGTACTTAACAAAAAAAGGTGAAATAACTGAAAATGTGTTTTATATTCTAGTTTCTTCAAAATAGCCACCCTTTGCTCTGATTACTGCTTTGCACACTCTTGGCATTCTCTCGATGAGCTTCAAGAGGTAGTCACCTGAAATGGTTTCCACTTCACAGGTGTGCCTTATCAGGGTTAATTAGTGGAATTTCTTGCTTTATCAATGGGGTTGGGACCATCAGTTGTGTTGTGCAGAAGTCAGGTTAATACACAGCCGACAGCCCTATTGGACAACTGTTAAAATTCATCCGAGTCACCAGCCTCAGAAATCGCTAGTTAACAGCAGCTCAGATCAGAGACCAGATGAATGCCACACAGAGTTCTAGCAGCAGACCCATCTCTAGAACAACTGTTAAGAGGAGACTGCGCGAATCAGGCCTTCATGGTCAAATAGCTGCTAGGAAACCACTGCTAAGGAGAGGCAACAAGAGATTTGTTTGGGCCAAGAAACACAAGGAATGGACATTAGACCAGTGGAAATCTGTGCTTTGGTCTGATGAGTCCTAATTTGAGTTCTTTGGTTCCATCCGTGTCTTTGTGAGACGCACAACAGGTGAACGCATGGATTCCACATGCCTGGTTCCCACTGTGAAGCATGGAGGAGGAGGAGGTGTGATGGTGTGGGGGTGTTTTGCTGGTGACACTGTTGGGGATTTATTCAAAATTGAAGGCACACTGAACCAGCATGGCTACCACAGCATCCTGCAGCGACATGCCATCCCATCCGGTTTGCGTTTAGTTGGACGATCATTTATTTTTCAACAGGACAATGACCCCAAACACACCTCCAGGCTGTGTAAGGGCTATTTGACCAAGAAGGAGAGTGATGGAGTGCTGCGGCAGATGACCTGGCCTCCACAGTCACCGGACCTGAACCCAATCGAGATGGTTTGGGGTGAGCTGGACCGCAGAGTGAAGGCAAAGGGGCCAACAAGTGCTAAACACCTCTGGGAACTCCTTCAAGACTGTTGGAAAACCATTTCAGGTGACTACCTCTTGAAGCTCATGGAGAGAATGCCAAGAGTGTGCAAAGCAGTAATCAGAGCAAAGGGTGGCTATTTTGAAGAAACTAGAATATAAAACATGTTTTCAGTTATTTCGCCTTTTTTTGTTAAGTACATAACTCCACATGTGTTCATTCATAGTTTTGATGCCTTCAGTGAGAATCTACAATGTAAATAGTCATGAAGATAAAGAAAACGCATTGAATGAGAAGGTGTGTCCAAACTTTTGGCCTGTACTGTATATATGTATGTATATATTAAAAAAATCTACCTCAGCTGTCTTTTGTCTTCTTTCCTACAGAAACAATTCTCATCTGATTTCATATATTTATTGCACACACAGAACATTGTGTAATGTATTGTGTAGGTTCCACCTGTGCAGAAGCTTTTAACATAAAGTACACAAAAGAAAATAAATATTGCAGGATGTTTGCTCAGTAGTAACGTGTAGGTGGCTCTTAAAAGAGCCGTTTTGTGAGTGCTTGCACACGAGACGCGCCTGCCACGGGACCGTTCCCTCTGCCGAGAAGTAAGCTGCGAAGGTCTCCCGAACCCTGATGGCCTCTCTTGCTGAGTTTTTTGCAGCCAGTCTTCCCAGACCTGGCAGAGGCTCCACCACGCCATCGGAGATGCTCTCCCTCATTGCAGGCGCTGGGGTCGTCTTCCGCAGGAAGTTGTGCAGGACACAGGTCGCCACACACTTCTCCACAATGTCGGGCTGGAGCTCCATGGCACGCCGGTACATCCGCCACTGGGATGCAAGGATCCCAAAGGCGTTCTCCACCACCAGCCGTGCCCGGGATAGACGGTAGTTGTAGATCCGCCGGTCTCTGGTAAGTGTGCGCCCGGGGAATGGCCTCATGAGGTTTCTCCGGAGTGGAAAGGCCTCATCCGCGACAAACACATGTGGCTGGGGTCCCCTGTGGTCAGCTCCTGGTAACAGCCGGTCAGCAGGCAGCTGGAGGGTACCAGAGCGAAGCGCTCGACCAAAGGCTGAGTTGGCCAGGATACCGCCATCACTGGTCCTGCCGTAGCCCCCGACATCGATCACCCTGAAACAATACTGGGAATCCACAACAGCAAGGAGGACTATTGAGAATGTCCCCTTGTAGTTGTGGTACTGGGATCCCGAATGTGCAGGGGCTTTCAGGACCACATGCTTCCCATCCACAGCGCCACAGCAGAGAGGAAAATTCCACCGCTCCTCAAACCCCTCTGCGATGGACCTCCACTCCTCTGTGGTGGGCACAGCCATGAACTCCTCCACGAGGCAATCCCAAATAGCTGTGACTACAGCTGGAACTATCAGGGAAACAGTGGAGACCCCAACTCGGATCCTGTTTGAAATGGTCCTGAAGGAGTCACCAGTGGCCAGGTATCTGCAGCATAGAAGAAAACATTAAATTTAGCTGAGTTGAAGTGAATGTAGGTGGCAGTCTACATCAAATCTGTTGTTACTTGTACTATTTTATTGATATGGCTGAACAGGTGAAAGTACTCAAGTATTTATGCTATTACATTATTGCAGTGGATAAAATGAGCTAATTTTCTATTGAAATGCATGACAAGCAGGTCAAGATCTAGGATTTACCCATAAATTGTACAAATTGCACATGAATTCAGACCTTTCATAAATCGACATCATGAAGTAGACTAGTAATTTCATCAGCCTTTTACATGCTGTTATCTTATATACTGTATATGTATGTGTGTGTAATTTTATGTACCATTACGTTTTTAACATGTTTTTTGTTCATTTCATGTCTATTTTTAAAGTGAAGCACACAGTGCATGTATTTTTTTGTTGTAAAGCACTTTGAGCTGCATTTCGTGTATAACAGGTGCTATACAAATAAAGATTATCATTATATTATGCCGTTATTACATTATACTTTTGATCCGTTTATTGAAATTGAATCACAGCAAAATGTGGGTTCATACCACTATAGTGTCAGATAAGCCGACGTATGACTTGCTAGGTAAAGTGAATATTTAATGATTTTGACAATAAACAATAAACTGCTACTCACCGGAGACAGATGGACAGGCGCTCCGCAGCTGAAATGGAGCGCCTGTAGCCAGTGTCCTGCCGGGAGATCCTAGCACCAACCCTCGCCAACAGGTCCTCAAACTGGGCCCCAGTCAGCCTGAAGTACCGCTGAAAGCGGCTATCATCCAGACGGAGTTCCTGGAGCAGGTGGTGAAACTCGCCGAGCTGGATGCGCTTCTGCAGGATAGGGTGAACCCAAAAACGACGGCGTTTGGCCCTCCGACGCATCTGGGACTTCCAGAGCAGATACAGCGCAGCGATGGTGGTTATCTCAGCCATGGTTGAGGAGAGAATGGCGGGCAAGATGTTGTTATCAAGTGAAAATGGGCGGGCTCGCTACTCGCGCGACGCGATAAACGCGAATTAACAAAATGGTGAGGCGTCTAAACACACGCGTTACGCGCGGCGCGTTACTCGCGTCACGCGCGTGCAATTCGCTTCACTCGCGTCCAGTGTGAACGCACAGTTAAAGTGGTAATAAGGGGGGATATTATCTCTTACACATCTAGGGTTAATAAAGCTAGGAAGCAAGAACAAGAACAACTTCTCAGTTCAATACTTGACATAGATCGGCAATACTCCGCCTCTCCCACTCCAGAACTTTATAAAAATAAGCTGGATCTTCAATCCAAATATGAACTATTATCGTCCGAAAAGACAGAACGTATATTACTGAAATCACGAGGCTTTGTATATGAACATGGTGAAAAATCTGGTAGACTGCTAGCGCATCAATTAAAATGTAAATCTTCCGGTCAACAGATTACACAAATACAAAAAGAAAATGGGGAGTTTACTACAGACCCTCGAAATCAACAATACCTTCAAAGCATTCTACTCAAAACTTTATACTTCGGAAGCACCCAGTGATGATACGGATATGCACAACTTTTTCAAGAATTTAAACGCCCCTGTTATCAATCCCACCCATAAAGCAGAACTAGAACTACCCTTTCGACTAACAGAAATTTTAAATGCGATTTCGGCGATGCAAAGCGGCAAGGCCCCGGGCCCTGATGGATATTCAATTGAATTCTACAAAAAAATTTCAGCCAAACTAGCACCACTTATTCTAGAAATGTTTAATGATTCGTTGGGCTCCGGGGCCTTGCCACAAACGCTAACTGAAGCATCCATAACACTTATACGAAGCCGGGGAAGGACAGAACACAGTGTGGATCATATCGGCCCATCTCGTTGTTAAATAGCGACATTAAAATTTTAGCTAAGGCACTTGCCCGGCGTTTAGAATCTGTTACAGATGAGGTGATCTCCCCTGACCAAACAGGTTTCATGACTGGTCATCACTCCTTCTCTAACATCCGGAGCCTTCTCAATGTCATATACTCTCCTGCATCCGGGGAGGTACCAGAAGTGGTTATCTCCCTGGATGCAGAGAAGGCTTTTGACAGAGTGGAGTTGGCGTATTTATTTAAATGTCTACAGGCCTTTGGTTTGGGACCCACTTTCATTGCCTGGATTAGACTTCTATACACCTCACCAAAGGCATCAGTGGCCACGAATGGGAAGCGATCGAATTTTTTTCATTATCAAGAGGGACACGTCAGGGGTGCCCACTAAGTCCACTTTTGTTTGCATTCGCAATTGAGCCTCTGTCTATCATGTTAAAATCATCCCCAGAAATAAATGGAATTACTAGATGGGGAAGGGACCACAAGGTGGCTCTATATGCCGATGACTTACTGTTGTATGTGTCTGACCCGGTGCGGTGTGTCTCCCACATAGTTCAGATGTTGCATAGATTTGGTAACTTTTCAGGATATAAGACTAATCTTACGAAAAGTGAGTGCTTTCCAGTGAACAACCTAGCTCTTGCAATTCCACAAAGGGACCTGCCATTTCATCTATCTAAATCTGGCTTTAGATATTTAGGAATCAATATTACACGGACTTTCTCTAAACTATACAAAGAAAAATTAAAACCCCTCATTGATAAACTAAATAATGACTTACAGAATTGGAGGTCCATTAATCTCTCACTGGCTGGAAAGATCAACTGTATTAAAATGAATGTGTTACCCCGATTCCTCTATCTTTTTCAATGTCTCCCTATATTTCTCCCAAAATCCTTCTTTCAGTCCATTGATAAAACTATATCATCATTCATTTTGGGGGGGGGGGGCCGAGACTACAAAAAAGGTTTCTGCAGCGACATCGATCCCAGGGTGGATTGGGTTTGCCAAATTTGCTTCACTATCACTGGGCAGCTAATATCCAGAAAATCATATACTGGTTTCATGCTCCAAAGCTGTCGTGGTGTGAAATTGAAAATGAGTCATGCATTCTGACATCGCTTCCGCCTTGGTTAGAGACTCCTCTGTCTACTCCATGCTATACCTCTAACCCTGTTGTCATTAATACTTTACGAATTTGGTCACAATTTCGAAACCACTTCAGTTTCACAGATTTCTCTCTTCTGGCCCCTATCTGTGACAATCACCTTTTTGTCCCGTCTAGATTAGATAACACACCCTGTGGAAAAGACTTGGCCTCTCCAAATTTAAAGATCTCTACAGCGAAGGTGTCTTCTCCACCTTTGGTCATCTCTCTCTAAAAGTCAACCTCCCCGGCTCAAGCCGTTTTCGATATTTCCAGGTCCGACATTTTATGCAAAATCTAGATCCAAAATTCCCCAATGTACCTCACCCTAGTGCTATGGATAATATCCTCCAAATTCCTTCCAATCGAAAAGGCTTCATTTCAAGAATCTATTCCAACATATCATCTCTCGGAGACACCTCTCTCAATAAAATTAAAGGGAAATGGGAGGAGGAGCTTGGGGATGCAATACCTGAGGAATCCTGGACTGAAGCTCTGAAGAGAGTTAATGGAACTACTTCATGTGCTAGGCTAGGTGTAATTCAGTTTAAAGTCTTGCACCGAACCCATCTCTCCAAGTCTAGGCTGGCCAGAATTTATCCCGAGCGGATGAGAATTGTAGCAGATGTCATATTGCCTCTGCAACATTAACACACGTCCTGGTCATGTTCTTCCCTCTCAGATTACTGGTCAGCAATCTTCAGAATTCTCTCACAGGCACTGTCCATAAATTTGCAACCTAACGCCTCTCTGCCATCTTCGGCATAGTGCCAGCTGACCAGCAGATTATCAATAAACATAAGGACATTATAGCATTTACAACTCTACTTGCACGCAGAAGGATTTTGTTACATTGGAAATCCCCCAAACCACCCAGCACCTCCTTATGGATGAATGACCTTATGCTTCATTTAAGCCTAGAAAAGCTCAAATATACACTTAGAGGGTCGAGAGACCTCTTCTATTCCACCTGGAACCCAGTAATGTCTTTTATTAACAAACTTCCAACCCTCCCTGACAACTCATAAATTCATGATTACTAGATCCTGAGGGATGTTGCATGATGTCGCACAGCAAACGCAGCCTCCTCATTTATTCTCAAGCTTTATTTTCGAACTAGCTACCTCCACTTTATCTTTCCTTTTTTCTTTGTTTAACTATTCATATCTGTTGAATGATATCTTAACCCATCAATATCATAACTTTTATGTATTCATTTGGTTACTTATTTTATTTCCTTAGATTGGGATGCACTGGATGTTTTAGGGTGGGTGGGTGTAGGTGGGGGGTTATATTTTTATGTGTTCTGTGAAAAATCAAAAAATATTATCTTTTTGTATAACTGTCTACATATGCCTTGCTCTCAATAAAAATATTGTTAAAAAAAATAATAATAATAATACCACTTGGAAAAATTGGGGTTGTCTGTTTCACTTTAAGTTTTCAAACCATAAAGGAACCGATGTCTCTACCTGTTGGACTGGTTGAGTTCATTTTGCCATGTTAGCCGTCCGTTCTCGATCACACTGTCGTACCACAGGACCAGGCTGCCAGACAGTCGCTCGTGCATCTGGTCTGCCAGATAGCGCAGGAACAAAGGTGTGTTCTTCACTGCATCCGTCTGCCAGCAGGGGACAGAACACGCAGGACATTGCATTCTTCAGTTAGCATGGTAAATATCAAGATGTTAAAGAGAAAGCCACGACAAAATGTGTGATGTTGAGCATGCTAACATTTGATAATCATCAGTGAACACAATCTCCGCCTGAGGCTGAAGGGCATGTCATTAGTTCTGCAAGTATTTGTTCGTAAACTCAAGTAATGGACACATTAAAATGTGACCCAATGGTGTCGCTAGATGAAAAGTCAAAGCGTCACCAAAACCATTGCAATTAATCCTATCCTGAATTGAATGTCTGTGTACCACATTTAATGGCAGTCCATTCAACAACTATGATATATATATCTATATATATATATATATATATATATATATATATATATATATATATATATATTCAGATGGTGAAATACTTCACAGGTTGAGTTACATTTTTGACCTGCTAGTAGTGTTGGACAAATAGACAGGGATCACAAAATTCAGTATATTTCATCCTCAAAATATTTGTACAAGAAGTAAAAATTGCAAGTTAATGTGGATGGGCTGGGATCTGTCTACAGGTCTCAAAATGGAGTTGCTAGGAATATTACTTCATTTAATTCTAACTGTACTAGTGCACTGTAATAGAATTCTTTTGCCTTTGAGCAATAGCCCATTTGTTCTTATAAAAGCTACACATATTTTATTTTTACATTAAGAGAAGGCAAACCACATTGCATTCATGAATTTAGAGGCTGTGCTAAGCAAATAAATGACACAAAGTGGCTGTCATCCAAATAAGGGGCACATTAAGGCTGTACAAAGTACAGAAATGTATGCTTAACAGGAAATCAAATTGACAGTGGAGTTAAGAAGAAACCCTATCTATGCTGGAGAGTTAGGTATAAAAAAAAATAAAAGTACTCATATTAAGTAAAGACTAAGCATGTTATTATTTTTAGACGTCGTAAATTATAATTTGACTTGGTAAATTAATTTTTAACTTATGGCCTCCAAATTTTGATTTATTTATTCATTTATTCATTCATTCATTCATCTTCTAACCGCTTCATCCTCATGAGGGTCGCGGGGCTGACACACAGAGACAGACAACCACTCACCAGACAACCACTCACGCTCACATTCACACCTACGAACAATTTAGAGTTAACAATTAGAGTGAACAATTAACCTAATCCCCAATCTGCATGTCTTTGGACTGTGGGAGGAAGCCGGAGTGCCCGGAGAGAACCCACGCTGACACGGGGAGAACAAGCAAACTCCGCAAAGAAGGGCTCCCGCACCCGGGATTGAACCGGCAACCCTCTTGCTGTGAGGCGGCAGTGCTAACCACCACACCACCATGCCACCCCAAATTTTGATTTAGAAAATCAAAATCATAACTGAGTATCTCAGTGTATGGCTTATTGATGGGCACAGAATATTAGTGTAAGTAAAGTGATGGCCAGTTTAGAAGTATCACTCACACTGAGGGAGTTCTCTATGTTAATGAGCCAGCCATCAAAGCCGTAGCAGTGGCTGATCTGGACTAGTTTATCAGCCACTGCCCGGTATGACTCCTCATCTTTTAGGAAGGCCTCGCACACTGCGGCTCCATCAGTCCACTCAGTGATCAAAGTCCCTGGGAAATGGAACATTTTAAAAATGAAGACAGAAAGCCTGATTAAGACAGTACTGAAATATTTGTGCATCAAATTCTATATCAAATGATAATATCCAGCATTACTAAATTGGACCTGGTTCTGCTATATTCAGCCTTTTCACTCACCAAGAACAATGACTCCATGTTTATGTGCAGCATTGGTCCACACAGCAGGAGGAATGGTCACCAGGTTGTGTGTGAAGTAGTTGAAAATATCAATGTACTGCCAGTGGTAGAAGGCATATGGAGCCTCTGCATTGGTGCCCTGGACAAACCTTAACAACAAAGGAGAGCATGACATGACATTGCATAGTAGATTCAGTGCATTCAGAAAGTATTCAGACCCCCTTCACTTTTGTCACTTTTGTTATGTTGCAGCCTGATGCTACAATCATTTAAATTCTTTTTTTTTCCCCACATTAATCTACACTCAGTGCCCCATAATGACAAAGTCAATTCAATCAATCAATTTTATTTATAAAGCCCAATATCACAAATCACAATTTGCCTCACAGGGCTTTACAGCATATGACATCTCTCTGTCCTTAGGACCCTCGCAGCGGATAAGGAAAAACTCGCCCAAAAACCCTTTAACGAGGAAAACGGTAGAAACCTCAGGAAGAGCAACTGAGGAGGGATCCCTCTTCCACGATGGACAGACATGCAATAGATGTTGTACAGAACAGATCAACATAATAAATTAACAGTAATCCGTATGACACAATGAGACAGAGACAGAGAGAGAGAGGGAGAGAGAGAGAGAGCGCGAGAGAGAGACAGAGAGAGATGCAGGACAGACGGTAATGACAGTAGCGTACAACAACATTAATGAAAGTTATGATATTATAATTCTACTGTAATTATAATTCTGGTTATTGTGGTACAATATGTTTAAAGTATATATAAATGTCTGATTGTATACATATGTGACAATAATATGTGTATGATAACAGTAGAAGTATGACTAATGATAACAGCAGCAGCAGGAGGCATCCGGCAGGACCACGGCAGCAGCACAACCACACGCCACACTATCCAGGCACCGCTGCGATATGAGTTAACCTGCGATAACGCTGAACTCCACTCCACCTTAGCAGCGGTCGCTTCAGATGTAGATCTCCTCAAAAAGGAAAATAAACTCCTGAAGGAAACTGAACTCGACGTGCAGTCCAGAAGCATGAGAGACAATTTAATCATTTCTGGCATCCTGGAGAGCACACCAGACAACCCAGAAGTCCAGGTAAAAAGTTCATGGTGACGGCTCTCAAGATCCCGACGGAGACTGTCAACAACATCACCTTTCACCGCGTCCACAGGCTCGGACCCCGAGGAGGTCAGTGTCCTCGTCCGATCATCGCCAAATTCGAACATTATCAGCAGAAAATGCTCGTTAAGAGTAAAGGACGAGAGCTAAAAGGCACTTGTCGGTATGAACGATCAGTTCCCCAGGGAAATCAACGAGAGGCGGAAAGTGTTATATCCAATTTTAAAAGAGCACAGGCAGAAGGGAAATAGGACCTCTCTTGTGGTCGACAAATTATACATAGATAGGCAGCTGTTCCGCCACTCTACCACCACCCCATGGCTCTTCTAAGTGAGATAAGTGCCCCTAAAACCACAAAACAAAGTAGAACCATAGTTTAATTGTATTATAAAAGGAATAAAAAAAAAAAAAAGACCAAAAGATGTGTGTATGCATGTATATATATATATATATTGGGGCTGCACTATTCTTGAAATAAATAAATAAATATATGTATGTATATTTCATTCAAAATGATACTCTGACACATTTCTCCTGCAACAGATAATTAAGCATTCTGCATTGCAATGCAATTAATCGTGCAGCCCTGGTATATATGTATGTCTATATGCAGATGTATATGTATGTACATGTGGATATATATGTATATATAATGAACACAACACTGACTTAGTGAAAAGGAAAAAAAGGAATGTGAATGTACACTTCACATACTCCGCGTGAATCTGGACATTGAACCAACACAGCCGAAGTACTGATCAATCCCGGCGTGCGGCGACACAATAACAGCGGTCTGACGAGGTCGGATCAATGCGTATTACAAGCAGACACAAACGGGCAGGAGAATAACAGACAGCAGCAACACAGGCAATATTTTTACAATATCAATGCAGCCAAAATCAGACGCGGCGGTCCGTATCAACAAGCCCTTACAAAACTTAAAAAGAAAACACACACTAACTACTATCTGCCCAGAGCTAAAGCCTCTTACTGTTGCAGAAGGTGGAGTGATGTGTCGGTCGTTCCTCGCGCGTCCTTTGTTACGGCAGAGGTGAAGTGGTTAGCGGCTCACAGCGGCTAACGGGTCCTCGGCGAGGGGGCAAGTCTCTGGCGAGGCGAGTTAATTCCGGCTCGTAGCGGGGAATCACTCGGGGAAAGAAGGGGTCCTTGTCCTTCTTCTTGAAGCAGGCAGTCCTTGTTATCTACCAAACTTCGCATCCGCGGGCATCCGGGTGAGAGGGTCAATCCGTGGTCTCGTACTGGGCTATTCTGTGTTCCTCGGCGCACAGAGTGAGGGAGAGGAGAGGAGATCAGCTCGACCAGCGAGGGAAATCCGTAGGCCTAAAACGCGTCTAACTGTGCACAGTAATAACTCTTTCTAAAGCGTTCGCCACGTGGGACGAGTTGCTAAGCTTTAGGAACAGTTGTGGGTACTTCTATTAGCTATGAGGATCACAGCCAGAAGCGTTTCCCTCAGGTACGCTCTGTGATGATATACCCCGGCGTGACGTCACCGGTGCGGGGTTGGCCGTGGCGGATTTCACCCAATGGGAGCTGTGTTTCAAGGGACCTCTGCTGGTCAGCTGGGGTGCTGTGTTGGGGTTTAATCAGCTGATTCACACAGAGAAAGGGGGTTGACTGATTCCTTTGTTCTTTTGGGCGCCAACATGTGGTCTCAGGCTTTGATTGTTACATGTAGGCCCAAAAGTTTATGGATAAAGTGTAGGCCTTTGTTATAAATCCTTGTACGGCACAACAGCAGTAATCAGAGGAAAAATTATATCATACTCCTCCTACAAGAAGAAACAGGAACTGCAAGCAGAAAAAAACATTGAGGAAAAAATTAAACAACTAACACAGGAATATGCAAACAATCCAAGTGATCAAGTATGGACCCAATTACAGTGTACAAAATCGCAACTGGACAATATTCTATCAAAGAAAACTGAATTTATCATACAGCAACTAAGATATAATAATTTTGAACACAGTAACAAATCAGGAAAATTTTTGGCTAATCAGCTCCAACGCAATAAAGAAAAATCTCTGATACCAACAATCCAGGGGCCATCCGGAAATTACACACAATCTCCTCAGGAGATCAATCAGATTTTCTATTCTTTCTACCATAACTTATATTCAACAGTAAACAATCCAAACCCAGAAGATATTCAGGCTTTTCTCGATAACCTAAATTTACCTCAGTTATCCACGGAACACAGAAATATGTTAGACGCCCCCCTGACTATTATTGACCTGCAGAGCGCATTAGACAAAATGCCAACAGGTAAGGCTCCAGGTCCAGACGGCTTTCCTGCGAATTTATAAAACATTTCTGGACAATATTAGCACCACTTTTCATCAGGACAGTGACAGAGATCAAAAAGAACGGAGGTATAAGACCTCACATGAATACAGCAGCAATCAAATTATTACTAAAGCCAGACAAAGACCCCACACTTCCTTCTAGCTACTGTCCTCTATCACTAATCAACAGTGATATCAAAATTATCTCAAAGGCACTTGCTTCTAGACTGGAGAAAATAATCGCATCAATAACTCATAATGATCAAACGGGCTTCATTAATGGCAGACACCCAAGTAATAATGTCAAAAGAGTTCTTAATCTGATAAGTAAAGTACGTTAATACAAAAGCAATTATTCTGTCACTTGATGCAGAAAAAGCCTTCGACAAGGTCAACTGGTCCTTCCTATTTGCCACCCTGAGTGGATTTGGCTTTGGAGAGTCATTTATCCAGTGGGTATCAGCCTTATATAATTCCCCTAAGGCCACAGTCACCACCAACGGGATCACATCTAAAAGCTTCATTTTGCAGAGAGGAACCAGACAAGGGTGCCCACTCTCACCTCTACTGTTTGCAATATTCATCAAACCATTGACTATGGCAGTCCGTCAGAACAGTAAGATCATAGGTATCCATTCCGCCAATTCAGAGCATAAAATTAATCTATATGCCGACGACATTTTACTTTATCTACAAGAACCGAAATCATCTTTACATTAAGTATTTAATCTCATAACAAATTTTTCTAAACTTTCGGACTACTCCATCAACTGGTCCAAATCGACAATACTGCCAATAACGGAGAACTCTTGGAATCCTGCAGACCAAAAATTTTCTCTCCCTGTGGGCAACATAAGATATCTTGGCATAACTATTTCACCCAAACTATCAGACCTGGTCCACCTGAATTTAGCCCGCTGCTAGATAAGATCTGTGGTAACCTGAAGCGCTGGAATAATCTTGCCATCTCCCTCCTAGGACGAATAGCCACAGTTAAACTGAAAATTCTACCCCAAATTAACTATTTTTTTTCCATGATTCCATTCACATCCACATTGAAATGGTTCCTGTCATTAGATTCTGCAATTATAAAATTCTACTCAAAGAACAAAACAGCAAAAATTAGCCTAAGCACCCTTCAGAAAAACAAATTGGAAGGGGATTGGACGCTCTAACTTTAAATATTACTGTTTAGCGAACCAACTACAATACCTATTGAAATGGCGATATCCTAACGAAGACTACAACTCCTGGCTTGAACTAGAACAGGCGGACTGCAACAATATAAAACTCTCTGACCTCCCGTTTATCACCACTACACTCAGACGTCATAACTGTTTTAAGAACCTAATGATTGCTTCCACCTTATCAGCCTGGTGGAAAACACTAGAAATCACAAACTTTCCGATAGAACCTTGCTTGCTCTCTCCAATTTGGCACAACCCGGATTTTGAAATTAACAAAAGACCTCTCCATTTTAGCACATGGGAGATGAAGGGAGTAACTCATCTCCATCACCTTTTCCAAGACAATATACTTATGACATACACAAACTTATTTCAAACTTTTGAAATAAGAAATGGAAATTTTCTACAATATTTACAATTGATAAAAACAATCAAGAGGAGAATTCCAGTGCCTCAGGACACTTTGCAGCCACCAGAATTTGCCAAACATATTACAAAGCTTTCTCCGACTAATACGAAGAACCTTTCTAAGATTTATAAATTACTGTCAAAGACCAGTTCTATACATTTACCAATTTTAAACTGGGAAAAAGAGCTGGGTGTATCACGGACCCTGACTTCTGGACTCAGATATGCAAAAATACATTTAAGATGACAAGACACACTAATATACAACTTATCCAATTTAAAGTACTCCACAGAACACACTGGGTTTCCGTGGGGCCCGCCTGGCCCGCTGTCCATGGGCACTGGGGGCCTCGCAGCGCCAGGGTCTGGTTGGCGCCACCCTCTAGCCCCTCCCATCCATCCCTCCAGCCCTCGGGCCGGGTCTACACTGGCCTGGCCTCCTAAACCACATTTAGCTCACTCACCACACATTCCACAGTTTTAATGCACCACATACACTCACTCTTTGAGGTGCAGACCACTGATGGATTGGGGGGCTTCATGATGGGGCAGGCTATGGGACAGTAGTGTCCGGTAGCCCTCCATGCTGCCCCCCGGCCCATCCTTATCTGTTCTCCAATTTTAAAGCACCACATACACCTACATCTTGGGGGACAGATGGGAACAGATTTCAGGTGCCTTATGGCTGCACGGGCTGCAGGACAGCAGTGTGCTGTAGCCACCAGCCTTGCCCCCACCTGTCTTCTATGTCCCTCAATTTTAATGCACCACACCACACTTACGGGCACTCACATTCACATTCACGGTGTAGGGTTAATGTTTCTCCGTCAGGGATCGGAGAATCATAGTAAGAGGGGGGGTGGTGGGTTTACACACACTGTAGATATGGGGGGGGGGGGGTCCGCATCGGGCGGTGGGTGGGTGGGCCCTCCTGCCCCGCCTGTCTGGGGTGTGTCTCTGGCTCTCTGGGGGTGCCGGCCATTGCCGCCCCGGGTCCCTGGGCCTGCGAGGTGTCCTGCGGCCTCTGCGGCTCGCTGGTCTTGGGGTCTGGGCGCTCCTGCGGTCTTGGTGTGCCATACCGCCCCCTTCCCGCAGGGCTGGCCCTGGACCCTGGTGATGGTTTTCATAAACACATTGGGAAGGTTCAAATACACGCATGCATGTTTGATACTTCAGCTCCGTGACGATCGCAAAGAACTGATGGGATCACTCCAAACGGGCCCACTTCCTTCTCAAACCTACCACACTGCGCTGGCAGCTCTTCTCTACAATCGGGCTTTCCTCCTCCACCAAGACTCTCACATTTTTGGTGTTCAGTATAGACTTCTCTTTTGTTTTTGTTTTTCCGTACAGTATAGTAGACATGTATATGTTTATTTTTGATAATCTGCATGGAGCACAACCACCTCAAGGCCACAATACATCAGCTACACTGCCTGTTTCTCCCGTTTTTTTTTTTTTGTTTGTTTATTTGTTTGTTTGTTTTTCCTCCTTCTTCTCCGCATGCACTGTCGCTATATAACTCAGGACTTAAGCACCTCCCCCCGCCCCCTTGCTTGTTACATTAATTTCCCCTTTACACACTTTGGTGTATCACCCTCTCTCTGGCTCATATTAGGAAGTTTTTAACAATAAAGGCTGTTAGGCTAGTCTCCAGGGAGGGTGGGTGACGGTCACAACCACGCATTATGGGTATAAAATACTTGACTGCTAGATTAACAGTGCATCAGTCTTCACAAGAAGCTTACACCCTTTTGTGGCGCTAAGCTATGAAGACCAATGAAGACAAGTAGGGAAAAAAAAAAAAAAAATGAGTTAACCTGCGAGACAGTGGAGCACAAAGGCTCTGGAGAAGAAGCCGAGTTCGTGACATGCAGTACGGCCGAGAAAGTGAAAATAGAATTTTAGAAATTTCTGCAAATTTATTAAAAAGCACAAACTGAAATATCACATTTGCAAAAGTATTCAGAGCCTTTGCAACAACACTTGAAATTCCACTGAGGTGCCTCTCATTCCCCTTGACCATTGCCAAGATGTTTCTACACCTTGACTGGAGTCCACCTGTGGCAAATCAAATTGACTGTACATGATTTGGAAGGCACACATCTCTTTATTTAAGGCCTCACAGGTGACAATGCATATCAGCGCAAACACCAAGCCATGAAGACAAAGGAACTGCCTGCAGAGCTCAGAGACAGAATTGTAGCAAGGCACAAATCTGGGGAAGGCTACAAAAAAAATCTGCTGCACTGAACGTTTCCAAGAGCACACTGGTCTCCATAATTCTTAAATGGACTAAGTTTGGCACAACCAGGACTCTACCAAGAGCTGCTCATCTGGTGAAACTGAGTAATCAGGGGAGAAGGGCTTTAGTAAGAGAGGTGACCAAGAACCCGATGGTCACTCTGACTGAGCTCCAGAGATCTGTGTGGAGATGGGACAAAGTTCCAGAAAGACAACCATCACTGCAGCCCTCCATCAATCTGGGCAGAGTGGCTAGACAGAAGCCTCTCCTCAGTGCAAAACACATGAAAACCCGCTTGGAGTTTGCAAAGAAGCACCTGAAGGACTCTCAGACTGTGAGAAACAAGATTCTCTGGTCTGATGAAACCAAAATAAAACTGTTTGGCCTCAATTTTAAAAGTTATGTCTGGAAGAAACAAGGCACAGCTCATCACCTGCCAAATACCATCCCAAAAGTGAAACATGGTGGTGACAGCATCATGCTGTGGGGGTGTTTTTCAGCAGCAGGGACTGGGAGACTGGTCAGGAATGAGGGAAAGTTGAATGGAGCAAAGTACAGAGAGATCCTCAATGAAAGTCTGTTCCACAGCGCTCAGGACCTCAGACTGGGCTGACAGTTCGCCTTCCAACATGACAATGACCCTAAGTACACAGCCAAGAAAACACACAAGTGGCTTAGGGGCAACTCTGTGAATGTTCTGGAGTGGTCCAGCCAAGGCCCTGACTTGTGAACTTTATCGAACATCTCTGGAGAGACCTGAAAATGGCTGTCCACTAGGGCTGGGCAGTATGGCCTAAAACCAATATCACGGTATTATTTTGGGGATGCGATGGTATGATATCAGGGATCGCTTTTTCTTTTTTTACACCTTAAATAAAACAATTTAAAAAGCCACACAAGTCTAGGATGGAAACTATTTATCGTCAGAAGTAAAACGGTTGCTAATCCATCTATTATTGTTTATAAAACGTTATATAGTAAATGTTAGAGGGAAGAGGGAGGGCGGCTCCTGGGTGCCCTTCTCCCGCCAGCCTGGGTGACCACAAAAGCAGTACCACGGCTGATGTTCACTGAGGTAAGTTACCGTCACCGCGAATACCAGCCAGCCCTACTGTCCACCGATGGTCCCCATCCAACCTGACTGGGCTTCAGAGGATTTGCAAAGAAGAATGGCAGAAAATCCCCCAATCCAGGTGCACAAAGCTTGTTGCGTCATACCCAAAAAGACTTGAGACTGTAATTGCTGCCAAAGGTGCTTCAACTAATTACAGTAATGGGTCTGAATACTTATGCCAATGTGACATTTCAGTTTTTCTTTTGTAATATATTAGCAAAAAATTCTAAAATTCTATTTTCACTTTGTCATTATGGGGTACTGATTAATGTGATTTGTTTTTTTTTTTAATTTTTTTTATTTTACTTAACCTTTATTTAACCAGGTTTGTCCCATTGAGATCAATGATCTCTTTTTCAAGGAGACCTGACCAAGAATGGCAGCAACGCATAGTTTCAACAAATACACTCAAGTCTCATACAACACAATGACATGATAGAGGACAGTTATGAATAAAAACAGCGACATTCAGACAGTTTGAGTTCTAAAGTTTTCACCGCAGATTTGAAAACATTCAGAGACACAAGGTTTTGCAGTTTCAATTCAGTCTGCAGATTGTTCCAAATAAAAGGAGCAGAAAACCTAAAGGCTTTCTTTCCCAATTCAGTTTGGACTCTGGGAACAACAAACTGTACAAAGTCCAAAGATCTCAGGTTATGTATTCCATCTTTCAAAACTAAAAAAGAGGAGAGATAACCAGGAATTTTGCCAAGAATGGCTTTGTAAATGAACATGTACCAATGTCCAAGACGACGTGTGCTCAAAGAAGTCCAGTTAACTTTTGAATATAGAGTACAGTGATGAGTGAGAAATCTACAGTTAGTGATAAATCTCAGAACTCCATGATACACACTGTCCAACATCTGCAAACTCTGAGCAGAAGCATTCATGTACAGTACATCACCGTAATCAAGAACAGGTAAAAAGGTAGACTCAACAAGTCTCTTTCTAACAGAAAAAGAGAAACAGGACTTATTTCTATAAAAGAAACCCAGTAAAACTTTCAGCTTTTTAGCAACATGCCAAATATGCTCTTTAAAAGACAAGTTTTCATCTAGTATAAAACCCAAGTACTTAAAAGAAGATACAAGCTCGATTTCATGACCGTCTTTAGTGACAATTTTCTCAGACAAAGTTCCTTTTGTTCCTCTTGAAGATGTAAACAACATAAGTTTTGTTTTGTCAACATTTAGAACAAGCTGCAGCTGGCTGAGCTGAACTTGGACAAGATTAAAAGCCTGCTGAAGATGTACAAAAGCTTGTGCAGGTGTAGGTGCACAGCAATAAATAACGGTATCATCAGCATAGAAATGAAAATCAACATTTGGAACATTTTGCCCAAGACAATTTATATAAACAGTAAATAATAGTGGTCCCAAGATTGAACCATCTGAATATACAGCCTGAGTTCTACCACTAAGATAGTTTGTAAACCATCTGACAGCGTTTTCTGAGAACCCAGAACCTTTCAAACGTTCTAAAAGGACACTGTGATCCACGGTGTCAAAAGCCTTAGAGAAGTCTATAAAAAGAGACAGACAGCAGTATTTTTTGTCTAAGGCATCTAAAACATCATTCACTACTTTCATAGCAGCCGTGATAGTGCTGTGTTCTTTTCGGAAACCTGACTGGAAAGAACAGAATTTGAAGTCAGGTGGCCTTTTACTTGGTCACTGACCAGGGACTCGAGCACTTTGGACAGAACACAAAGTTTAGATATTGGTCTGTAATTATTCAAAAGTGCTGAGTCACCTCCTTTGAAAAGAGGGGTTACAAAAGCTGTTTTCCAAACCTCTGAGATTTTATTTTCACTTAGTGTGAGATTAAAGATGTGACACAATGGTTCAGCAATAAAATCTGAAGCAAGTTTTAAAAACAAGGGTTCCAATTTGTCTGGGCCTGCTGGTTTATGGGGATTCAGATTTTTTAGAGCTGCTAGAACATCTGAAATTTTAAAAGGAACAAAATTAAAAGGAGGGATGTCACATCTGGCCTCATCCCTGATTGGAGACACCACAGGGGTTTTCTCTTGATTAAATAAAAATCCAGAGGATATAAGATGTTTATTAAAAGAATTCAATATGTCCAATTTATTTGTTACCCTGTGATTGTCAGCAACAATGCTAGCTGGGAGGTTAACAGTTTTACATTTATTAGACAGGGAATTTATCGTGCTCCAGAACTTCTTTGGATTTTTAAGACTCTCCGCAGTTGAAGACAAATAAAAATCAGCTTTGGCTTTCGAACTGCAGATGTGAGAGCATTTCTTAGCTGTTTAAAGGAAAGCCAATCAGAATCTTTCCCAGACTTCCGTGCTCTAGCCCAGGCAGAGTTACGCTCATGAAGCAGGTCTGACAGTTCACCAGAAAACCAGGGATTTTCACGCCCTTTAATTCTGAGTTTACGAATGGCGTGTTTGTTAACAAATGCAATAAAAGACTCATGGAAATAATTCCAGGCAAGCTCGACATCATCAAAAGGAGCAACTCTTTCCAGCTAAAGCTACATAGATCATGCAAGAATGCCTGTTCAACAAATTTTTTCATGTTGCGTTTTTCAATGAAGCGAGGGGCACTCTTTGGTATTTTCGTGTCCCGAACAACGCCTATCACACAATGATCACTGACATCATTTGGAAAAACACCAGAGGAGGCATATTTACATGGCTTATTTGTCAGAAATAAATCAATCAATGTTGATTTTTGTGGACATTTCAAATGTGGTCTTGTTGGTGACTGAATTAACTGTGTAAGATTGAAAACATCACACTGGGCTTTAAATGCCTCAGAAGCTGGAGAAAGCCAATCCCAGTTTAAATCACCAACCAACACAAGCTCACTGAATTTTAGTTTAGACAGAAATGTAACGAGAGTGTTTAGAGAGCAACTTGGGGCAGATGGAGGCCTATAACATCCCACCAACATAATATGGTGATCTCTGGACACCTCTACATCAAGGGCCAACAACTCCAGTTCTTTACTCACAGACTCTGAGAGCAACAGCTGGACACCAAAGTTTGACTTAACATAAATTGCTACCCCACCACCTTTTCTTTGGCGGTCTGCGCGAAACAAATTATAACCATCAACAGAGATGTCTTTATCTGGCACAGATTTTTTAAGCCACGTTTCAGATAAGACAATGATGTCCGCATTAGTTGAGTTGATCCAGATTTTTATCATGTCCAGTTTGGAGAGCATGCTCCTTGCGTTAATATGTATTAACCCAAGACCGGATCATGATTTAAAATCAGCTCGTAAAACACTGTGTAGGAAAGTTAGGTCCAGGGTTTGGTTCAACATTTCCAGAAAGTAGTAACAACAATAGAATGAAGATTTTGCGCTTATTTTTACTATTTCCAGAAAGAGCTGCTTGAGCATGTGAGGTGCAGCAGAAGAGGCAGCATGAGGTAAAGAAAAATATTTTTTTATAATAAGAAGACAATATGAGTGCAGGGACTCGGTGCCTTTTAGCAACCAATTGAGTACATCCAAAGTCAGTATAGACGAGCTGCCGAGAGTGAAAGGAAACACACACGCAGCGCTCATACAAAAAGGAGAGAAAGTACAGTTGACAGGTAGTGTACTCTCGTCTCGATGATGCACATCCCGCAACAGCGCTGCAAGCGGCTGTAGGTTAGTTTTATGGATCTCACCATAGTCATGCAAGAATTGAAAGCACAGTACCGTAAGAAGCAGCATGATGGTCAATCCAACGGCAATCGCGGAAAATGGGGTCCGGGAGATTGGAAGTCAGGCCTTTGTCTGGTACCCGAAACAGGAGAGTCACAATAATATCCACAGCAAGAGACGCTCACGGAGATAAATCCTCAGATTGTTGACAGGTGTTATCCAGGAATCAGACACTGAGATGCAAGCACCTATAGAGTCGGACTAGCCGGTACTTCTTCCGCTATGAGGCAGCTAGCAGAGGCTGGATCAGCTGCAGTTGGCACAGCCCGTTGAACAGCTGATTCTCCGGAGCGCTGCCCTCCACCCGTGCAGCACTGGTGATTTACCAGGTCCACCAGCTAGCCACCAGATTGCTTCTGACACCATAAGAAAGTTCCGCTGACCGCGCCGGATTGTTGTTCCAGGACGAGTCCAACAAACCCTGATCCGCGTCTGTCCTGTCTGCGCCTGGATAGCAGAACCGGCGAAACTGGCAACCCACCGGCAAAACAACCGTAGAGGAGTGGGCACCGAAATTCAGGTAAAGCTCACAGGCTGCTTAAGACAGCAGATAAGTTAAAAGATAGCGTCCTCGAGACAATCACCGTGGATTAAAATCAATTATCATGGATCAGGTATAAGGAACGCCTAAAACATCATAAACACAGCATAAAAATCACTCAGAGTCAGGACAAACTTTTCGCCACACACACACACGCCGCCATCTTGATTGTAGCATCTGTCTGCAACATAACAAAAGTGAAAAAAGTGAAGGGGGTCTGAATACTTTATGAATGCACTGATGATGTGACTACAGATAAATTATAAACATAAGGCAGAAAGACAGTCATCTCTATGAGAAATGAATGATATTTTGCCCCATCTAGGGATGACAAAAAATAACATTATCAATCAATCAATCAATCAATCAATCAATTTTATTTATAAAGCCCAATATCACAAATCACAATTTGCCTCACAGGGCTTTACAGCATACGACATCCCTCTGTCCTTAAGACCCTCACAGCGGATAAGGAAAAACTCCCAAAAAAACCCTTTAACGGGAAAAACGGTAGAAACCTCAGGAAGAGCAACTGAGGAGGATCCCTCTTCCAGGACGGACAGACGTGCAATAGATGTCGTAATTAAAGCAAGTGAAGCAAAACTCTTGATTTTCTTTGAAATTATTCATAGTTGTCATCACTGTATACTGATTTTGTCGTATAAAAATCTACTTTCACATACATTTGATGTGGCTTCTGTGAAAACATGTTTCACATGGCTACATTGGTATAGAATTTTTATTTCACTTGAGAGCTGGATGCATCCCATGTCTATTCATTTATACACAAACAGTGTTGCTATGTGAAACGTGTCAAAAATGATCATGGAAAATGCAAAGATTCAGAACTCCTGCAGAAAAGCAGAGGATTTGAACTCTTAACTTTTGCACTGATATATAACCATCTTACCTCTCAACTACTGAGAAAATCAGCTGGTTGTTGTATGTCATAGTAGGTTTTGAATAAAGTTCTTTTGATTAAGTTAAGTATATCGAATATTTGAGATTTGTCACAGGAGATTGGGGATATTAATTTGGAATTAATAAATTAGAACAGATTGAATCAGAAATTGAATTGAATTGGGACATGCTGAATCAAACTTGAATTGATTCAGGAAATCAGTGGTGATACACAGCCCTGTTTTATATCACTGTGGCAACAGAAAGCAGGACTTGACTATAAAGGCCTTTACATACTCCGCAAGAACAGAGAAATTTGTTCTCTCTCGCAGTGCTGCGAGAACAGAATGACGTCATTCTTTTCATCATCTGGGCAGAACGTTTTTCTTGTTTGGTGTCCGAGAACTATTGTGTGATTGGTCAGAAATTTGAAGTGGGCGTTGTTAATGTGGAAAAGTGTGTGTGATGTATGCGGCAGTGGGAGGGGCCTATCAATCAATCAATCAATCAATCAATCAATCAATCAATCAGTTTTATTTATAAAGCCCAATATCACAAATCACGATTTGCCTCACAGAGCTGTACAGCATATGACATCAGCTGATCAGGAAAAACTCCCCAAAAACCCCTTTAACGGGGGAAAAAAATGGTAGAAACCTCAGGAAGAGCAACTGAGGAGGGATCTCTCTTCCACAACGGACAGTCTACGTGCAATAGATGTTGTACAGAAACTATACGGACAATGAGGACTTCCCAGGAGTTCTGCACTTGAGTTTCTTGTGAAGTATGAAATGTCCTGGCCAGAACAAACTTTGTTCTTGTTCTTGCCACCGCGAGAAAAACAACAAATTTCTCTGTTCTTGCGGAGTATGTACAGGGCTTAAAGCTATAGTGAGTAACTTCTACAGGTCCGTAAATGTCCGTTTCACCCAAGCCACTGTAGTGTAAGATTTAATCACTAATCAGGTAAATGTTTTATTTTGCATAAATTGATTAAAGTTGGAGTTCATGTAACCATGTTTTATGTATCCATGTATGGCAAAGCACTTTTACACAAGTTTGCGTATTCATATATTGAAAACACACACATACCATACCATGTATTGCCTGGAAGTGTAATAGTAGACAGTAGTAGTAGTAGTAGGCCAGGAGAAAAAGATTACACTATTAGGACATGTCTGGGCATGTCCAGGCATGTCTGAACAAAGGCAAAAAGGCCTGCCACCAGTGGGTAGGATGGACTAAAGGAAAAAGGTGGAGATTCTCTCGAATCCTCACCAGCATAAAAGGGAGCAGCGCAGAAAGTGAAGCTTCAGTCTTGCTCTGGAGCTTGACTCATTGAGTTGTGATGTGTTTGTTGCCTGCGAGCACATTAAACTCAGTTGCATCTGATTCTACGTGTCTCCAGTGATTTTTGACCTCTGAGTATTTGAGTTTTTGATATCTAATGGAAGACAAAGAAAGTCCATTCGAGAAGAAAAGAGTGAGGTTGGGAGCCATCTGGCCCAATTCAGGCACCGATTTTCGCTTCAACAAGTGGCGAGCCAGCGTAGGAGGGCGAGGAGGTCGAATCCTAAGATCGGGGGCACTTGGCTGCGCATCAGGCGTACAGGTGGCCACCAGATAAGAGAAGCAGAGCCTTTTTTCTGCCTAAACCAGGTGCGTCTGAGGTGCAGTTGGGAGCCACCTGGGTCAGAGGTATTTGACAAATTCCTCTCCTAAAGAACCTAAAATGTGATGTAAAAATTACTAACTAACAACACAACATTGGAACATAGCTGATATATTGCTGGAGACAACTGAATCTAATGCAACACAGTGAGTGTGTGTGTGTGTGTGTGTGTGTGTGTGTGTGTGGAAGTTAGAGAGATAAACATGGAGAGTGAATGTGGGAGTGAGTGAGTGTGTGTATGTGTGTGTGTGTGTGTGTGTGTGTGGAATGTGGGGGAGTGAGCTAGAGTAACCAAGCAGGCAAAAGAAAGAGTGAATGTGTGTGTGCTGAATGCATGGTAACAAATGTAGTGAGGAATGTAGTAAGAGTAAAGTATTTAAAGTATTAAGAAGACAAAAAAGAATAAGAAGTGCACAAGAAAAAAAGAAACCTGTAAGAGCTATACAGGGAAGAGAAAAATAACCAGTAAAGAGTTAAAAAGAGTAAAGCATATCCATGGTTACCACTGCCTAATCTTGCCAACACTCTCTTTAGCCTGTAGAGGCGGGGGTGTTGAAGCTTGACGGACGGCAGGTTTGTGAGCGGAATGCTAAAGCAGATAAAGAAGCAATAAGAAATAAAAAGAAAAACAAAAGCATATCCGTGGATACCGCTGCCTATCTTATCGGCACACCTTTAAGCCTGTAGGGGCAGGTGTGCTGTGTCAGACGGCAGGACTGCACGGGCGGAATGCTAGAAGTTCCTAGAAGAAATAAAGAGTTAAAAAGATATAAAGCTTCTGTGGATACCGCTGTTTAAAGGGTGATCTCTCAGCTAAGAGGGCAGGGGAGTCGCTACAGACAAACAGGACTGAACGGGCAGAACGCTAAAAGTTAAGAGATAAAGAAAAAAGAAAAAACAGTCAGAAGATCGATTAAAGTGTAAAAATTGTAAATATTATACGTGTATAAATAGACGTGTGTAGATAAAAAGACTGAGGACATAATAGACTGACTGGACAAGGACGGGGAGCGTAAGAGGTAGATAAAAGTGCACACAGCCAACAGAAGTGGGCTTATACAAAAAACAAAGCTTTGTTAAAATTTGATATTTTGGTTCTGATCTCTATTGGGTTAAAGGTCATTACAAAGAAAATTCTTTTGACATTTTGGGGCCTGAATGTTTTATCATAATCTGGTATCTGTGTGTTTGTTTTATGTGATTTGTTTCAAAGTTTTGTTACATGAGATAGTTATTAACAGTGTCTCAGTGAAACAAAACCAGACAAGGGTAACCTAACGGTGTCAATAAATTGTCTGGGGACTGGAAACCTAACGGTGCCAGCATAAAGTCCACATGTTTCACTGATTGAACCAGTTGCTTGGGTGAACTCCATACAAACTGGATGGCTGTTAAGGGGAGAATAAAAAGAAATATCTTATTTTAATTTAATTTTATAGATAAATAAAATAAGTGATAAGTATAGTTTCATAAATAAATAGAATAAGTAATAAAACTATAAATAAATTATAAGTGATAAGTATATTTTTATAATAAATAAAATAAGTAATAAAATAAAGAAAAAAGAAGTTGAGATCAGGCTGTTAAGAGCTGGGTGGAAGAGGGTGACAGCAGTAGTGATGAAAATTGGGCTGAGGAACATTGCATGACTGATGGCTTAGTAGATACTAGAGGCATAAAGAACACATTTCGGGTTAGAAAAAACCTACATAGACAACGAGGGGGAGGAGCAGTGGCAAGACGAGCAAGAGATTCGATTAAAACTTTGGACAGTTAGTAAATTTACCAATTGAAACAAGTGAAGGAAGAATTTCAGGTATACAGTGGGAGACGATTTTAAATGATTTGTGGACTCCCTGCTCATTAGATCCACTGCTGCAATATTTGTGTGATAATTATAAAGACCCGTAGCTTCACTTCCTCTGAACCAGGTAATATTTCAAGATTTAGAGAACGGAGTGGAATTTAATCCAAGATTGTGGATTGTTGTCGTGCCTAGAAAAGTTGATTTGGGAAAAGACGGGTCACATAAATTAGAATATAACCTCTGAAGAAAAATAATACAAAACTGCCTTCACAGTGGGGAAATTACTAGCACTGATACACACAAAAGAAACAGACAAGCAACCACAAATTCCAAGAACAAGTAAAGTTAACAAGGCTTCATGGGAGCCAACCAAGGAAAGATGGAAAGAGAGGTTCTGACACCCATAGAGATAGTGATGACACAACATCCAGGTCGGAGAAACTGAATCCAACGCTGTGTGACTAAATGGCACAAAAGAACATCAGGGAAAAATTGTTGGCCTAAAGATGGAACCTTCAACCTGGCGTGTTGCGACGAGGTGGATACAGAACTAAGACACATTGAGGCAAAAGACACTAAGGCGAGTTATAAAAAAAGAACAAAAGGGTTAAAGAAAGGGGGGTATTAGGGTGGTCTAGACAGACAGGGGGTGGGAAGCAAATGGTGCAAGCAAAGCGCAGCAAGGACCCACAGGACCCACAGGCACCGACGGGTGTGATACCCACAGCCCCACTCCTGCCAGCATCACCACCACCATACCCACAAGACACATCACCATCAGAGACAGCACAATACCCACTACGCTCAGTAGGGGAGGCAAGAGCAGCAACAACAATGGAAGGCCAAGTGGCGGGAAGGTTATCAGTGACCTTGGCCAGGGATACGAAGACCGAGAGCAGATGAAAGAAGACGCTCCCCACACGCAGAACACTGCCAATGCAATGCCTCACATTACCACTACTGTTATCCACAATGAGCAGGTGGAAACAACGGTAGCCAGAGGCCCCCGTGAGGGCGGGGTCGAGGCGAACCTAGGGGAGGACCAGCAGGCCGAGGAGGATGGAGAAGGGGACCGAACTTTCCTCCAGGACACCAGCCACCGCAACAGCAGGCCCCCAGGAAATGAACACAGGACATCCAGGAGTGAATCCTGCTTCACCTGACAATCTATGCTGGGGTTGTAACCTGCCCGGCCACCGCTGCAGGGAGTGTCCGGTCAACCCATGGGAAGGTCCAGCAGAAAATTGGCCGAAAACGAGACAGGGTGCCCATGATAGGGCTGCCCAGAGAAGCCTGAGGGGGAAGTGATGTCACCAGTCATTTCATTACAGCTATACAACGAACCAACTATACCTGTTGTCATCCACGAACAAGCATATCCCTTTATGGTGGACACAGGGGCTATATATTCATGTATTGGAAAAGAAGACTCTACACACCCCCTCTCTAAGTCATCCATCAAGACCATAGGCTTCTCTGGGAAATCACAAGTCATACCAATGACAGAGCCTGTTCCAATGCTCATCGCCGGTAAAGTCATCTTTGCACCCCTACTCTACTCAACTCATACGCCAGTGAACCTTCTAGGCAGAGATATATTGTGCCCTCTCAAAACTAAGATCATGAGTACTCAAGATGGACTATATTTAGACTTCTCTGATGACCCCCCACAAGGCATGATGCCACAGCTGCCCGGGAACGCCACAGAGACATCACAGGCGTTGGTCTACTGGCTCCAACTGACATCAGAAGAGTCTCACTTCAAACAGACATGGTCTCATCATCTGGGTCCAATGGTCGGATGTGCACTGCAGGTGCGAGAGGGTTACCCACCAAGAACAAATACATCCACATTTCAGATGACAAACAATACATCAGAATCTCAACTAAGACAGGTGATGAAGCAGTCGCAGACAAGGTACTTGTAGATGGTACTACTCCCACACAGATGGCAGTCACAGAAGAACACGCACAGTTGTTGAGTAAAGTTCCACCACAGCTATGGACAGCACATAAAACAGACGTAGGCTTGATAAAATCAGTGCAACCTGTTCGCATCACACTAAAACCACATGTTAGCCTACCATATCAGAGGCAGTATCCTCTCCAGCAGCATGCCATTGACGGTATCCAACCCACAATTGAAGGCTTGGTAAAAGCCGGAGTTCTGGTCAAAACTAGAAGTCCCTGCAACACGCCCATTTTTCCAATCAAGAAACCAAATTCCTCAGAAGAGCAGCTAATGCAGTGGTGGAAACAGAGACGCCACATGTGCCAGATTCACACACGTTGCTTTCAAACATACCACCCGACACACAGTGGTATACAATCATTTATTTATGTTGTTTTTTTTTCAGTGTACCGCTACACCCAGACTCTCAATATTTGTTTGCGTTCACTTATGAATGTCAGCATTATGACCTAGCTAATTTGAATGTGCCAAGCACTGTATTACAATATGCAGATGATTTGCTTGTCTGTTGCTCTTTAAAAGAATAATGTCAAAAGATTCCATTGCAGTGCTCATAGCATTAGCAGAGGGGGGACACAAGGTTAGTAAAGACAAATTGCAGTTCTGCCAGCAGTCTGTAGAGTACTTGGGCAGACAGTTGAGTGGGGATAAAAAGTGCATTGCCCCATCTCAGATAGAGGCAGTAAGTAAGGCTTCTCAACCACAGATGGTGGGCCAAATGCTATCTTTTCTCGGCATGACAGGATACAGTCGGCCATGGATTTGTGACTATGCTATAAAAACTGCTCCACTTAGAGCTTTAGTAAGAGCAGCAGGACAGACAAACAACACAGCACAGCTGTCCTGGACGGAGGAAGCAGAAGGTGCGTTCCAAGCCTAACGCTGGAGCAGTCCACTCCAGCGTTAGGCACTCCTAACTACTCCAAACCTTTTCATCTCTACGTAGCAGAGAAATGCTGCCGTGCCGTCGCGATGCAAGACACACCCACAGGTAAATAACCACTAGCATATTATAGCACTAAGCTCGATAACATAGAGGCCGGTTTGCCTCCCTGTTATCAGGGGCTAGCCACAGCTGTCTTTGCATTTCAAAAAGCATCCTCGTTAACAATGGGACATCCTGTAACTTTGTACACCTCTCACCAGCTTCAGGCCCTGCTGACAAGTCCCAGATTCGTTTTGACACAGGCCAGACACACAGGATATGAGGTTATCCTGTCAACTCCTGAGCTCGACATTCAACATTGTACCATCATTAATCCAGCCACCAAAATGGTTCTACCCACAGAAGGTGCACCACATGACTGTCTTCATGACACAGACAAATTTATGTGCGCTTGAGAAGATTTACACAATCAGCCCATTTCAGCTGACATCACATTGTTCGTTGATGGCTCCTGTTTTCGGGACGCCACAGGCAGTCATGCAGGCTATGGAATTGTACAGCTCAAAAACGATCAGAATTTTGTGACTATACGATCATGTAAACTTGCTCAGCCCTGCTCCGCCCAGAGATAAAAGCTCTAACAGCAGCATGCAGATTAGCTAAGGGAAAGTCACTGAATGTATATACAGATTCAGCATATGCATATGGAGTGTGCCACATCCACGCAAACATTTGGAAACAGAGAGGGTTTCGTAGAGCGGACGGCACCCCAGCTACACATGGGGAAGCCATTGTTGACTTGTGGGAGGCTATGCTCCTCCCCAAAGCCCTAGCTATAATCAAATGTCCAGCCCACCAAAAGACTGATTTGTTGATAGCCAAAGGTAATAACCTAGCTGATATAGCAGCCAAACAGGCAGCAATAGGTGCAGTAATGGCACCCATGTTAACCATCCAAGATTGTGAACCCCTCACTACCATGCCTTCTCTTGTAGCTGCGCAAAACAGAGTAAGTGAGGCTGAAAAACGACTGTGGATCGAGCGTGGCGCTATCAGAACACAAGCACAGGGGCCAACAAATGGTCTCTGGCGAGACAGTCATGGCAATTTTGTACTGCCAACCTTGTTGCTGCGACATGCTATAATTTGGGCGCATGGTAATGACCATTGCGCAAGGGGGGAGATCCTACGGACATTGCGAGCAACATGGTGGTCACCATTCATGGCAGCCACAGTAGATAGAGTACTAGGCGAATGCGAGATCTGCACAAGATACAACATCAGGAGAGTTTTTACAGCCCCACTGGCGCATATACCACCTCCAGACGGTCTTTTCAGACACCTCATGTTAGACTACATAGACATGGGAGCACAATCCAGAGTAAGAAGAGTGAGATACGTCTTGGTGGTCATATGCAGATACAGCCGATGGGTAGAAGCAACAGCTACAGCCGATCAGATCATAGAACACTTGCAAAATTCCTCTGCCGAGAAGTCTTCCCGAGATTTGGGATGCTGGATACCATATCATCAGATAATGGAAAACACTTTGAATCTAATGTAATACAAGAAACATTGAAGTAACTAGGTATCAAACAGAAGTTTGGCTGTGTTTACCACCCTCAATCACAGGGGGCAGTAGAAAAAGCAAATGGGATTCTGAAAACAAAAATAGCAAAAATAGTAGTAGATAGTGGAGACAAGCTTAACTGGGTGGATGCTTTACCGCTTGCACTAATGTCTATGCGCTCACAAGCCAGCAGAATCACGCATCTAACACCGCATGAAATGCTTACGGGTCCACCCATGCCAATACCATATTTGAGGGGTCCCTACGAAGGGCCCCCATTGAAGCAACTGCAAAATGAAATGTTTGACTATTTACGAAGTCTAACCCGTATCCATAGGGCTATCTTCCAGCAGGTGAAAGGCACCACCGAGCACACATGGGTCGAAATCTCAGAAGACCTTCAACGCATACTTCCTGGAGAGTATGTCAAGGTGTTCAAAAGGAAGTGGGACCAGCCACGCAGAGAAGGTCCACACAAGGTCATATTAGCTACACCAAATGCCTTGAAAGTAGAAGGTAAGGACGTTTGGTTCCATTTTAACCACTGCTGCAGAGCTAACAACCCAGAGAGAGTGTCGACAGAGAGCACCTCAGAGGAAAACACCCCATCCTCAGTGGCTGACAATGAACCTCATGAGTCGCCACCTGGTAGCCGCAGGGCTGATGATGAGGGCCCAAGTGCGGAGAGAACAGAGAGAGGAGAGAGAGCAGAGGCAGAAAGAGAGCAGGGAGAAGAAAGCAGCAGCTCAGAAACAGGCGAAGCTAGAAGCACAGAAAGGTCAGACGCAGACACAGGAGACTCAGACAGAAGCAGCACAGACTCAGGAGACTCAGACCCCAGAGGAACAGCCCAGGGAACAGCCCCCCAATAGACCAGCACAGGGAAAGGTTGAGAACACAGACAACATGGGGGGGAGGAATTAAAGTGGGAATAATAATGCTACTAACCCTATTGCTTATCCTGGTATGAGTAAAACAGAGTGAAGGGGCAGAACCAGACAGACAAGGCCAGGCACAACTAGTGTGCAGTAGCACTAGGGACCATGGCCGCAAAACAGGGCAAGATACCTTACAGAGAGATCATGCAGCTGACTTACTATAAGTCACATGCTTATGATGATGTGTTAGTGGAAGGTCCAGGAAATGTTAGGTTGCATGGCCGGTCTATAGGACCACAATGTAGTGTAGAAGGGATGGTGACAACAAGAGTCTGGTGTGATAATGAAAAATGTGCCAATGTAGACACCTGGCACACAGTACCCGTAGAACTGGCTCAGCAATGGCTCAAACTAAAACCGAAACCCCCATAGAAGAACCAGAAATACGCCGGTACGAGACACCGAACTAATTAGAAGTACCACATGGAGATCTAATATGTTTTATCAGTGGTTAGAGTACTCTGCCAAGCAGGTAACTAACAGCTCGTGCATAGCCTGCCACAGAAAATTAGGCCTACCTAGTGTTAGGCCCCTCCCGGGTATAGAGGATTGTGAACAACGAGACACCTGTTTTTGCGCAGGGTACTATGTGGTTGGCGGCAGGGAAAACAATTATGTCAGTAATAGGGAAATCTGCCCAATCAGTCTTAAAGGGGCTCCTGAGCAAATTAAAAAAGAATTTCAAGTACCACCAGTAGTGCATTTGGCTCAAGATATTGTATTTCCCTTTTTGTGTAGCCTGAGGTGACATCGAACATTGGTTAGAGAATTCCACTAGTAGCAACAACACACTCGAGGCGGAACAATTGATCCAATGCTGGTAAGGAAAGTGTCACCCATAAGCAAACTAATCAGACTTGGATTGACTATAATAAGTTTGGCTGATGATGGGCTGAAGAGGGTACGTAGATCGATAGGGGGTCCAAAACCCTGGCCAGAGTATGAGAAAATATACATCACATGGGACCAGGTGCTACAAGGGATCCTGTCAGAACATCAGGCCATAGGAGATGCCTGATAGGGGGAGGTAGAGGATTAGGTGCTATGCCATTTGTAGGGACCATAATGAACGCCCAATAGCAGCCCGTAATAGCCGCTGGGTGAACTGTTTGTGGTATAATCAACAGAGGTTCGTAAACTGGTCTATAACAGCACTGGAAGGTGTGAGTGAACAGTGGCATGCTACATCCCTAATGGCTGTGCAGAACAGACTTGTCATCGAAACAATGTTAGCCCCAGACCAAGGTGTCTGTGATGTAATAGGGGAATAATGCTGTACAGCCATCCCCATGAACAGCAATGGCTTACAGGCGAAGACGGCAACCTGATTTAAGATTTAGAAAACACGCATAGATTAAGAGACCAACAGGTACAACACTCTAATTAGAACACTAAAACCTCATCAATTCTTGACTGTTTAGAAAAGTTCTCTGTTGGAAAAATCTTATGGACTATAGGAGTAATATTTGGACTTGTTCTATTGACTGTTCTCTTGATAATCTGTTGCGTCCTTCCCCTAGTGCAGATCCTGATAAGAAGGGCCATGAGAACGGCCACGGGACAATTTGTTATGCTGATACAACAGCAGGAAAAGCTCCCCGAGAAAGGCGAATTGTGGAAACTAGATAAACTGTGGGTAAGATCCTATGCACCCAAAAGATTGAACAACGATTTATATGAAACCGCGATTGACAATACGGACGTATGTGAGAATATGGCTGACAATATAAACTTATATGAGCCAATGAAGGGGAACCTGGAAGGGGAATACGAGGTTGTATAGAGGGAGAGCCGATTCAGGGTAAGAAATAACCAAATAATTGGCAATAGATTCAGGAAAAACCTTGCTGTTACCAAACCCATACTAACAATCGACTGATTAACATATATAGGTTATCTATACCACAGGTGAATTAGGAAGAAAAGGAGGGAAGTGAATTGAAATAAACAATGTCCTTTCCAACACACAGATAGGTGCAGAGCATGGCCAGCATGTGGAGATCCCTGTATCCAAAGCAGCAGAATCCAAGGTTGGCCTACCAAGAGTGCCCAGCCATGTCAGAGGACCAGCCCCCATTTGAGCCCAGGCTAGGGATGACCTACAGCGACAACTGGTCAACCACCGCAAGCTGCAACAGGAGATTGAGATGCTGAGGGACCAGGTGGCGTCCTACCTGCGCCTGCGGATGACTGGCACATCCGCCTATGTGCCCGACGGATAGTAACTAGGCAGCATTAACAGCAAAGATAACTATGTACCTTGCTTACTGTAACCTATATATGAGAAAGTTACAGTGATTAATCACGCATATACTGGAAAATGACAGCAAGGGCACCCAGTATAACTCTTGTACTCAAAACACTACAACATCAATAACATTCAGAGAAATTAGATAGAAGTGTGTTCATGGGAATTATTGCTGGAACTGTTTTATGTGTGATGTATACTGATAATGGTTCTGTAGTATGGGACTTTTCAAGTCCCACAGGAGGGAATATATTTTTTCCTCTGTCAAGCTTGCTGATTCATGTAGATTATAGTGTGGGACCTTCTGGTCCCAAAGGGGGGAATATATAGTTTCCTCCCTCAGCATTTAGTGGGACTATGTAGCCCCAAAGGGGGGAATGTCGTGTAAGATTTAATCACTAATCAGGTAAATGTTTTATTTGCATAAGTTGATTAAGTTTGGAGTTCATGTAACCATGTTTTATGTATCCATGTATGGCAAAGCACTTTTACACAAGTTTGCGTATTCATATATTGAAAACACACACATACCATACCATGTATTGCCTGAAGTGTAATAGTAGACAGTAGTAGTAGTACACTATTAGGACATGTCTGGGCATGTCCAGGCATGTCTGAACAAAGACAAAAGGGCCTGCCACCAGTGGGTAGGATGGACTAAAGGAAAAAGGTGGAGATTCTCTCGAATCCTCACCAGCATAAAAGGGAGCAGCGCAGAAAGTGAAGCTTCAGTCTTGCTCCGGAGCTCGACTCATTGAGTTGTGATGTGTTTGTTGCCTGCGAGCACATTAAACTCAGTTGCATCTGATTCTATGTGTCTCCAGTGATTTTTTGACCTCTGAGTATTTGAGTTTTTGATATCTAATGGAAGACAAAGAAAGTCTGTTTGAGAAGAAAAGAACGAGGTGAGCCATCTGGCCCAATTCCAGGCACCGATTTTCGCCTCAACACCACTACTAGAGGAGATGACACAATGCTGATTAAGCCGATCGGCTCCTCTAACATCTTGCGGTATTTTTCAATATATATCATTTTTAGTATGAGTGTAGACCGGCAACATTCCCGCGCTGGCGCACAGGAAATGCTTCCTCACAACAAGAAGGGAGGGGGAGGACGAGCGGAGAGCGTCACAGCAAGAGGTAGAGCGCAGGTACAAAGTGAAAGCAACATGGCGGAGAAGCAGCCGAGACATGGTTCAGAAGTGGATCTTACCACAAAGAAAAAGCCTGGACGTTCGGCTGAAGGTCTATTAGCAAAGAAGGAAAGTGACCGACGAAGAAGGCAAACAAGGATTTATATTGGCATTGCTTTTCCTCGGTGGAGAGCCCTGAAGGAAGAAATTGGGCTGAGGGCAGACACGGATGTTGCCTTGCTGCTGTTGGATAAGTAAGTGACGTGGTTTATAATTATATTATGAGTACTATGTGTTGCTGTTACATGTACTGGACCTAGTACTTTATTATTTTCTTGGAAGTGGTGCTATGAACGTAATGTAATGTTAGCAGCCTGGTGTTCGCCACGTTGTGTAGCATTGTGTACACGGTGTGAAGCGAGTGTTACTCTGTGTACACGGCGTGTGGCGACTGGTGGGTGTTACTCTGTGTACACGGTGTGTGGCGAGTGTTACTCTGTGTACACGGTGTGTGGCAACTGGCCAGTGTTACTCTGTGTACACGGTGTGTGGCAAGTGTTACTCTGTGTACATGGAAGTGCCGCCGGCTTATTAGTTGTAATAACGCATTATCCCCTGGGAGGCGACAGAAGTTACGCACTATAGCTTTAAGTAAGGGTTCACTGAAGAGACAAAATAGCAGCACGAGATAAATGCAATCACATAAAAAAAAGCATATAAAAAAAAGCATTATGTATAGACCTTAACTGCATCGTGATTAACGCATTAATGCTGACAGCCTTAACATACGTATACAAAGCCAGAGCCCACACTTCAACCCCATCCAATGTCCAGACCTGATCATCTACTGATGCTCTTGTGTTTGAATGAGAGTAAATCACTGCAGCAGGTTCAACATCTTCCACAAAAGTTACATGTTACACAGCTTTGGAATGACATGCTGAACAGTCATATATCAGAGTTGTGTTCAGGCGTGCATGCATTTTGGACAATGAAGTGTACACTACCTATAGCACCAAGTAGTGCCCCAAAGTCTTGAAATATCCTTGTGAACTGTACATGAGTCATGAGCTCGAAGGAAGGGAGTATAACTTTAAGAAGCAGAGGTCTCAATGACCAGAAAACTACAAGTTTTTAATCCCAAACTATGCATCCATACCTGTCATCTAGGTAGCCACCCATCATGTCATGAGACACCAATGTCCGACGTAGACAACTAGTAAGGGGAGGCTCCCGAGGTGCCAGGGGGACTACTGCCACATTGAAGGGGTTTGCCTCACTTCGTTTCCACAACAACAGCTCCTCCAAAGTTTGAAGACCACAACTGATTGGTTCAGTGGTTTCGGCATCGTAATGTTTGACTGAGAGGGAGAGGAAATGAAACAACATGTTTAAAGTGTGGTTTGATTTCTACACACCAAGACATTAACTGCAGCTCAGATTTTTTCAGACTGTCTTACAGATGCACTACTAGCAACAAAATCTCTTCACCTGGTAGTGGTGAGGGAAGATACTTGATCACTTCATGGACACTGCTTGAATCCATTGGTTGATCCAAACAAGACTCCAACCTAATGAAAGTACAAGGTGGTAAAGTGAGACTCATGCATTTGAATAAACTCTACATGGGAGTCTGGGCAGTAAAACACATTTCAAGACTTGTTTTTCTCTTTAAAAAAAAAACAAAACAAAAACAAAACAACACTTGATGATAAGGTAAGATGCTGTGGGTTGCAAATTGCGGTGAACACCCCAATTGAGAAGCATATTCTAAAGATGCTGTATACATGTCCAAAGAACGCTCCTAAAACCTGACAAATACCGGCATGTCCCACGTCTTAATCAGAAAATGCTACATTCGAAAGAAGGGCTTATTTAGAATATTGAATCAGAATATGCTGTTTTCATGACCCATGGTCAGGCTCCATCATATCTCAGAGATAGTACCATATTATCCCAACAAATCACTGCACTTCAAGAATGCGAAGTTACTAGTTTTTCCTGATGTCTCCAAAAGTAGGATGGAAGCCAGAGCCTTCAGCTATCAGGCACCTCTTATGAGGTACCATCTTGCAGTTTAAGTCCAGGAGGCGGACATTGTCTCCACATTTAAGAGTGGACTTGAGACCTTCCTACAATGCAGTGTTCTACTTGGAAACATTCATGTGGATGTCACTTGACATGCACCAGACACCCAAACACTATTTCAGACCAAGTACACCCCCTCATGGCAACGGCACCTGCCAATGGCAGTGCCTTGCAACCTTGCCACATTGTTAATAATAGGCTCATTCGAGATGAGCCAGGCCTAGGCAGAATAATCACAGCTGATCACTGCACAACGCATGCTAGTCGGATTTGCGTCCAGCTTCATCCCGACTTGCTCTGACATCGTGCACAAGTGAATAACGATATTCTCAAAAGATTGAGGCGCTGCAGTTTTTAGAACCAGGCACTGTTTTTGCTCTCCACCAACTGCATGACCCAGGGCATGATGGAAAACACCTGCCTCGTAACAGCTGATTGGTTTAGATGTTGACTCAACAATATGAAGTTTTATATAAACTTTTCATTTGTGTTGAATTGGAGAGAGTTTTATTTTATTTGTCCGATTTGAAGGTTTATTCTTTTAACAGATTACATGTTGTGTGACTGATGGTGAAGTTTAGTAGTCAGACTAAATACACTCATTTAGATCATAAACTAAACAGAGTCTATTGTATATCAATATTAGACTGTTTTAATTATTGTAGTATTTAGCAACACAGAGACTTGCAGTAAGTGGGTTTTGAGGATTCTTTGTCTTGTATTTCTGTTCTGTCTTTGACTGTTGGGCCAATGTTTTTAATGTATTTCTGTCATCTGAGGAGGAGAGGTTTGCTCAGTTTTTTTATATACAGCAGCAAACACTACGTTATTGAGTAATGAGTAGTGTATGCAGTTCAATGAAGCCAGGATTGCACAGATTTGTACACTGGGTAAATAGAACAACCACTCCACAAGAACATGGCACAGCACAAGAGAGCCAGCTCCTTGGGTCAAGACTCAGCTGTCCACTTACATCTAAAGGAGAGGGCACATTTCCTTCCAGCACAGCAATGTACACATCTTGGCCAGAGAAGACAAACAGTTTGAAAGAAGAGTGAAAGAAGCCATCTCCGTCAAACTGGAATGACCACTGCTAAACAGAGGAAGTGGCATACAACACCACTTACAATGCAATCCTAAATTTATTCCCCAGACACCTTAACACCCATTCACACCTGGACCCATCTAACCCTAACGACAGAAAATGGCCAGGTGGGTCAACGGCTCACATGTGACCTTAATGACTCTGAGACTCAGAGCTCACGTCTCTCTACACACATGGGGTTTCATTCATTTAGCAAAACACGGTGTGACACTCCGCAAAGGACAAGCACATTTGACAGCTCGTGCTGCCCGCCCCACAAAACTCCTCTTCATTGCAGTACCAGTCATGTATAAGTTTATATCAATAAAGCTAATATTCACTTTAACACATTTCTGCATCCCACATAGGCAATGTAAACTTCTTTGAGGCACGTAGCACTGCAGCTGTCTCAGTAACCTCCACAGCCTTGTCCTGCATTCACATGATGTTAGAAAAATCTGAAGAATGACTGACCCCATCATATTTCATGGCTCACCTGATCTGTTTCCTTTGGTCTTCATAATCTATGTGTTGTTTAAATGCTTTGAGCAATAAAATATGACACTTCTTCTCTGTAGTGTCCATGTTGTTTCCACATTAAAACTTAAACCTCATTAACACACCGTACTTGGAAGAATCACATTTCATGGCTCACCTGATCTGCTTCCTTTGCTCTTCATAGTCTGCGTGTTGTTTAAATAATCTGACCAATAAAATACAACACATCTTCTCTGTAGTGTCCATCTTGTTTCCACATTAAAACTTAAACCTCATTAACACACTGAACTCTGAAGAACAACCACCCGAGCAGCGGATGAATGCACCATTGGCCTTGGCTTGCAGAGGTCTCGACCTGAGTCCGATTTAGATGGTCCTTGTACATTTACAAACACCCTACTGAGCAGATTTTAGAAGAAAGAGAAGACAACACCTCAGTCACCTCACTTACCAGTACAACAACCAGTTTAACTTGGTCAACCATTAATGCAACTGGCTCCTCAGGAACACCATCCTCCTTTACATCTGTGGCTTCTAACTCCTCTACCTACAGCCCAGGATTCTAGCAGTGTCTGCAGCTCACAAAAGAAGGACAAAATGTAATGAATTACGCTCTCGTTTTGTTTTTTGTCTGTCTCCGACAAAATCATTCTTTTCCTGAGACAACAGGCTCATTTGAGAGGAACTGTGCCTTGCTTGGAAAGTAGGTGAGAGCAGGCAGCTGCTGTCCGTACAGGAAGTCACAGAAACACTCACATCCTGTCTGATGTGATGTCGATTTATTAAAAATGTTATCAGACCCATATATCAGTGTATTGTCAGTCTCCAGTTCTTATATTTCACTGTACATGCTTCCATTAGGTGACGACACAGAGAACACAACCTCAATTTCCACAGCTATGCAGATGACACCCAACTATATATTTCACTAGACCCAAGTTATGACCAATCCATCTGTCATCAAACATCTGGATTGGCTGCAGTAGACAAGTGGATGCAAACCAATTTTCTTAAATTAAATGGTGACAAAACCGAAATCTTATTAGTTGGTCCCCAAACAAAACGGGAGATAATTCTTTCCAAACTTGGCAGTTCGGCTGTGCAGGTTAAATCTGAAGTCACGAGCCTGGCTGTTATCCTTGACTCAGACCTAAATTTTAAATCTCACATAAAGAAGGTGACCAAAATAGCTTTTTTTCACTTACGAAATATTTCAAAGGTGCGACCATTCCTATCCCAACAAGATGCTGAAAAACTGGTACATGCATTCATTTCAAGCAGACTTGACTACTGTCATGCTCTCTTCACCGGTCTTCCAAAGCAATCCATTGACAAATTACAATTAATTCAGAACTCTGCTGCCAGGCTGTTAACTAGAACAAGAAAGAGAGAGCATATCACCCCAGTTTTAGCTAACCTTCACTGGCTTCCAGTATCTTTTAGGATTGATTTTAAAGTGCTTTTACTTGTTTTTAAGGCTCTTAATGGGTTGGGACCAGAGCATGTGAGCGGAGCAGAGCGGGGAGCGGGAGGATTTTGTGTTGAGCAAGGAGCGGCTATTTTTTTAAAAGGTGGAGTGGAGCCTTATCTCTCGCTCCAATTTCGCTCCGGTTGCTCATGCCCCATCCAGAATGCATCTTTGCACCTGCGCACACCCACACTATTTTCTTTCAAAACTATGGAGTTTACTGTGTACTTCAAAAAAGAAACTGAGAAGAGAAGCAGCGTACCACTGGAGAACGGTCCCTAACTGCGGGGAGAGGCGAGAGGGCTTCAGAGGTTGGCCGCTTAACCTGGTCCGTCTCCTCCACACTTTGACTATTTCCACCCTGCCAGCGGTACCGTGTAGAACGGTGCCTAACGGCGGGGAGAGGCGAGAGGGCTTCCCCGGAGAATCTACCAAGCTCATGTTTTATTGGTGCCGTAGCATTGTTCCAACCTCTCATTGTTCCGACCTCTCATTAGTCAGACGTCCCGTTGTTCCGATATGTGATTATTACTGTAGCCTATTTGTGTACCATAGAGGATCAGCAACGCAACAAAAGTAGGCTACTGGTTGAGATACAAGTGTCATAGAGAGGAGAGAATAAAACACCATAACCTCCTGTTATTAACTCTGGGGTCGGGGTTGTGTGGGGAGCTCTCCATGGTGCTGAACGGCTCCTGGCGGGCGTATTTCTGCCTTGATGGTCTGCTGCGACCAGCTCTGGGTCAGCTGGGAAAGGCTTGAGTTGAAGCAGGCTCACGGCTTATGTGTTTGCCACTTTCTTTTTCATTTTAACCCACACCATGATTTTTTTCCTGACCCTAACCAAGTGGTTTTTGTGCCTAAACCTAACCAGACCTTAACCACAGGGCATCATGAACAATGGGTTTAATATGGTTGGAACAATGGGATGTCGGACCAATAGGCTGTCGGAAAAATGGGCCCGTTTTATTTGTGAAAGATTACAGGTTAGGGTAGTATGACGCAGTTGTTTTGAGTGGAGTGGTGAGCGAGTGGAGTGGGATAAAATTTATGATGGAGCGGAGTGGAGCGAAGAATGCGCAGAATGCGCAGAACCAAGCGGAGCGGACGAGCGGCGCAAAGTGACAGGTCTGCGAGCGAGGAGCGGAAATTTTCACCCGCTCCGCTCCACTCACATGCTCTGGTTGGGACCAGCCTACATTACTAATTCTTTGTCGTTTTATAATCCTTCACGGCCTCTTAGATCCTCTGCTGCCAGCTTTTTAAATATAAACTACTCTAATAAGAAAATTGGCAGCTCAGCCTTAACTATGCACCAAAATTATGGAACTCACTACCCAAGGATATAAGAAATACAAGCTCTGTGAACATTTTCAAACAACAATTTAAAACTTATTTATTCAGCATTGCTTTCAACTAACTGTCACTATTCCCTGGTTTTTATCCCCATTGTTCACACTTTTTATCTGCTTCCATGCATTCCGCTGTTTTACTTTGATCTTTTACATATTATATTATTCTTCTTGCAAGATTTGCACTTGGTTTTTTTTTTGTTTTTTTAAAATTGTATTTGTCTGTTTTTATTTTGTTGTAAAGCAGTTTGTGTCTGTATGAAAGGTGCTATATAAATAAAGTTTATTATTATTATTATTATTATTATTGAGTTATTAAAATGCTTTACAGGCAATCTGTAATTTATGTTCATGGTTCAACCTCCATTTTACAAGAATTCTCATGTAAATTAGCATCATATCAGTTAGCTGCTGCAGAGCAGCTGAGCAGACCTACAGAGGGTAAATAAATTGTGTCTTGACTGTAAGTAGGGCTGCCCCCAAATGGTCGACCAAGCGTTAGTCGACCAAGACGTCATTAGTTGACCTAAATTCCATTGGTTGACTGTTCGAAGAAAAAAAAAATGAAAAGCTAGAGGGCCTTTAATTTGAAGGGCCAGATACAGGAAGTCGTTACACTCACGGTCAGCTTTTTTACACGGCTAGTCCCTGCAATATCGTGATTGTAGACAGTAACTAATGATATAATGTTGGCCAAGAAATCTAAAATCTGGGATCATTTTGAAAAGAAAAAGGACGACCCCAAGAAGGTGACATGCAAACTCTGCAAACAGACCTTCGCCTATCATTCGTCAATGATGAACATGATGTATCATCTAAAACATGTAAGTAACTACTTGCCTAGCACGGCCGCCCTAACATTTGAAAGCCGAGATAAATAATACATTTTAATATTGTCATGCGCTAGTATAGGCCTACTGGGGAAGCTAAATTATCCAGCTCACTGTGTGTTTTACTTAATGTGTAAATCTCTCTACAGGTGCATCCACTTTACTGCGGAGATGACAGGGCACCCTCCACTTCAGCATTGATGCAGCAAAAGCTCGTTATGAAACCCCCTCTTTCTGAAAAAAGGAAGAACGGAAAAAATAGCGGATTTCATTGCGCTCGACATGAGACCAGTAAATATTGTCAGCGGTGAAGGTTTTAGACAATTGATTGAATTCCTAGAGCCAGGATACAGCCTTCCTAAACGTGAAACTGTAATGCACACGATTACTACCAAATACAACACTATGAAAGAAGCGATTCTGGACAAGATTAAAAGCTGTACTGCACTCAGCTTCACAACGGACATCTGGACATCTAACCAGATGGAGAGTTACATGACAGTCTCTGCACATTTCATTTCTGACGACTGGCGACTGCATTCATTTGTGCTGGAAACGAAAGTTTTGGAGGTGAGCCACACAGCTGCTAACATAGCAGAGCGACTCAGCCAGGTAATGGCAGACTTTAGGATCCCTGCAGAAAAGAGGGCCACTGTTGCAAGTGACAATGCCGCGAACATGGTGTTGTGCGCGGATCAGCTATCTCATAACCCGTCCTGGGGTAATGTCCAGGGAGTTCGCTGTGCGGGGCACACTTTGCAGCTGTGCATAAATGTGGCTCTTAAAAAAGATCCAATCTGCTGAGTCATTGCAGCTGCCAGACGTCTTGTGGGACATTTCAAGAAAAGTGCCAAGGCTACAGCAGCTCTTACTGACAAACAAAAACAACAGAAAGTGGCTGAACACAAACTCATCCAGGATGTCTCCACACGCTGGAACTCCACTTACTTAATGCTGGAGCGTCTCCTGGAACAGAAGTGGCCGGTTACAGCCGTGCTTTCCGACCCCAGTACCACCCACCGGTCTGACCGCGATCTGGATCTCACCACGGCCCATTGGAGGATAGCGGAGGACATCGTCTCGGTGATGAAGCCGATGGTCACACTCACGGAGCTGCTTTCGCAGGATGTTAATGCGTCTCTGTCTGCCATGCTGCCCATGCTCATAAACATGAAAAGACGCCACCTGTTGCTGCACGATGATGACAACACGACTGTGACCGCACTGAAGAAAACACTCAGTGAAGAAATTGACACGAGATGGGAGATCAGAGGGAATATTGAGACTAGCATTTACATCCAAGCTGCTGTCTTGGATCCACAATTCAAAAGCCTGTCATTCCTCGAGGTAGAGAAACGGGACGAGGCTTACACGACGGTGTCGGATTTGGCTGAGAGTCTATCTCCAGCAGAAGAAGCTGATGCTCAGAGAGAGGACAGGGACAGCAGTGGAGATGAAAGCGAGCCTAGTCCTGCACCAAAAAAGAAGCGGGAAAAGCAGGAGGAGATATCCATGTTGATAGCTATGGCTACAGACGAAGAGCAGCAGACAGAAGGACGGAACGATGAAATGAAACAATACTTGGAGGACAGAACAAAAATTGATTCGGGACCGCTAACATGGTGGCAAAAAAATGAGGACGGCTATCCCAAGCTGGCCAGAGCAGCCAAGCGTGTGCACTCCATCCCATCCACGTCCACGCCATCGGAGCGCATCTTCTCCAAGGCCAGCTTCATTGTGAATAAGACACAGAGCTCACTTCTCCCCGACAACGTGGATAAACTTGTGTTCCTTTCTCATAATATGAGAAAGCTAACTGAGAGCCAGGGGGATAAAACTGTGAGTAAGGTGGTTGCGTGAAACGAAATGTGTGATTTAGCCTACATTTTCATTTGCGCTCTGACTTCAGAAAAAAATGTAAAGTTGAGTTTTCATTCATGTTGAGGCTAATTCTCTGTTTATTTGCACTGGCAATTAGGCTATCTTAAGTGTTTCAGTTTGCTTAATAGCCTACTTAATTATTTGTTTATTCATTTTGCCTATTTTATTTCCATTGTGACCTAATTGTGTTATTATAGTTATAGTTATAGTGTTGCATCAAGTTTGGAAGCTGTGTGGTGTGTTGAAATAAATAATCAGAATGTTCCAACAGTCTGCTTGCTGATTTTTCTGACGCATTCAGAATTAGAATCTCAAATAATTTGCCGGTGTCATTAACAGGCGGCTGACTTTGTGCGCGGCTGCGCACACTTGTAAAATTGATAGTTTTAAGTGTTTCAGTTTGCTTAATACTTAATTATTCATTTATTCATTTTGCCTATTTTATTTCCATTGTGACCTAATTGAAGTTTTATTTCATTTTAAGGCTATACTTCTCCGTTGGTCTGTTTATTTGCACTGATTGCTGAATGCCTATTTATTCATTTTTGCTTATTTTATTTGCATTCTGACCTAATTTAAGTTTTTATTTCATGTTGAGGCTACTTCTCCGTTGTTCTGTTTATTTTTGGAACGACAGCCTATATTTTTCTTTTAATTGTTTTAGATTGTTGTAGAGCTATTTATTCGTTATCTACATTTTAAAAAGAAACGAAAATATATTTAATTTGTATGTTTGTTTTTCTACAAAGTTATTGTGTTGCATCAAGTTCAGAAGCTGTGTGGTGTGTTGAAATAAATAATCAGAATGTTCCGACAGTCTCCTTGCTGATTTTTCTGACGCATTCAGAATTGGAATCTGAAATAATTTGCCGGTGTCATTAACAGGCGGCTGACTTTGTGCGCGGCTGTGCACACTTGTAAAATTGATAGTTTTAAGGCTCATAAGTTATAAGTTATTCAGTCACCGAGGCTATAAGATGCTACAGTTATACTATGTAATTGAAAATCAATTAAATGTTCTGTCTCCTGTCCTTGCTGGTTGTTCTGACACATCACAATCATTACCGCTTTGCCGCAGGTCTCATTAGCAGGCGGCTGGCTTCGTGCGTGAGCTCGTAAAAAATAATTAACCTATTTTAAAGGCTAATTATTACTGCTTTTTAGGCCTAGTTCTCGGTAAGGTAGCAAGCAAACGGTTAACAATATTACTTAACATTCTATCTCAGCCCTGGAATTCAAACTGTCTTGTTGCTCCCTGAAATCATTATCTGCGACGATTAGTCGACTAATGGCCCTAAATGACGACTACTGGTCGACCAAGAAAATCTTTGGTCGGGGGCAGCCCTAACTGTAAGGTTAATATTTTCAGAGGGAAAAAATACAAGACAACAGCTTTCATTAAAGATCGGTCAGATACAGTCAGGACTTCACATCTGTACAGATGTTATTTTAAGAATCCTCACATCCCACTGACCACAAGTCTTTGTAACGCTAAATACTTCAATAATTAAAACAGTCCAATGTTAATATACAGTATACAATTAAATATACAATATACAACTAAATTTCACCATCAGTCACACAACATCTTTTCCATTCACAGAATAAACCTTCAAATCAGACAAATAAAATCTAAATATCTGAAAGTCAACATCTTGTTGAGTCAATACCAAACCAATCACCTGTTAGATCAGGTGAGAGCCAGGCATTTCCCATCATGCTCCGGGTCTTACAGTCAGCGAAGAGCAACTGCAGAGCCTGGCCGTAAAAACTGTGGCCACCTCACTCTCGCGAGATTATCGCTGTCCACTTTTGGATGACGTCAGAGCAAGTCAGGATGAAGTCGGACACAAAACTAACTGGCATATATTGTGCAGCGTTCACCAGTGATCAAATCTGCGCAGGCTTGGCTCATCTCAAACGAGCCTAACGTGACATCTAGCAGGTCATTTGAGTGGCAAGCTGGCTGCTCTAATGCTATTTATGGAATATAACTTTTTTTGTTGGATATTCCAAGCAACAGGGGGTGAGTATTGATACAAAATAATGTTTTATGGTGTACAGTAAAACATCTAACTTTAGTTAAGCAATTTATGTGTTATATAATGTATTCTTTAAGTAATGTGCCCATGCTTGTATCCCAGCAAGCATTTTTTGGTTTAAAAAATGTCTAATAGTCGTCTACATGAAGACCTGACGTCACGGCTGAATTTGGGCTGTCAGTGAAAATTTGGTAGACGTCTAAACATAGCCAAAGCCAATTATACGGCTATGTAGAGACCATGTCCAAAAAATGGAGATAAACATATTTTAATTACTGTTGACTCTCCATACGTGATTGAATATCATACCACACGCCATCTGCAATGGCGAAAATTACATTTAATCAATTTCAAAATTAAATTGGCTAGATTTGGGTTACATGTAGCTAGACTAAATCGGAGCTAAATATAGCCAGTATGTTTAAATCACAACTATTGCTTGCTGGGATGTATCTAGCCCATGGAACAAAAGTTACGTATGTAACTACAGTTCTATGAATCCTGGATGACCGCCAGAGGCGGTGCTTTAAGTACTGAATGTCTCCATCTCGCGCATGCGCAGGTCGAGTATCTATACCAACAAAGTCACCTGTGACCCCTGATGACCCCGGATAACCTATATCTCCCGGTGACATCAGAGGATCTGTTTTTGCAGAATCTTATCACGAAACCACAAGGATTCTGAGTGACAGAACACTCTGGCGGTCATCCAGGATTCATAGAACCGTAGTTACGTATGTAACTTTTGTTCTATTTCATCCTTCCTGATCGCCAGAGGCGGTGCTTTAAGCACTGAATGTCTCCATCTCGTGCATGCGCAGGTCGAGTATCTATACCAACAAAGTCACCTGTGACCCCTGATGACCCTGGATAACCTGTATCTCCCGGTGACATCAGAGGATCTGTTCCTGCAGAATCTTCTCGCAAAACCACAAGGATTCTGAGTGACAGAACACTCTGGCACTCATCCAGGATTCATAGAACCGTAGTTACATACGTAACTTTCGTTCTATTTCATCCTTCCTGATCGCCAGAGGCGGTGCTTTAAGCACTGGATGACCCATAACAACAAAGTCACGAGGAATCCCAATACATACCTCACTGAGAGGAAGCAGTAGACCCAGACAACAGGACCACACCCAGTGGATGGGAAGTGGCAACATTCAACCAAAAGAACCTGGAGAAGGTACTCCATGAAGCCCATAATGCCGCAGCACATATGGCCTCCAGGGGCACACCTCACAGGGCCGCCCATGATGTAGAGACAGCCCGAGTAGAATGGCACCTCACCCCGGATGGCAGGGGGTGACCACTTGTTTTATATGCCTGGGTGATGACATCCACAATCCAGTGAGACAGCCGCTGTTTGGAGAGAGCGCAGCCTTTCTTAGGACCGCCATAACAGAGAAACAGCTGTTCTGACCACCTTATACTTGCGGCTGGAGTTACATAGACTCTTAAAGCCCGCACAGAACACAGCAGCCTCAATTTGTCCTTCCCCTCGCCTTCTGGGGGGGTAAACTGCGCCAGATGGATCGGTCGATTAAGGTTTGATGGTGACAGAACCTTAGGAAGAAAAGCCGTATTCGGCCACAGAGTGACCCCTGAGCCATCGGAATTTCACCTCAGACATGAGTCACTCACGGAGAGGGCAAGTAGCTCCCCAACACGCTTTGCTGAAGTGATGGCAAGTAGAAAAGCAGTCTTTGCAGACATCCACTTCAGTTCCGCCTGTGCCAGGGGCTCAAAAGGAGGTAAACACAGAGCATCCAACACTATATGTAAATCCCATGCTGGAGCTCTAGGCGCTTGTGGAGGACGTAGCCTCAAAGCTCCCTTTAGAGAGAGGGACACAAGTCTGTGGCACCCCACCGTGTTGTTATCAACTCGAGCATGTCGAGAGGAAATGGCTGCCACGTATACCTTCAGGGTAGCGGGGGACCGGCCGTCCTGTAGGAGCGACTGTAGGAACTCCAGCACTTTAGGAACTGAAAAGCTCACTGGGTCCTCAACCCTGTCCGAACACCACTCAGAAAACAACTTCCACCTGTTTTCATACTGGACTCTGGTAGAAGGCGCCCTGGCATTCAGTACAGTATTGCAGACAGTGTCTGTGCAATCGGTCAGTAGTGGGTCGGGCCCTGCAGCGGCCAGACCCATAGCTGCAGATGGTGAGGGTTGGGATGCCAAATTTGGCCCCCTAACTTAGACAGGAGATCCTTCCTGTCGGGGAGGCGCCATAGTAAGCTATGGCAGAGCCTGTGCAGCAGAGGAAACCATGTCCTCCCTGGCCAGAAGGGGGCTACCAGCAGCCACCTGTGGCCCCGCTGGAGGGCCCTCTGCAGTACTGGAAGAATCAGAGGGATTGGTGGGAATGTATAAAGAAGACCCTCTGGCCAATCGTGGGCAAGAGCATCCTGGCTCAAAGGGCTGGTCTCCTCTGTCCAGGAGAACCAGAGGGGGCAATGGGTCGACTCCTCTGTGACAAAAAGATCTACCTCTGCCCTGCCGAATATGTCCCAGATGTTGAGCACCACCTCTGGATGAAGCTGCCACTACCCCAGCGGAGGCTTGCAATGGGAGAGGAAGTCTGCAGCCTGGTTCCGCTCCCCAGGCAGATACATTGCCCTCATGCTGGCTAGGCGGGGGCCCGCCCACATCAAGATATCTTGGGACACCTGCAACAACTGTGCAGACCTGGTGCTCCTCTGGTGGTTTATATGAGAGACGGTTGAGACATTGTCTGACCGTACGAGCACATGCCTCCCTCTCAGATGTGGAATGAAGTACCTGAGTGCCATGTGCACGGCCCGTAGCTCCAGCACATTGATATGCTCTGTGCAGTCCCCAGCAGACCACAGCCTCTGAGCTGTCCAGTTCTGACACACTGCACCCCATCCTGAGAGGGAGGCATCTGTTGTAATGGCCTCTCGACGGGATGGAATGGAGCCCATGGACATGCACTGAAGCAGATATGACCGCTCTCTCCATGGAGCCAGAGCAAGGAGGCAACACCGCGACACCTTTAATGTCCTGTGCCGGTGCCATTTGGCATCCAAGTGGAAGCTGTTCAGCCACCTCTGAAGGGGGCGTAGTGACAGCAAACCTAAGGGAATCACAGTTGCAGCAGCCGTCAGCTTTCCTAAGAGACGCATAAACTGGAGATAGGGTAGCCACCTGCCCTCTCGGAAGAGGGGAAGGAGGCGGAGAATGTCTTCCACCTGGTGAGGCGACAGACAGGCCTTCATGGTGATCGTGTTCAGAGCCACCCCCAGAAAAATTGTACTTTGTAAGGGAACCAGGCAACTCTTTTTGAGATTGACCATGAGACCCAGCTGAGCCACATGAAAGAGGAGCAGTGCCGTGTCCTGGGCCACCTGAGACTGGGATGGTGCACAGATGAGCCAGTTGTCCAGGTATGGCAGGATCTTCATGCCCCGTGACTGTAGTGGCGATAGGGCTACTGCCACACACCTGGTGAACACCCGTGGGGAAAGTGAAAGGCCAAACGACGACCGGCCCTGGGCCCTCAACGCCTGGCCCCCCCGCCTCTAGAGGCTCTGGGGGGGCGACGGGCAGCATAAAAGGTCTGAGGTTGTCTAGAGGGCAGTCGCTCAGGGACACAAAAGTCCTGGGCTGACCGCTGAGCAGGCTGCTGAGCCGGGCGCTGAGACCTAAGGTGGCCACTGGGGTAAGTCTGTGGATGAGAGCAGCATAGCCTCCTGCAGGGATGCTGAGAGAGCGAGCATGAGTTGTGACAATGAATTACCTGTGCGTCCCATGTGTGACGCTGCATCATAGGCTTTGGAGAGCAGGTCATCTGTGACCCGACACTGGGGGCGAGGACACCTTGCATCTGGCCTCAGAGTCTCATCAGGCGAGACAATGAGAGCAGCTATAGTCGGCTCAATCGCTGGCATGCGACCCAAGCCAAACTTGGCTGCATCCTGCATGGCTGCCAGGGTTCGGCCATTGCATGTTGCATGAGAGAGGGCTCTAGTATCCCTCCAGCAGCATGCAATAAAGGTGGCAGGGGCTGGACTATGCCTGAAAAAAGCACTGGCAGGAGCTGGCTGAGCTTGTGGAACATCCAACTGAAGGCAGGCCAGGGCCATACGAATGATAGCCCCATAGAGTTATCCTCGGAACCGGCCCCAGAACTGCGGGCCGACGAATGGGAGCTCACATCAGAGGCACGGGAGGCTGGCTCCTGGGAGACCACGTCTGCCCCATATTCAGCAAACTCAGTGGCCAAAGCCGACATAGAGAGCACATCATCATCCTCCGGATCCAACATGGCCGCAGGAGGAGCAGTAGCACCCACATCCCCTGCACCAGTCCCAGACTGGAGGGCTAGGAAGAGGGATTTCATCTGGTTAAGCTCCTCAGTTAACTGGTCCACCTTAGAGGAAAGTTTAGACTCTTTGGCCTTCTTCCTGGAGGAGGAGCCCTCAGTCTCAACAGCCTGACGTTTTGACCGGCTAGGTTGAGCTGGAGTCAACTGTTCTGGTGATGGAACATGGCCCAACAGTTGTTCCACCTCAGCCAGTCTAGCAGCCCTCACTGCCTGAGGCATAGTCTCGCTCACCAGACCTTTCTCAAGAAAAGAAAGGTCTGGCTGGGCCGACTCTCACTTTGAGATTGGAGAAAAAAACGCCCCGGCTGCTTGTACTTCTTTCAATCAATCACAATCGTTCTGGGCGGTGCCACAGCAATGGTGCGCTTGCAAAAATATTGCCGGGGGGGAACAGGTTTTGGTGTAACACGGCCACAAAAATATCGCCTACAGGACGCGAACCATAGCAGAAAAATGGCTACATCCCCGCAAGATCAAACACCACAAAAGTTAGTAAAGGACGTGTTGAAAACGGTTGAAAACTGCTACACAACTGGAGGTGGTAGGGCGGGACTTCAGCGGGTGGCTCGTTCCGCCCAATGAGAGGCTGATCTCTGCAGCGAACTTCCGCCCACTCAGACTACCCGAGGCATGAAGCTGCAGTTCATGCATGGATCCTCCGAAAGGCCCTCCCTCAGATGCTTGAGACCAAGGCACGGGGGACACGTCATGGCCATCTTCAGGCTGCAGAGAAGCCATACAGGCCGAACAACAGTGGTTGCCCAACATAGTGACAACCAGCGGAATTTAACCCAAAGAATAACAACAAATGCTGGGAGGGGGAGCAAACACACTACCGTCACCAACAAGGGTTGCAACAAATATACATAAGTTAGGCTTAAGCGTAAACACCTCAGCTAACTATAAAGTCAATAGGTTGACAACACACCTATGCTGGGAGTGGGAGCAAGAGCACTGCCTTCACCAACAAAGGTTAGATTGCTGTGGCTATAAACACAAAAATTGGCACAATCGAGTTGCCACCAAAATGTATAAATTAAAGCAGGCCGAGCGAAAACGCCGGTGATAACTATGAAATCAAAGCACACACAACTAACTCTTTAAATAGTTAATAATACACACCTATGCTGGGAGCGGGAGCGGGAGCGAGAGCAATGTCTTCACCAACAAAGGTTAGATTGCTGTGAATAAGCACAAAAAATGGCACAACTGAGTTGTCACCAACATGTATAAATTAAGCAGGCCGAGCGAAAACGCCGCTGAAAACTATGAAAGTAAAGCAAGCACAGCTACAAGTTAGCTCAAGCGGGCCAAATGCTAACCGCAAAGACAAGTAAACAAAGTACGTTAAATAACACTACAAATGTCGGGAGAGGGAGCAAGTACACTGCCTTCACCAACAATTAGTTAATGTTATAAATAATAAGAAAAAAAGCTGCACTAAGCTGTAACATTAGAGACCAACCGCTTCTAGGATGATGATCTGAAGGAGAGTCCACGGCAAACCGCAACAATCCTCTCATCAGAGCGTTAGCTTGTCGCAGCCCTTGGAGGGCGAGCAGCTCGCAAGTCCGACAAAGTTGTCACAAGGCTACCCACGACGAACAGCAGTGAAGCAACGTTGAAATTTTAGCTTTTAGCTAGAGCTCAGTGACGTGCAGTCCACCTGCGAAAGCGAGAAGATGAACAGGAACAGATCCTCTGATGTCACTGGGAGATATAGGTTATCTGGGGTCATCGGGGTCACAGGTGACTTTGTTGGTATAGATACTCGACCTGCGCATGCACGAGACGGAGACATTCAGTGCTTAAAGCACTGCCTCTGGCGGTCAGGAAGGATGAAATAGAACAGCTGTTACAGAAATATGACCTAACCACACTGATTTGTCATTCTTCCTGGGCAAGCAGAATATCAATCAATCAATCAATCAATATTATTTATAAAGCCCAATATCACAAATCACAATTTGCCTCACAGGGCTTTACAGCATACGACATCCCTCTGTCCTTAGGACCCACCTTGAGAGAATGGTTCACTCAGTCTAATTCAATGAATGTAACTACTCAGCTGTCTGAACTAGAGTCCAATCCAATCCCATCTGGTTCACTAACACGCAGTTTGAATGGTGCACTACAATAATTGTGACTGGCAGGTGGGATTCATGAGCTCTCAGATGTTCGACAAGCTGGCCTGATACGTATTGGACACTTGGAAGAGTTGTTCAAAAAGATTCATTAGTTCAATTTTAACTATCAGTATTAGAGCTGAAGAAACCTCTGGGATGAGAGGTGATACGTCTTCAAGAAACTCAAGAAAGTCCAGTTGCCTAAGATGTAGCACTTAGGACAAGCCGGCATACTTTTTGTACCATTCTGACCCACAATCCTCTGCACAGCAGACGATACATCACATTGACTGAGACACAAACAGGTGACAGCTTGACAGCCCATTGACTGCTGACTAACAGCTGTCAGAAGCTGCTATGATGGATGACATTGCATTCAAGGACCTCCTATAATACACCGGGCACTTTCTCTCCTTCTCTCTCTCTCTCTCTCTCTCTCTCATGTCCTGTTACTGCATCTTGCTAACTCAGCCATACTACATGTCACTAACTCGGCTTCTTCTCCAGAGCCTTTGTATTCCACTGTCTCGCAGGTTAACTTATATCACAGCGGTGCCTGGACAGTGTGACGTGTGTGGTTGTGCTGCTGCCGTGGTCCTGCCAAATGCCTCCTGCTGCTGCTGTTATCATTAGTCATACTTCTACTGTTATTATACACATATGATTATTGTCACATATGATTTATCTGATGACATAGTTTCTCTAGATGGTATTGCTCTGGCCCCTGCCACTACCGTAAGAAACCTCGGAGTAATATTTGATCAAGATTTGTCTTTTAATTCTCATTTAAAGCAAACCTCACGGACTGCATTTTTTCATCTGCGTAATATTGCGAAAATTAGGCCTATCCTGACCCGAAAAGATGCAGAAAAATTGGTCCACGCTTTTGTTACCTCAAGGCTGGATTACTGTAACTCTCTATTATCAGGTAGCTCTAGTAAGTCCTTAAAAACTCTCCAGCTAATTCAGAATGCAGCAGCACGTGTACTAACAGGAACTAATAAACGCGATCATATCTCTCCTGTTTTAGCTTCTCTGTACTGGCTCCCTGTAAAATCCAGAATTGAATTTAAAATCCTACTGTTAACTTATAAAGCTCTAAATGGTCAAGCTCCGTCATATCTTAGAGAGCTCATAGTGCCTTATTATCCCACCAGAACACTGCGCTCTGAGAACACAGGGTTACTTGTGGTCCCTAAAGTCTCCAGTAGATCAGAGCCAGAGCCTTTAGCTATCAGGCCCTCCTGTGGAATCATCTTCCTGTTACGTGTCCGGGAGGCAGACACCGCTCCACATTTAAGACTAGACTTAAGACTTTCCTCTTGATAAAGCTTATAGTTAGGGCTGGCTCAGGCTTGTCCTGTACCAGCCCTTAGTTAGGCTGACTTAGGCCTAGTCTGCCGGAGGACCTCTATAATACACCGGGCCCCTTCTCTCCTTCTCTCTCTCTCTCCTATTACTGCATCTAGCTAACCCGGCCATTCTGGATGTCACTAACTCGGCTTCTTCTCCGGAGCCTTTGTGCTCCACTGTCTCTCAGATTAACTCATATCACAGCGGTGCCTGGACAGCGTGACATGTGTGGTTGTGCTGCTGCCGTGGTCCCGCCAGATGCCTCCTGCTGCTGCTGCCATCATTAGTCATTAGTCATACTTCTTCTGTTATTATACACATATGCTTATTGTCACACATGTATACTGCCAGGTATTAATACATACTTTCAACCATACTCCTAACCAGAACTATAACTATAATATTATTACTTTCATTAATGTTGTTGTAAGCTACTGTCATTACCTGCATCTCTCTCTCTCTTTCTCTGTCTCATTGTGTCATATGGATTACTGTTAATTTGTTATGCTGATCTGTTCTGTACGACATCTATTGCACGTCTGTCCGTCCTGGAAGAGGGATCCCTCCTCAGTTGCTCTTCCTGAGGTTTCTACCGTTTTTTTTCCCCGGTAAAGGGTTTTTTTTGGGGAGTTTTTCCTTATCCGCTGTGAGGGTCTTAAGGCCCTGTGAGGCAAATTGTGATTTGTGATATTGGGCTTTATAAATAAAATTGAATTGAAAATTGATATGTATACAATCAGATATTAATATATACTTTCAACATATTGTACTACAATAGCCATAATTATTATTATAATATTATTACTTTCATTAATGTTGCTGTAAGCTACTGTCATTACCGTCTGTCCTGCATCTCTCTCGGTTTCTCTCTCTCTTTCTGTCTCATTGTGTCATACGGATTATTGTTAATTTATCATGTTGATCTGTTCTGTACGACATCTATTGCACGTCTGTCCGTCCTGGAAGAGGGATCCCTCCTCAGCTGCTCTTTGTGAGCTTTCTACCGTTTTTTTCCCCTGTGAAAGGGTTTTTTTGGGGGGGAGTTTTTCCTTATTCGCTACGAGGGTCCTAAGGACAGAGAGATGTTGTATGCTGTAAAGCCCTGTGAGGCAAATTGTGATTTGTGATATTGGGCTTTATAAATAAAACTGATTGATTGATTGAAGTAACTGATGACCACTTGAGTAGTAATAATAGTATTACTTATTGTTTAATTGAATAAAATAATCATAAACATAACCCACAACAAAAGAGCATAAGTATTAATACAATGAGAAATGTACAGTCTCTGTACTTTTACTGTCGTGAATATAATATGTTAGAAGCTACAATGTATGCATAATTATTGCAAAACAACAACAGCAGAGCTCTTCGGGTAACGGATAAATAAGTAAGAGGGTCAAAGGTCACTGCGTAACTTTATCAGGAAGTAGTATGTCCAGATTGCGTACATACTGCATGGAATACACGTACTTTTTCAAGTCAGCTGCAGTGCCTATTAAAAGTAAAAGGAATACATTTCGTTCACTTTCCAGCAGAGGCCAACTTCACCTCGAACGAGCCTAATCATTAAAGGTCGAAACACCACGGAGCCAGTGACCTTATCATTTTACAGTTAACCGTGTTAGCTAACTGTGTTACCATGTTAGCTAACTGCTATCTCTCTCAATGACTAGAAGAATTCAACTTTACGTGAATTAAATTGCCACCGTGCTACTGTAAACTGTAAGCACAGTGAGAGTAACTGAGTAACGTTACAGTAAGTCTCGCGTGTCGCTCCTCACGCCGACATCATCATGTTCCTCTCCGTCCTCTCTGCGCAGTGGAAGACTGTTTGCGTCGTCATTCAGAGCCATTCTTCTCAACAAAGCTGAGAGACAAACTGTTCTACAAAGGAAAAACACGAAGTGTGTGTTCTGCCAGCAACAACAGCTCAACACTTCCGACCCCACTCCTTCACAATAAGAGCGTCATTTCTAAACGCTAAAATGACAAAAACCTAAAGGCCTTGTACTAAAGTAACCAATAATATACAAAAATGTGACTTACATAAGGCAGTGTATTAAGTATCTTTTATATAAAGTTATAGGGTTAATTTGAGTTTTTACTATGTTACAATGCAGACCTGCATTAATAGAGATGCAGTCAGTTTAACACTATCCAGCAACTTTGTATTGTCTCTTTTGGAGGAGTTCATGCAGTGCCAGTTTTTCTTGATTGCTAAGAGGCATTTCTTGAATTTCTTGAATGCTCCATTTCTCAAAATTACAAACACAAATGAAAAACTTCACACCCATCCCCACAAACCCAAAACTTCTAAGATAAATAAGACTTTATTAATCCCACACCAGGGAAGCTCCACAGTCAGAAGCAATAGAAAAAAACACAAAAAGCTATTGAGTGCCAAAAGAATAACATTATCCACACAAATGATATATCTGCTTCTTCTACAAAGTCTTGTGATGCTCACAATAAGGAGATTTTATTGAATAGGACATAGGATTTCATTGGGTGTCTTTTTCAAGTGGTTTTTCTCTGTCTTATCAGCAGCTATACTGACTGGCAGAAAATATATATGTGTGTGTGTGTATATATATATATATATATATATATATATACATACACATAAACACACATTTTCACGCGGTTTGGTTTGTTACAAACGGCACACATGTAGTTATGATACAGGATGCTTTCATAGATTAAAAATGCGGGATTTCATGCTTTAATACTTTCTGCAGATAGCAACAGCATGTTATTTAGCTCACAACACAGTTCTTTTATTCACCTCAACCCCAGAGTGGGATATATATATACACACAGTATATATATACATATATATATGTGTGTATATATATGTATGTGCGTGTGTGTGTGTGTGTGCATATATATATATATATATATATTCATTCATTCATTCATTCATCTTCTAACTGCTTCATCCTCTTGAGGGTCGCGGGGGGGCTGGAGCCTATCCCAGCTACATCGGGCGAGAGGCAGGGTACACCCTGGACAGGTCGCCAGACTATCGCAGGGCTGACACATAGAGACAAACAACCATTCACGCTCACATTCACACCTACGGACAATTTAGAGTCTCCAATTAACCTAGTCCCCAAATCTGCATGTCTGTGGGAGGAAGCCGGAGTGCCCGGAGAGAACCCACGCTGACACGGGGAGAACATGCAAACTCCGCACAGAAGGAAGGGCTCCCACGCCCGGGATCGAACCGGCAACCCTCTTGCTGTGAGGCGAGAGTGCTAACCACCACACCACCGTGCCGCCCATATGTATATATATATATATATATATATATATATATATAGATATATAGATATATAGATATAGATATATATAGATATAGATATATAGGGAAAATCAGTTGAAAATTCAGTGAGTTATTCTATTTTACTTGTGCATACAGCTCCTTCCTCAATAGAAATGAAAGCACTGTGGACAAAGAGCATGGATACCAAGGGGCGAAGCGCCGCTGAATTTCTGCCAACAGCCACTAGGGGCGCTACCACCATTTTGGACTGTTGAGCTTGGACTGTTGCGCCAGAGATATTGGATAATATCTCTGGTTGCGCCCAGACAACATGCAAGATGTCAAGGAGAGAGGAGAAAAAAGTAAATGAAAACAGTGTAGTGCAATTAACTGCAACAACTATCAGTGGAACACCCCGCACCTGGCATTCCACCGTTTCCCGAAGGATCCAGACAGGTAAGAACTCCTGAGGTGTAAATTTTAAAGTGTTTTAATATCCATTTAATATGCCAGTTTTGGAGGGAAGATGACACTTACAGAAGATTAACTTAATTACTCCTTCAAAATCACTCCATAAGCCAATCTACCATATATATATATATATATATATATATATATATATATATATGGCCTCTTGGACCATTTATTTAACTGATTACTACTTTAGTATTAAAATATATCATATTAAAATAGCCTATATTATTATTACTATCCCCTTACTGTATAAACTGTAAATAAATCTTTATTCCTGACTATGTGATGTCCCCATTAATGTGTTTCTAATTAAAATATTGATTTTTTTTTTTTTTTGGTAGATTGAGTAATTAAGTTAATCTTCTCATAAGTGGATGTAATATGTAAAGATGCCATCTAGGACATTTTTCTTGGTTTTGTTTTTTTTAAAGTCTATATTTTGCTTTACAAAAACGTGAAAAAGCAGCTGTGACCAAGCTATCACGAGGTGAGTAGCATTGTAAGCATAATTGATAGCGATATACTTAAGTTTGTCTGTGTGTTTTTTTTAATGACTTTCTTTATTGGAAGCAATATCACAGATAGCAACATGACAGTACAATGTGACAGAGAGGACTTCCACTCTATCATTTTTTCCCAGTTTTTTATCCCTCTCACAATCCCACCCCACTCAAAAGAGAACAGTTCTGTAAATTCAATATCAACATGCAAACAGTACAAAATACATACAACAAATACACGAATAAGGAAAATAATACAGTAAGCAAAAACAAAGAAAAAAGAAAAGAAAATTTAAATGAATAAATAAATGGGGCGGCACGGTGGTGTGGTGGTTAGCACTCTCGCCTCACAGCAAGAGGGTTGCCGGTTCGATCCCGGGCGTGGGAGCCCCTCTGTGTGGAGTTTGCATGTTCTCCCCGTGTCAGCGTGGGTTCTCTCCGGGCACTCCGGCTTCCTCCCACAGTCCAAAGACATGCAGATTGGGGACTAGGTTAATTGATAACTCTAAATTGTCCGTAGGTGTGAATGTGAGCGTGAATGGTTGTTTGTCTCTATGTGTCAGCCCTGTGATAGTCTGGCGACCTGTCCAGGGTGTACCCTGCCTCTCGCCCGATGTAGCTCGGATAGGCTCCAGCCCCCCCGCGACCCTCAAGAGGATGAAGCGGTTAGAAGATGAATGAATAAATAAATGGGGGGGGCTCAGCCGTCGCAATCAGGCAGAGATGTCAAAGATTCAATATAATTTAAGAGAGGTCTCCAAGTCTTTTCAAAAGGGCCGAAGGAACCATTAACCATTGAGGGAAAATCGTAAGTTTTTCAAGATTAATGGACAGTAGCACCTCTTTCACCCACCTGCTGTGAGATGGAGGTTGGGGGTGTTTCCAATTAAGAAGTATGAGTCACCTGGCCAACAGGGTGGCAAAGGCAAGAACAGTTTGCATAACTTTAGAGGCAAGAGGCTGCAGGGGGGAACCGAATAGGGCCAAGAGAGGATCAGGAGAGATAGTAGTGTTATATGCTGTGCTAAGAGTATTGAAGATTTCAGACCAAAATGTGGTAAGCCTGGGACAAAACCAAAACATATGGGAATGGTCAGCTGGAGATTGTTTGCACCTATTGCATGAATCAGTTACACTGGGGTAAATCCGAGATAGCCTCAAATTAGTGTAATGAACTTTGTGTACAACTTTACACTGTAGGAGGCCGTGCCTCGCACAGATTGAAGAGGAGTGAACCAACCATAAAACTTGTTGCCAATAATCATCAGGCAGTGTGGTTCCAAGCTCTTGCTCCCAGGAATCCTTGGGACCGGACGCTGGGGTGTCAATAGCAGAATTGATAAGGCTGTAAATGCTAGAGATTAACCGCTTTTGTTTAGGATCAAGAGCCAATAATGAGTCAACCAAAGTTTCCGGGGGACAACTAGGGAATCTGGGGTTCTGATTCTGAATAAAATGCCTTGCCTGAAAAAAACGAAATAGGTGGGATTTAGGCAGGTCAAATTTTGTTGAAAGCTCAGAAAAGGACATAAAAGTCCCTTGGTTGTAAAGGTCCCTAAATTTAGTTATCCCTTTATCAAACCAAGTCCGAAAGGTCAAATCAGTGCAAGAGGGCAGAAATAGGTGATTGTTTACAATGGGAGAGAGGTCTGAGGCTCTATGGAGGCCTAGGCTTTTCCTAATTTGAATCCAAATTCTAACAGAGTTAGTTACCACTGGGTTTGAGGTAAAGTTGGAGGCAGTCAAAGGGAGTTGGGAGCAAGCCAGGGAGTGAAGAGAAAGTTTAGAGGATGCTAGTTCCATATCTACCCATGCAGGGCGTGTACATCTGCTGTTTTGGTAATCCAGTATAATAGTTTATGAACATTACAGGACCAGTAATAGTATAAGAAATTGGGCAATGCTAAGCCACCAAGAGCCTTTGGGAGCTGTAGAACTGATCTTCTGATGTGTGGATTCTTATTGCCCCAGAGGAAGGAACTTATTAACTGACTGAGCGATCTAAAAAAAGACTTTTTAATAAGGACGGGGATATGTGAAAAGAGATATAGAAACTTGGGTAAAACAACCATTTTAACTAAACTAACACGACCTACCAAGGATAGAGGGAGACTGGACCATCTGTCAAAGTCTAGTTTACACCTCTCAAGGAGAGGAGTGAAATTTTTGGAGAAAAGTTGATTGATTGAATTTGTAATGTGCACCCCCAAGTATTTAAATCCGTCTGTAGCATATCTGAAAGGGAAAAAAGCAGGGGGTATATTTCTGGCCAGAGAGTTGATGGGGAGAAGTTCGCTCTTGTGGAGGTTAAGCTTATAACCTGAATAGGACCCAAATTTGTCAAAGATATTTAGAACCACGGGGAGAGAGGCAGCTGGATTAGACATGTATAAAAGGAGGTCATCGGCATACAATGATAATTTATGAACTGTACCAACTCTGGTGATGCCCTCAAACCCACCCTCCTGACGCAGCCAGATGGCTAGAGGCTCAATAGCTATGGCAAATAGGAGGGGGGAAAGAGGGCAGCCCTGTCTGGTTCCACAATAGAGGGGAAATGGGGCGGACTGGAGTCCATTTGTGTGGACGGAGGCTCCACTCCACCCTGTCGAAGGCCTTTTCTGCATCTAGTGTGATAATCACTTCCGGGATAGTCGAACTAGGAGCACTAATGATATTTAAGAGCCTCCTTGTGTTATGAAATGAGTGCCTTCCAAGCATGAAACCTGTTTGATCAGTTGATATTATATTTGATAGGACCTGCTGTAGGCGTCGGGCTAGGATTTTTGACAGGATCTTTAGGTCAACATTTAAGAGAGAAATGGGCCTATAGCTACCACACATAAGAGGGTCTTTATCACTCTTAAGCAGGAGAGAAATAGAGGCCTCCGACAGGGTGGGAGGTAGGCGGCCCTCAGCAAAGGATTCATTATACATTCTTGTGCTAGCAAAGAAGAGTTAAGTCTCCACTGTCTGGAGGGGGGGACACACCTAGGAAAGCTAATATCTACAGATACGGGGGCGTGGTCTGAGATAACAATGCTATGGTACTCACATGAGTGGACCTCTGATAAAAAATAATTATCCAAGAGAAAAAAATCTATCCACGAATATGAATGATGGACATGCGAAAAAAAGGAAAAAGCTTTGTCTGAATGGGATTTAGCTCTCCATGGATCAAATAAACCTAAACTGGTCCTATATGTGTCAAGGACTTTAGCTGACTTGGATAACATCTGAGGATTAGAGGAGGACCTGTCTAGGGAGGGGTTTTGAATCAAATTGAAGTCGCCACCAATAATTAAGTAGTGGTCATCAACTTTAGGAAGAGAAAAGAAAAAGCTTGTAATGAATTTATCATCATCCCATGTAGGTGCATAAACACAGGTCATTACCACAGGCATGTCACATAGTCTACCAGAAATAATTACAAATCGACCATTAGGGTCTTCAGTGGAGTTTGACAACTCAAACGGAACACTCTTATGTATGAGGATAGCCGCACCCCTTGCCCTTACTGGGAATTTAGAGTGAAATATATGCCCTATCCAAGGTCGCTTGATATGGTTAACCTCTGAAGAGCAGAGGTGAGTTTCCTGTAAAAAGAAAATATCACCCCTGAGTTGCTTTAAATGAGTCATTACCTTGTTACTTTTAATGAGCTGGTTGGCGCCCTTCAGGTTCCAAGAGATAAAGCGAAGATTCCTACCCTGAGTTGTCATATCATAAAGAAACAAGGATCTCTCTGAGGTGCAACGTGACTCATGAGCCAAAGAAAAAGGGGAGAAAACAAAACAAAAACACAAGACAAAAACAAGCATATCAAATATACAACCCTCCCACCCCCCTTTCCCTTATACAAACCGAACACATCCACATCTTCAATCCCAACAGGATAACACTTTCTGCTTCCATAGCCATCTCTTGTTCAAGAGGTCATCCAGATGAACATTATATAAAACATACACCACGTTTTTAAAGAACAACTCGAGATTACAGAAAGTCAACATTAGTCATAACATTTACCTAAGGTAAACAGGCCAGTAATGAGTCTGCCTCAATATTTTCCCCAATAAAGAAACCATCCTACTTAATAAATTCTACTGCAAGACAGAAAAGTAAACAAAAAGAGGTAGTGATGTTAGAGGAAAATAAATAAATAATCAATCAAATAAAGTGTCTAATAAAGCAATGCTTCATATATGATAGACATGAGTGCATCAGAGGCACATCAGCTAAACCAAGGACTCACTGAGACCAACTTAAAACGTTTACCATCAAAATCAGGACAAAAAAGATAGTGGTGACATCACATATAAATGTTACTAACACTGTACAGTTGGAAGTGAACAAAGTCCCCAACGTAACAGAGCAAAATACAATAAGTCTATGCACCTGGTTCCTGGAGCATGATCAGAGTAAACACAGTTCACGCGCCTACCCATATCCATGGTTACCATGACTCTTGTTGAGGATGTCCCCAAAACAGTAAGTCCACAGGGCAGCAACCAGAGGCAGGAGCAGACGGCTTCATTCAAACAAGCAGGGAAGAAAAACCCAGGTGGGGATGACAGCGGGGAACACTATACTGCGTCTTACTCTTTGTCCATCACTCGCTTGTTGTAAAATGCGTGTGTGTCCTCCGGAGTCTCAACAGTGAACGTTTCATCCTCATATGAAACTTGCAGACAAGCAGGGAAGAGAAGCCTGAACTTCACTCCTTTCTGGTAGAGAGCTTGCTTGATTTTGTTGAAAGCGGCTCATTTCTTTGCAGTAATGGCGCTGACGTCTGGGGACACTCGGAGCGTTATTTCGCGGTGCTTGAGCTCGTGTTGTCTGGCCCAACGAAGCACTTTCTCCCTCTCCTGAAAACGATGAAAGCATACCACAAAAGGCCTGGGTCTACCTCCCGGTCCAGGTTTAGGGGCTAGGGAGCGATGTGCTCTCTCGAGCTCCAGGGGTCTGGTGAAGACGCCGGGGCCGAGGTTTTCCATCAGCAGATCAGACATGAACTCGGTTGGGTCCCGTCCCTTTTCACTGCCCTCAGGGATGTTAATTATCCGGAGGTTGACTCTACGGGACCTGTTTTCAAGATCGTCGAGGCGGTCTTGAAGAGACTTGTTCTGGGCTTCCAGCATCTTCACCGTCTTTTCCGTGCTTGTTATGGGCTCAAAGTTGTCCCCGGCCAGGGTCTCTGCAGCAGCGAGGCGGCCGTTAAAGTGATTCACCGTCTCGCGGAGTGCGTCCACAGAGGACTGTATTGGTTTAACAGACTCCTGGATTAAGGTTGACATGTCCTTCAGCAGCGAGGTTCGTTGTTTCTCCAGTTCAGAAACTAGCTGGCTCATTGATAAAATGTCCGGCGGGATTTGGACGAGACCAGGTGTGTCGCTGGCATCTGGGCTCGCGGTCACCATTTTAGCAAGCTTGCTAGCTACAGTAGCTACAGTAGCTGCCGCAGCAACGCCACGAGTGACTTGGCAGTTAGAAGCACTCGCTTTAGTTTTAGACATTTCACGACCGAGTTGAAGTTTAAACTGTAATTCGTCACTTTCCCGAATCAATTGTGGAGTTTACAGGGATATATTAACAGTTCAATCGGGAGACGTCTTCCGAGCGACTTCCTCCTACATCATCACCGGAAGTCCCTCCTGTCTGTGTGTTTTTGTATGCAAGCGGGTCTGCTGCGGTCTGCTGACAGTCCAATATGGTGGCGGTAGGACGAAACCATGGGCAAGTCTGTTGCTATGGGGCGTTCTATTGAGCTTCGCCTCTTGGTATCCATGCTCATTGCTGTGGAGGCGAAGTGAGACCCATCCAAGATGGCGGCTGGCTAGGACGTCGGCTCCAATAGGCAGCGGCAGTCAATGCGGCGTCTATGTATATATGTCTATGCTCAGAACGGCCCCGAAAAACTCCTGGCTGGGGCTTGGGGTTTACTTGGTGCTGATTGGATATACTCAAGGCGGGATGTGACATCAACAGAAAGCGACAAAATAGCCAGTATTTTTTAAAACTCAGCAGGGTTAGCTCGTTCATAGCTTCCACCGCCATGTAAACGAAGAGACACGCCAGAAACCCAGCAACCACCTCAGCTCCTTCCATGTTGATTATCGTCTTTCTTACGTCTGCTTTCTTCTTCTTACGTCTGCTTCGTACTTCTGCTTCTTCTTCTTTGTTGTTGTTCTTTTTTGTTTGTTTCTTTGCTGCGTTGCCCCGGTTAAAATGCTCACGCAACGATTACGTCACATCCAGAGCCCGGTAACTTTACAGGAACCTTCCTCCTACTTTGCCGCACAGTGGAGACACAGCCGAGCGAGAGGACGTTCCTGTAAAGTTCCTGCCCCCCAAATAGTACCAGGAACTTCTTCAGTGGAAATGGGCCTAAAGACTCTGCTGTTCGTGCTGTTTTGCTGCCGCTGTGCGCATGTTCCACCTTTTGATGCGCTATCTGAAACTGCACTGACATTGCCAAGGTTCTGCTGGTCAAGCATACAGCTTGCTGTTTATTTAATGCTTCATCTTGATTACTTCTACCCTGTTGTGCGTGAATGACAATGTAAGTAATGTTCACTTTGACTGTCAGATATTATTTGTCCCTCTGTGTAGCCATGTATGTCTTATGTTAAGCCTTGCATAAGTGTTGAACATATTAGCCCGTCTGGTGCGTATTGTTTGAAGAACCTTGTTATTTAATTGCTTTACTAGAACACTGGATTGAAGCCTGATTCAGCACAATTATATCACAGTATTATGTTTACACTTAAAGAATGTTGTGCTTTGCACTTTATTAAGCTGTTTGCCTTTATAACTTTGTGTGTGAAATGTTGGTGTATTTCAATGAGTCACTTTGCGTCAGCCTTCTACACGTGACAGTCTGTGCTGCCACCTAGTGGTAATAATAGTATTGTGTTAGAGCGTGTGATATAATCTGTAGTGCGGTATGAGAGAAATGTGTCTGTAGGACAATTTATTTGCACTGTATATTAGCATGTTATGCTAATTGTTTTCCTCTTCATTTTCCTTTGTACACAATGAGAGATTTATTTTTATTATAAATGCAACAAAGAAGTGGGATCATTTTTGTCACCTACTTGTTGGATTGGACAATAAATTGTCAAAGAGTGTTTTCTGGAAGAGCTGCATTATTTCTGACCAAAGAATTAGGCCAGTGGGTGTACAACTAGCCCATTTATTCACAGTTCCCAACAAATTTGGTCCTTCGAGCTGGATAGTACATCTGTTGCGTCATGGCTGCTTCCAGAGATATCCAGGAAGGGGCACATCTGCCTGATCCTCGCCCCACGCGGATTCGACATCCACCAGTCTACCTAGAGGACTATGTGCTCAGTCATCCTCTTCATCCCACTACCCCCACAAGTAATGTGACATTGTCTGGGCATTTATCACATGCAAGCCATGTTCCAAGTCACAGTAATGTTTCATTTGCACCTCCTGGAGCTACAGCTCTATACCATCTGGAGGAATGGTGGAGAAACTTGAGCATGGAACTGAAAGAGCTTCACATAGCAATGGATGATGCTAGACGTTCATTCCATGATGATCCAAGGTCAGTCTCTCCCTATTAGCAGCACAGTAGTAGCTTGCCACATTTTGCTCATTCATCAGTTACTACTGTCCACTCTTTAGAAAGCACCCCTCTTGACCATCTATTCACTCCCTACGACCATTATGGACTGAACCTCCTAGCCACACCTATGCGCAGGAGTTGACAGATCCATTCATGTCTCATACACTCACTCAGTCCACTCTGTTAGTGCTTCAGAAAGCAGCCTCCAGGTCAGGATCCTGGCTGGATATGACAGAACGTCATCGGCCCCTACTGTAGCAGTGTTGACTGAGCCTCATCAGGAGCAAGGACAATTGACTCCTCAGCTTACAGAGAGTGTTTCGTCAGATAGTGTCTCTGCTTCACCCTGTTCCTATGGTACACCAGAGCAGGAATAATTAGGACCCTACCTGCCTGTACAGCCTCCACCCGTGCAGCTGCTGCAGCCATCACAAGCGCAGCTTGTGCAGGTGCAGCCAATACCTGCACAGCTGCCACCGGTACAACCTCCGACACTGCAGCCACCACCTGTACAGCCTCAGCCAGAGCAGCCACTGCCGGTCCAGCCACTGCAGCCACTGCCTGCAAGGCAAGGCAAGGCAAGGCAAGTTTATTTGTAGAGCACAATTCGTACACAAAGTAATTCAAAGTGCTTTACAGAACAAGAAAATGCATTAAAATCACAATACAAAATAAAAACATAAATAATCATTATAAAATGAACTTTAAAAGAGAAGAGTGCAGATAAGATCCTTTCAGTCATATGCACAGTGAAATAGAGCTGTTTTGAGCCTAGATTTGAACATTGTCAGAGTAGAGGCCTGTCTCACATCTTCAGAAAGACTGTTCCAGATTTTAGCTGCATAAAACTGGAATCCTGATTCCCCATGTTTAGTCCTGACTCTGGGCACCAGCAGGAGGCCGGTCCCTGAGGTCTTCAGAGTCCGAGATGGTTCATATGGCACTAACATGTCAGAGATGTACTTGGTGCTAGGCCGTGGAGAGACTTGTACACAAGCAGAGCTGCTTTAAAGTCTATTCTCTGAGCCACAGGAAGCCAGCCCGAGCAGCAGCATTCTGGATGTACTGCAGCTGTCTTACGGCCCGTTTGGAGAGGCCAGTGAGCAGGCCGTTACAGTAGTCTAACCTACTAGAGACAAATGCATGGATAAGTCTCTCCACGTCAGGTTTAGACACTATACCTTTGATTTTGGCAATGTTTTTTAGATGGTAAAAAGCTGCTGATGTTATTGATTTGATGTGGCTGTTAAAGTTCAAGTCTGAATCCATTATTACCCTGAGATTTCTAACCTGATTTGTAGGTTTTAGGTGACTGCTGACACTTTCTCTTTGTTTCTGTGGACCAAATACGATGACTTCAGTCTTGTCTGAATTTAGCTGGAGAAAGTTGTTTTGCATCCACACACTGACCTGTTGGATGCAGTGACAGAGTGAATCCACTGGTCCATATTCACCTGCTGTCAGTGAGACATAGATCTGAGTGTCGTCTGCACAATTGTGGTAGGACACATTATTACTTTGTATTAACTGGCCTAAAGGCAGCATGTAGAGATTGAACAGAAGGGGTCCCAGGATTGACCCTTGGGGCACCCCACAGGTCAAGGCCATGTGGTCTGAGACACAGTTACCAATTTCAACAAAGTACTTCCTGTCTTCTAGATAGGACTTCAACCAATTTAGGGCAGTGCCAGAGATGCCCACCCAGTCCTCTAGTCTCTGTGAAAGGATCTCATGATCAACAGTGTCAAAAGCAGCACTCAGATCTAGCAGGACAAAAACTGAGACTTTGCCTGCGTCAGTGTTCAGGCGGATGTCATTTGTCACCTTAATAAGAGCAGTCTCAGTGCTGTGATGGGGTCTAAAACCTGACTGGAAAACATCAAAGGAGTTGTTCTTTAGGAGAAAGTCAGTAAGCTGTTGGTAAACAACTTTCTCAAGGACTTTGCCTAAAAACGGCAGATTTGAAATGGGCCGGTAGTTGTTCCATACTGTGGCATCAAGACTGCTCTTCTTTAGGAGAGGCTTTATGACCGCAGTTTTCAAGGCCTTTGGGAATGTTCCAGATTGTAGTGACATGTTAACTATGTGAGCGAGTGGTGGTAACAAACTGCTCAGCACAGACTTTAGAAATCTAGTGGGTAACACATCGAGGCAGCATGTAGATGAACTCAGACTGGCGATGATCTCTTGGACAGTTTTGTCAGTTACAGGTGCAAAATGAGTCAGCTCTAAGTGTCGAGGTGGCTGCAGGGTTGTTATTGGTGTTGTGGAATTGATGGCATTTTTAATGGTCTGAACCTTGTCACAAAAGAATACTGCAAACTCATTACACTTAGGTGTGGAGATCAGTTCCAACGGCAGTTGAGCTGGAGGGTTTGTTAATCTGTTCACTGTTGCAAATAAGACACGCGAGTTTTTACTGCAGTTTCCAATAATTTCAGAAAAGTACCTCTCCCTTGTTCTACGTAAGATCCGGTTGAACATGTACAACTTTTCTTTATAAATTTCATCATGAACATGAAGCTTCGACTTGCGGCATTTCCGCTCGGCCCTCCGGCACCCCCTTTTCTGTGCCCTGACCGAGTCGTCATTCCTCCATGGCGCCTTCTGCTTATTTTTAACCATTTTAACCTTGGGGCAATGGTGTCGAGAACATTCAAAACACTCAAAGTAACAAAGTTCAACAAATCATCAACATTAGAACATGAGGCATTTTCAAAGTTTATCATTTCCATGAACAGAGCACCTGTGCTGTTGTTTATGTGTCTCCTCCGAACAACTGCAGGACCAGCCGGTGGTTTGGGAGAAACAGACAGGTCAAAGAAGACACAGAAATGATCAGACAGAGCGACATCAACCACATTGACATTTGAAATATTAACCCCCTTTGTAATGAGCAGGTCCAGAGTGTGCTGCGCTCTGCTGTGGGTGGGCTCACACACATGCTGAGTCAGGCCAAAGGTTTCAAGGACAGCACTGAGCTCTTTAGCATTTCTGTCACAGACATTATCCACATGTACATTAAAATCACCTGTAATGACCAAACCATCAAAGTCTGTGCATACAATTGAAAGCATCCTGGTAAAATCATCAATAAAACTTTGACGGTGCTGGGGAGGCTTGTATATAACTACATAGAGTATGGATGGAGATTGTTTTAGCTCCATTTTAAAGGATACATACTCAAATGATGAAAACACCCCAAATGACAACCTGTGCATAACCATATGATCTCTAAATATTGCACAGACACCTCCACCCTTTTTGTTTTCTCGTGTTTCGGATTCAAATTTGTAGTTGGGTGGAGCTGATTCCGTTAGAACAGCATTACCTGTGTTATTGTCAAGCCATGTTTCAGTTAAAAACATAAAATCAAGATTATACGAAGAGATCAAATTATTAATTAAAAATGATTTGTTAGACAAGGATCTGACATTAAGCACAGCAAGTTTCAGATTAGTTTCAGTAGGACTGGACATTATCTTCTTACAAGGGATATGGATTAAATTTCTCTGATTGGACAGTCTAACTGTCCTTCTGTAATCTGGTCTATGTGGTGTGGCTGTAGATATAGCACTAGGGGAGAATATTGTCTCACAGGGCCCCAGCTTGATATTACCTTTATCATGGCTGTAGGTCCTGGGACAGCAGAGGCCCTGTGCATCCTAGCTCTTAGGGATACCAGCTCTGGGGGCAGGCAGGGCAGGACAAGCAGGGGGAAGTTTGGGTGATGGACCAGATGAAAACCGAGGGGGAGGAGCTGGGGGAGCTTTAGTTTGTGAAGCAGGAGAGTTGAAGCTCCTGTATGACTTGAGAGGCACAGTTTTATACGGGGGAGAGTTCAGCATAGTTGGTGATAGAAGTCTTGACCTTGCTATATTAAGGGTGAGGGGAACCATCTTAATCCCTGATTTGATCAGGCTTTCAAGATGGTTGGGAAGGCCCATGGGGGAAGGTGGATGGTAGATGTGGCAGGGGGGGGCCCAGGGCTGGTCTGTGGGTAGAGGAGGTGATGGGGGTGCTGCCGGGTCTGAAACTTCTGCTGGGGCCGTCACAGACGAGTCCAAGGCCTGTGATGAGGGCCCAGGGGGAGTTGAAACCGATGGCGGGCTTGAAACCTTCGCTGGGGCCGTCACAGACGAGTCCAAGGCCTGTGATGAGGGCCCGGGGGGAGGTGGAACCGATGGCGGGCCTGAATCCTTCACTGGGGGCAGTGGAGGCTGTTGTGGTGCTGGAGCTGAATCCTTCACTGGGGGCGGTGGAGGCTGTTGTGGTGCAGCTGGTGCTGAAACACTGGCTCGGTCTCTGGCTTCTGCGACAGAGATGCTTCTCTCGTTCCTCTTTTCTCTCACTGGTCGCTCAGGACCCTGTCCCGGCACATTCTGATGCCTCAGAGCGTGGAGGAGGTGTTCCGTCAGCACTCTCCTCCCACCTCTGCACATGTGTGGGCCCTTTCCCTTGAACAGGTCCTCTCGTTTTCAGAACAGATAAAAGTTCTCAGTGTAGTGCAATCCTCTGTGCGCACACTCTTTGGACAGCCATGTGTTCAGCTGAAGCAGCTGGCTGAACTTGTTTATCTTCCTGTCTATGTTTGGAAGAGGTCCACTAATGAATGCCTTGACCTCCACTTTATCAAGATCCTTGAAGAACTTAGTGAAATCCCTTTTCAAGACTTCAGTCTGTTCCTTTCTGATGTCCACTGCACCCACGTGCACGATCAGCTGTTTGACTCCTCGGTGTGTAGACAAAACTTTTGGGAGGAGTGTTGTTATCTCAGAGACAGTGGCACTGGGACAGCAGCATGTTTGAATTCTTCCGTGGTTTATGCCACTGATAGCACCGTCTCCTATCAGCAGCGTATGTCTGACCTTGACGTTTGGTCCAGACTGTCTGTCTGCCTGCTGTCTTTTGCCGACTTTATGGCTCCAGTTTCGTGAAGATAATCCATTTTCTCTTTGTTCGTTAGAAACATTAAATTCAGTCTCTGACAGTGGCAAAAATCTGTTTGTAAGCTGTATTTTGGGTGATGTTACGTAGGTATTAACATTGTCTCTCATCACTTTGTGCTGCTTTGGCTTAGCACCAAGTTCTCTCCAGGATGAGGCATTTTGGTCTTTACAGAGTTTTGGAAAAGACACAGTATCACTCAGGTTTAAGATGAAAGTAGCAGGTTTTTCACCCTTTTTACTGAAAGTAACTGTGGGCTTCTTACCACCAGATGTCACTGGGAGCGTCTTGTGAAGTCCTTTTTCAGATTCTAAAGCAAAAATCCGTGCTTGTAGCTCATTAATTTCTTGTTGATATCTCCAACAGCGTTCACGGAAGGAATTTGTTTGGTTTCTTCCCCCGGACATGCTGCTGGCTTGTCAGATCGGTTAAAAATATAAAAATGTTCTTCAAAGTCTTGGTTTACTTAGAATAATTCATGAAATGATGGATATAGAGATTTTCCAGGATTTGTAGAAGGAGTAAAACGATTAAAAAGCAGAGTAAAGAAGGAAGCAGGCTGGAGCGAGCAGGAAAGCGTCTGCACTCTTCAGAAGCAGGAAGCACAATATATGCCAGTCAAGTAGTCTACAATCCAGGACACCAGGGGGGCATCCACCGGCATTGCTGTCAGCTTGCCACCCAGTAGAGCTGGACGGATGGTGTTGAATGCACTAGAGAAGTCAAAAAACCACAGGTCTGTAGTCCTTGGAGCCACTGGGACGCAATGTCTTTGGCACAGGAACGAGGCAGGATGTCTTCCACAGCAAGGGGACCCTCTAGAGACTCAGGCTCATGTTGAAGACATGCTGAAGTACTCCACATAGCTGGGGGGCATAGGCTTTGAGCACCCTGGGACTGACACCATCAGGGCCTGCAGCCTTATTTGAGTGGAGTCTCATCAGCTGTCTTCTCACATGGTCAGCAGTGAAGCACATTGTGGAGGTGACGACACGCGGGGGAGGGGTGTAGTCCTCATGATGGAGAGTGCAGTCAGTCTGGCCACGGGGTGAGGAGGTGTGAGGAGGAGGAGGGGGGGGGGTCAAGCAGGAGGGTCTTGAGGAGTGAGAGGGAGGAGTGGGGGAGGAGGGCGGAGTGGGAGATGGTTGACCAAGACAGACAACAGAAGAGTCAGGGGGGGGATGGGCAGGGCCAGCAGTGTCAAATCTGTTAAAAAACAGATTCAGTTCATTGGCCCTGTCCATGCTGCCTTCAGCTCCTCTGTGGTTGTTGGTCCTGAAGCCAGTGATGGTCCTCATTCCACTCCAGACCTCTCTCATGTTGTTCTGCTGGAGTTTCCTCTCCAGCTTCCTCCTGTACCTCTCCTTAGCCTCCCTGATCTTCATCTTCAGCTCCCCCTGTATTGTTCTCACCTCCTCCCTGTTACCAGCTCTGAAGGCCCTCTTCTTTGCATTGAGGATGGCTTTGATGTTGTTTGTTACCCACGGTTTGTTATTTGGGTAACAATGGACAGTCCTGGCTGGGACAGTGGAGTCCACACAGAAACTGATGTAGTCCGTGATGCATTCTGTGAGCCCGTCGATGTCCTCCCCATGTGGCTCACAGAGTGCCTGCCAGTCTGTCGCACCAAAAATAGCCCTGCAGTGTCTCATAAATCTCCTCCGACCATCTCCTCACTGTCCTCATGGTCGCAGGCTGGCTCTTGACTAGTGGTACATAGCAGGGGTTGAGGTGCACCAGGTTGTGGTCTGACCTACCCAGAGGGGGGAGGGGGGAGCAGCTGTATGCATCTTTGGCGTTTGCATACAGCAAGTCCAGTGTCCTCTCCTCTCCTCTCTGGTAGGGCAGCTCACATACTGTGTGAATGTGGGCAATGTTGTTGCCATGGTGACATGGTTGAAGTCACCCGAGATAGCTATGAAGGCACTCAGGTGTTTAGTCTGCAGGCGGGCTATGGCGGAGTGAATGACGTCACATGCCGACGTCGGGTTGGCAGAGGGGGGGGGGGAGGGGGGGGGGGGGTGTAAACAGTTACAATAATTGCATGTGAAAACTCCCTGGGCAAATAATACGGCCTGAGTTCAACAGCAAACAGTTCAATGTCCGGGCAACAGATACGATCCTTAATGGAAATATGGTCAGGACTGCACCAGCGGTTATTTACTAGAACAGCAAGCCCCCCTCCTTTGCGCTTACCACTCTCAGTGCGGTCCCGGTCGGCCCGAACAGTCTGGAAGCCGCTGATGGAGACGTTGTTGTCGGCAATGTCCTGGTGAAGCCATGTCTCAGTGAAGCACATAAAACTACATTCCCGGTACTCCTTCTGACTTTTGGCGACCGCTGTCAGCTCATCCATCTTATTTGCCAGTGACCTCACGTTGCCCATGATGAGAGAGGGGAGACACGGCTTATATCTTCTCTTCTCCATAAGCCTCCGTTGTCTCAACCCTGCTTTTTTCCGCCGCTGTTTACTTCCTCCCCTGCATCCTCTGTGTGTTTTCCTCCACAGTTCAGCTGGTATCTCTGATGTTCCGGCCGCCAAGCCGGCCGGTCTCAGCGGAGTAAACAATGCGGCCATGAAGTTGTTGCGCAATGGTGCCGGGTCCGAATGAAATAAGTAATTCTAGGGTGAGGAAAACGACTACAACTCTCTCAATCAGCATGTTTTGAGAGGGCACAGTTTCAAAATGACAATCACAAAAAGCCAGCACAAATACAAAACTTAATAAAGCAAAAAAGTAAGAAAACCGAGAAAACAAGCAGGAGCGACTGCAACAGGCTGCACGCACGGGCACATGCGCGCTAACTGGAGCGAAATGTGCTGCCCAGTGTCAGAAAGTTTGGTCTCAGTCGCAGGTCATAGGTCCTTCAACAGGATAATGACCCAAAACACACAGCTAAAAACACCCAAGAATGGCTGAGAACAAAACATTGGACTATTCTGAAGTGGCCTTCTATGAGCCCTGGGGCCTGTGTCACGAAGCGAGATCAACCTTTCCTGGGTTACCCAGACCTATCCTGGGTTGACTAACCCTAACAATGGCAATCAGGATCATCGGTATCACGACGCTGGATATCAACTCCGTAACTCAACCAAGGGTTGCTTTATCAAGAGCCGTGAACGCGCACGCAGCGGACCAATCACAATCATGAGAGAAGCGCAGCGTCACTGAGCGTCCTCACAGAGCGCCGTATGTGAGGGGAAAAAAAAGTATTTCTAGTGAGGATCAGAGATTAATTCTACTAAAATATGAGGAGGAGAAAAGCAACATTACAGAAAAGGCCAACACCGTGGCAGCTGCAGGAGGAGGAAACATGCGTAGCAATGCATAACGGGATGAATAATGTTTAGTTTTAGTTTAGATTAGTTTATTTGCACATAATGTTACAAACAGACAGTATAAAATTTACAAGATTAAAAAAAGAAAAGTGCCGGAGAGGTTAGAAGCCACTAAAAGCTTATCAAAGAAATTCCCCTGTCAAAACATCAATGAAATCACATAATAGAGAAGAAAAAAATGGGTAAGGAAAGAAGAAATAGAGGAGGAGAGAGGGAAAAATCAAGACAAAGGTAGGTTAAATTACTCTTCACTGGTTCAAGTAGCTACAGTACCTGTACCTGTACATCTGACACTGATCACACCCTTGAATCCCATGAAATCAATGCTGCGCAGATGAATTGTGTATATTACAATTATCGTCTAACATCATTGCATCTGATAAACTGGTCTTCTTTGTCATAACGTTATATATGCTACAATAAAGCTTTTTTTTCTATTAAGATTTTTTATTACAAATTTTAAACATAAACAACACAAACGGACAAATCACCAAATTAACACAGAAAACGCAAAATAAAAGTAAGTTACTAAAATAAATAAATAAAAGGGGGTGGGGGAATGCAAGAGTGGCACCCAGTGAATAGCAGAACACAATATTATGCTCTCATTATTCCATTTGCACAATCATGAATCCAAGGCCAGACAGAACTGAAGTGATACAGAGACAGTAATTAACACAGTCTAATTGATTATTATTGACTCACTTTACAGAAAGGGAAGAAGCAGAAAAGATAAATAAATCAATAAATGTGAATAGCAAAATAAATAAAAACATTTCATGAATGAGCAAAATACACACACAAGCCTGGTCAGGTAAGGCTGTTGCGAACAATGTCCCAGTGGCCCTCATGGCCCTTCTCAAAGTCTTTTAGCAGGCCAGCTGCACGTTCCATGTTCAACAAGTCTAGATATTCCTCCATCCATAATTCCCTGGAAAAACAGGCTGGTTTGCGTAATTTCCAGTTCATGAGAATTAATCTTTTAGTGGTAAGGCAACCCAGAGTCCAAAGCTGGTCAACAATGATTCCAAAACTATTATCTGGTATATGGCCGAGCAGGCATGCTGAAGGACAGACTGGAAAATTAACATTGAATAATTGTGACAATAGGGATGTTACCTCTAACCAGTGTTTTGATTGCTGGGCAGTCCCACAGCAAGTGGAGTAATGTACCACTGTTACCACAGTTGTGCCAGCATAAGTCTTGATGATTATTGTCCAAGCCCGCTGAATAGGAGAATATGCATTAAGAATAGTTCTGAACATTAAACTATAAATATTAGAAACCATGCCTTTTGAAAATGTTGCCTTTTTCAGAAGCTGATCCCAGTCAGAGCATGAGGCTGGAGAGGCGCCCTCTTTACATTTCTTGTTTATAACAGATGATACCTGTGCATATGTTAAAAATGATGAGTCTGTAATGCCAAACTGATTTTTGATTTGTTGAAAGGAAAGAAGAGTGTCACTAAAAATTTGACTAACTGAAACAATGCCAAGTCTCTGCCACATTTTATTGTTTAAGGTGCCTGCACCCGATAAAAAGATGGGATTGCACCAAATAGGACAGGATGGAAGAGAGAGCCCCTCGATGCCCAGTCTCCTGTGCCACTGCTTCACTATAGAGCAAGAGAACCTATTAATAATGTTATCTAGGAGAGGAGGAGGTCTGAGGCAGTACCACAATGATGACAATGATATGTTTTTATGGCGAGATAAAATAGTTTTCTCCAGCCATTCCCAACTACCTACCAGGACGTCAAGTTTATAAGCCCATGTTAGTGGGTACCTTGCATTATATGAAAGATAGTACTGATATACATCTGGGACCCCTAACCCACCCCTGGATCTCGGTATACTTAACTTCTTAAGAGCAATTCTGGGTTTTTTATTATTCCAGAGGAATCGAATGAAAAGAGATTTGATGTCTCTAAACCAGCATTGAGAAAATTTGAAAGGAATAGATGTCATAATATGAATGAGTCTAGGTAAGACATTAATTTTCAATATTTCCGTTCTTCCCCAGAGAGACAATGGTAAGGCTGTCCATCTGATGATGTCGTCCTTGATCGACTGGAGGATGCTGGGGCCATTTAGACTAGAGATTTTAGTAATAGGAGAAATTATATTTATCCCCAGATATTTCATTCCATTTGTCTTCCAAATAAAAGGGGTGCCTTTTAAATCAGATTTAAATGTGTGAGAGTTGAGTGGGATTGCCTCACTCTTATTCCAATTAATCTTATAACCAGAAAAACTGCTGAATAGATTAACAAAACTGAGAACTGCAGGTATGGAAGATGCTGGTTTACTTAAGGTGAGTAATATATCATCAGCATACATATTCAATTTAAAACTATGTCCAGGGAAATCCACACCATGTATATCAGTGCTGGCACGTATTGCACATGCTAATGGTTCAAGAGCAATAATGAAAAGCAGGGGACTGACTGGGCAACCCTGCCTCACACCTCTTTGTAGAGGGAAAGGTTTTGAAAGTAAACCATTAGTTTTAACAGAGGGGGCACTATAAAGGGCTTTAACCCAGTTTATGAACTTAGAGCCAAAACCAAATTTTTTAAATGTGAAAAATAATTATGGCCACTCTATCTGATCAAAAGCTTTTTCAGTGTCCAATGATGCTGCAATGATTGGAGACTCACTGGAACCAGCATGTAGCATAATCTGAAAAACCCTTCGCATATTATTTGATGACAGACGACCTGAGATAAAACCTACTTGATCTAAATGAACTATAGATGAGACTGCCTTCTCCAAACAGAGTGCCAGAGTCTTAGCAAAAATCTTATAATCACAATTCAACAAACTTATGGGCCAGTAGTTACTCATCAAAACTGGGTCTTTCCCTGGTTTGGGTAACAGAGAAATAGTAGCTTTACTCATAGATGGGGGCATGGATTTGGACTCCAGTATTTCATTGAATAATAACAGTAAATATGGGGAGAGCTGTTCTTTAAAACACTTGTAGAATTTAATCCCCAGACCGTCATCCCCTGGGGCTTTACCTGAGGACATTTTCAAGATTGCACTCTCAATCTCAGTTTGTGTAAGAGGGGCGTCAAGAGCATCTTTATCAACTGAACTGACTCTCGAAAGGTTAAAGCGTGTGAAGAAGGTATCCAGCTCACTTTCACTGGACTTATTTTCTGAACTATAAAGTTTAGAGTAATAGTTTTTAAAAGACTGATTAATTATAGTTACATCATATTGTAACGCACCGTTCTCATCTTTAATTGCAGGAATTGTCTGCCTACATTCTATATGCTTTAAACTATGAGCTAGTATTTTCCCTGCTTTATCTCCAGTTTCAAAATAAAGTCTACGCAAACGAAAAAGAGCAAATGCTGTCTCCTCATGCACTAACCTTTGCAAGTCAGTTCTAGTGGTGAGAAGAGATTTTCTCAAATCTATGTTGGATGGGTTCAGCATGTGCTGCTCCTCTAAACTCTTAAGTTTATTGTTTAATTTGGTTTTTATCTCCACACGCTTTTTTCTCTTTGCCGAGGCGAAACTGATCACCCAGCCCCTACAGGTAGCCTTAAAGGCCTCCCATACAGTGGCTACACATGATACAGAATTTAAGTTTATCATGAAAAAATCAGAAATTTGTTTTTCATAAGGGAAATAAACTCTTCATTTTTTAGAAGTGATGTGTTGAGTCGCTATTGCCTAGATTTACAGGGGTTGGTCAAAGGAAAAAATGTAACTAAAACTGCAGCATGGTCACTTACAGCAATCATATCCATTTTAATCTCAAGAACATTTTGAACTAAGTTTGAAGACATCATAATGTAATCTATTCTGGAGTACGAATTATGCGCTCCAGAATAAAAGGAGTACTCTCGAGCTTCTGGGTTAACCAGGCGCCACACATCTATAACAGCAAACTGTGATTGAAACTCCCTTAGTGCTACTGATATCTGTTTGTCTGAAGGGAGGGGGGGGGGGGCTAGATCGATCTAATGCAGGGTCACAAACAGAATTAAAATCACCACCTATAATAAGAGGTCCTTCCATTGACTGAGATATCACTGGGCTAAGAGAAGCAAAAAACATAGGCTGTAGTGTATTTGGGGAATACAAATTCACAAGTGTCAATTTTTCATTTAGAAACCGGCCCGAAACAATAACAAATCTCCCATCATTGTCATGATGCATGCTAGAAAATCTGAATGGGATCTTTTTGGAAATAAGAAAACTAACACCTCTGCTTCCTTTAGCACCAGGGGAGGAGAATACCTGCCCTACCCATTTCTGTTTCAGTTTATTCAATTCTGTGGCGTTCAGATGAGTCTCCTGCAGCATGGCAATATCACAGTTGGGAGAATTTAGATACACCAATATTTTGTAACGTTTGATTGGATTATTAATTCCATTTACATTCAAACTAACCAAAGTAATTTTATTCAGTCGTATATCCATACAGTAAGAATCACATCATTTAAATCAAAATACTGATAATATGATGCGCTTCAGCACCAAGCAGACACCGGCCCCGCAGGTAATCAGTGACGCCGATGCGCAGCAGGTGCAACGGCGTGCACCAGGGCAAATGCCCTGAAACCCCGCTGCAGGGGAAAGCATGTGAACAAGAAATTAGGAAGAGTGTCACTCTTGCATCAAAAGAAAAGGGGAATAACAAATGAACACTATTTACCAGAGGAAAAAAATAGTACATAATCACAGACAAAAACATAAACATATTGGCCAATTGGCCAATCCTGGCACAAAAGCCAGGTTTGGGGGCACAAGTTCCATTATCCGCGATGATGCGGCGAAAACACAACTAGAACCCAGCTTCCCCTTATCATATGAATGCAGTAGAACTCAAATAAAAGATACCCCCAATTATTATAAAATGAACGTGATAAATGAAAAATGATAGCCTAAATGACTAAATTGTGGAACCGCCAGTAAAGTTTTAATGAGACATTTTCAAAATCCAACCTGTGACGTTGTGGGCTCCATAACACCATGGGCACCGCGTTCCTAGATCAGTCAGAAAAACTCTGGAAGATGTTTTTTCAAGTCCTTTTCTGCATCCTTGGGTGAGGTGTAGGTAAGCTTTTCCCCGTTGATGGAGACAATGAGCGATCCTGGGTAAACGATGCCAAATCGTACCCCAGCTTTGTGAAGCCGCTTCTTCACATCATTATATTGGGCACGTCTCCTTGATTCTTCTGCATTGAAATCTTGATATACTGAAAAGCGCTGGCCTCCCCAGGTGAGCTGTTTTCTGGTGGCAGCTCTGATGATGTCTTGCTTGTCTCTCCAGCGCAGCAAGCGTAGGATGATGGGACGAGGTGGCTGGTCTGGATTTGGCATCGGCCTTGGTGTGCGATGCACACGGTCTATCTCCGGAGCCAGCTGGTCATTTGGTCGGTCTAGTATGTAGTGCAGGATCTTGTCCAGTGCGCCATAGATATCGCCCACCTCCATACCTTCTTTGAGCCCCACCAACCTTAAGTTGTTGATTTGCGACTTCTGTTTTCCATATCATCCACTTTACGATGTAGGGTCTGAATCTGCTTGGTAGTTTGGGATAGTTCAGTGGAGGAGCTTTCTACCTTGTCCTCCAACTCTCCGATGCAGCGTTCCTCATTGCTTAATCTGTTGAGCATAGCTTTATTAAGGCTGGAAATGGATTCAGCCATGCTGTCCATTTTGGTATCAAAATCCTCTCGAATTTGTTTGAGCTGGAAGGCAATACTTCTGGCCCACCTACAGTACAGGCCAAAAGTTTGGACACACCTTCTCATTCAATGTGTTTTCTTTATTTTCATGACTATTTACATTGTAGATTCTCACTGAAGGCATCAAAACTATGAATGAACACATGTGGAGTTATGTACTTAACAAAAAAAGGTGAAATAACTGAAAACATATTTTATATTCTAGTTTCTTCAAAATAGCCACCCTTTGCTCTGATTACTGCTTTGCACACTCTTGGCATTCTCTCCATGAGCTTCAAGAGGTAGTCACCTGAAATGGTTTTCCAACAGTCTTGAAGGAGTTCCCAGAGGCGTTTCGCACTTGTTGGCCCCTTTGCCTTCACTCTGCGGTCCAGCTCACCCCAAACCATCTCGATTGGGTTCAGGTCCGGTGACTGTGGAGGCCAGGTCATCTGCCGCAGCACTCCATCACTCTCCTTCTTGGTCAAATAGCCCTTACACAGCCTGGAGGTGTGTTTGGGGTCATTGTCCTGTTGAAAAATAAATGATCGTCCAACTAAACGCAAACCAGATGGGATGGCATGTCGCTGCAGGATGCTGTGGTAGCCATGCTGGTTCAGTGTGCCTTCAATTTTGAATAAATCCCCAACAGTGTCACCAGCAAAACACCCCCACACCATCACACCTCCTCCTCCATGCTTCACAGTGGGAACCAGGCATGTGGAATCCATGCGTTCACCTTTTCTGCGTCTCACAAAGACACGGCGGTTGGAACCAAAGATCTCAAATTTGGACTCATCAGACCAAAGCACAGATTTCCACTGGTCTAATGTCCATTCCTTGTGTTTCTTGGCCCAAACAAATCTCTTCTGCTTGTTGCCTCTCCTTAGCAGTGGTTTCCTAGCAGCTATTTGACCATGAAGGCCTGATTCGCAGTCTCCTCTTAACAGTTGTTCTAGAGATGGGTCTGCTGCTAGAACTCTGTGTGGCATTCATCTGGTCTCTGATCTGAGCTGCTGTTAACTTGCGATTTCTGAGGCTGGTGACTCGGATGAACTTATCCTCAGAAGCAGAGGTGACTCTTGGTCTTCCTTTCCTGGGTCCTCACGTGTGCCAGTTTCGTTGTAGCGCTTGATGGTTTTTGCGACTCCACTTGGGGACACATTTGAAGTTTTTGCAATTTTCCGGACTGACTGACCTTCATTTCTTAAAGTAATGATGGCCACTCGTTTTTCTTTAGTTAGCTGATTGGTTCTTGCCATAATATGAATTTTAACAGTTGTCCAATAGGGCTGTCGGCTGTGTATTAACCTGACTTCTGCACAACACAACTGATGGTCCCAACCCCATTGATAAAGCAAGAAATTCCACTAATTAACCCTGATAAGGCACACCTGTGAAGTGGAAACCATTTCAGGTGACTACCTCTTGAAGCTCATGGAGAGAATGCCAAGAGTGTGCAAAGCAGTAATCAGAGCAAAGGGTGGCTATTTTGAAGAAACTAGAATATAAAATATGTTTTCAGTTATTTCACCTTTTTTTGTTAAGTACATAACTCCACATGTGTTCATTCATAGTTTTGATGCCTTCAGTGAGAATCTACAATGTAAATAGTCATGAAAATAAAGAAAACGCATTGAATGAGAAGGTGTGTCCAAACTTTTGGCCTGTACTGTAGGTGTGTCTGTCAGCTCATCCTCACTGCACACCTGTTGCTGCTCAGAGGCACAAGCCAGCTGATGAGTGCCGGCTGCCATATCACCAGACACGTTTGAAGCGATTTTCTTTTTGCTGCTTCTAGTAATTTGGTCACGTGAGTCGTCAGGTGAAGATGACACGCTAGACGCCACCTCGGCTCCCCATAATTCATGATTTGCTCCAGATTTACCAGGAGACAACAGATATAACCATTGGACTTTGGTAGTATATTGACAATATACTTGGTTATGCTACAATAAAGCTTAAAGCTGATGCCAAAATTAAATCATATCAACACCAAATTGATAGTCTGAATAAAATCATCCTGATATTGAGCTGTGTTAGAAATTAACAGCTGCGCAAAAATATACCTACTCTCCCTCTTTAAAAAACAAAAAGGAAAATCCCTCAAACACCATGAAGTGTAGACATGATAAGCTACTTTCCACATTTCCAGCAGCAAAGCTGTCAATTAGGCCCATTATCTTTAACAGGGATCATTTCCTCCAACAAAACAAAATGTTGGCACTAATTAATTGTGCTATTAAGTGTCCGCAAATGATCAGTTTCTTTCTTATGAAGGGGTGGGATGAAATTTCGACTTCTTTCCACTCCTGTTTGAACAATCTTTTCATTGTCTGTTGTTGTTGCTTTCTTTTCTTTTTTAATGTTCAAAATAAACTTTAAAATCAAAATCAATCAAATGAATTAAACTTCCCGTCATGACTGGGCTGCATTTCTGTCAGCGGAGTCATTTTTTTCCGAACAGCTGATTGGCCAGTGGGTGGTGCTTTTTATAGGATCAGATTCAACCCTGAACTTACCCTGCTCCGGAGCAGGATAGCCGTTCAGAGTAAGTTACCATGGTGATCTACCCCGATAAGAACTGAACCGGCTTCGTGAGACCGAAAACCCAGGGTTAACCCTGAAGTTACCTCGCTAAGACATTAATCCTGCTTCGTGATACAGGCCCCTGATCTAAATCCTATTGAACATCTGTGGAAAGAGCTGAAACATGAAGTCTTGAGAAGGCACCCTTCAAACTTGAGACAGCTGGAGCAGTTTGCTCATGAGGAGTGGGCCAAAATACCTGTCGACAGGTGCAGAAGTCTCACTGAGAGTTACAGAAATCGCCTGATGGCAGTGATTGCCTCAAAAGGTTGTGCAACAAAATATTAAGTCAAGGGTACCATCATTTTTGTCCAGGCCAGTTTCATTAGTTTGTTTTTTCAAATTATTCTGTTGAACCACAATTCTAAAACGTCTGATTTTCATTAGGTGATTTTCAGTAAATTTGTATTTATTATTACTTCTGTCAGTTTCAAGTTATTTCAGTGACTATTGTAGGGTTTTCTATCTTTAATAGAAGGGTACCAACAATTTTGTCCACGTGTCCACACATTATTACATTACATTACATTATGTATACATATGTATATATATATATATATATATATATATATATATATATACACACACATACACACACTGTGTATTGTTTTTTGGCACTACCTTGTTCTCTATAGCTAATGTAACGTGAATTACTCCTGTGTGGGATCAATAAAGTTCTTATCTTAGCCATCTGAGAAGATCAAATGCATTGTTTTTGGTGCCTAACTGTTTCCCAAGTATATTAGTGCGTGTGTGAATGAATAAACGAGAGGCATTAACGTAAATGTCTTTGTAGAAAGGTACTTTATGAAATTAAGTCCATTTACTTGTATTAGTTTACAGCACAGCCTTGCCACATCCAATATGGCGGTGACGCTGACGTATCGCAGCAGTGGGAAAACCCACTCGATGCGGCGTCTACGTATATATGTCCATGGCAACCCCTGTATTTGACGTCACAACGCTATGAACTGTGGGTAATTTCCTAACCGTAAATCCACATTGATGCTCACCTACAGTAAGGGGGCATAAAGGGCTCACTCACTGACTCACTGGTTCTGTCCAAATACCTGCACTTGCGCCTTGAGGTCTTCCCTGAAGTGCACTTGCCAAAAGTGCAATTAGGGGCGTAAGTGCGCAAGGGATCGACACTGTTTAAAAAGGAGAATTGGGACAGTTGCATACACGTCACTTCCGTTTGGGTCCAGCTGGTCCGTCTCCTAGGAGACGAAACATGGCGTTAGAGGAAACAACGTTGTTCGCAGCACTGCTGCTGCAAATGATAAATAGATAGAATCAGTGATTGATGAGGAGGATTAGGAGCCGCAGGAGAAGGCGGATCCAAGTATTGATGTTGATGCCCAACCAACAGGTAAATTAAATTAAATTTTACTCTTGAATTTACCTGTTAATAATGTGTAGCTATATTAGCTGTAACATGTTTTTTTACTCTACTGTTAACGTAGCCGATTACCGTTATTAGCCTACTATTAAAACGTTTTTTGCTTGGATAAATTGTGGTAAATTGTGATATAAAATAAACTATAAAGACATACGGTAATAAAATAATAATAGGCCTAATTAAAGACACAATCAAAACTGTTAAGTGATTAAGGGCGCAGGTTTGCACCCCTTGATAACAACAGAAGACAATCTGGACACCCTATGCACTTGCGCCCCTTAGCGGGAGCGCGCAATTAAGGGGCACAAGGGCGCACTGACTTGATGATTTGACAATGGGACAGCCCTCACACACTCATGCACTTCACATGAACGCGCCTCTAAGTCAGTGAGTCTGTAAGGGATCGGATTGGAATTGGGCCTTCGTTTCTCAGCTCAGGCTCAGTCAACCTGGAGATATAGGGATTAGGCTCAGAGTTTGTTGAGCCTGCTTCCTGAAATAGGGCCCAGGTCAGAGTCACACGTTGGGTCTCATTCATGGAAAGTGAGTAAATCTGTGTGTTGATTTGCACATAAAAGCCTACGCTACTAAAAACCTACTCCGGATTCAGGAACGCCGCGGGAAACTCAGATTTGATCGTAAACACGTGTGTATGATCATGAATGCCAATCCATCGTAAAGTGACAGCGCGCTCCCGGTAATCAGCAATTAGCAGGTAAAATTATAATCCTGTAACTCATCAACCCGACGCTCAGGAATGATCACCCTCTGTGTGACTGAATGGAAAAGGCGATCAGTGATGTGAAAGTGTTTCTTGCTGACAGACAGACTCTTTGACAGACTCTCTGACTTTGATTGTAATCATAATTAACTTGATGACTGAAATAACAGATCGTGAAGAGAAAAATCTTTCCAATAGCCTAAATGAAGAAAATGTTTTTTTCCTTGTTTGTTCAGATTTTTAACTCGATGGAATCAGAAAACAAATCAAATAGTTATAAAACGTGGCAGTGATACACTGACTTTAATTTCTTACCTGTCTTCGCTCTGTATGAAACTCCAGTGATGCTGGGATGTGTAAGATCAGTCCGATCAGCTGTCCAATCAATAACTGATATCCATTCAGGGGGTGTGTCGGTCGGTAATGACTTCCGCGAAGGCTGCACTTATGTAGGCCTATCCTTGCTTCCCTCTCCTCTGTAAGCCTCCTCTCTCCTCGACTCCTCCGAGCGCATTTAACGTATTGAGACGTCCTACAAGATGGCGAGTGTGGATCGATTTCTGGGTCAAGTGATCGAGGATCGAGGACCGCGGAGTCGAGGAGGGATATTGGGATGAACCCTTGGATTCAGCGTCTGCCCTCGCAGACTTTACGTGATGACAGAAAATACGTCATACGACGTCCAGAGGGTGTCAGCCTTCCAACAACAGAAAGGCAGTTAAAACTGTCAACATATGGTCCTCTTTCTCCTTTTAATAACTTATAAGCCTCCCCTGGCAAAGCTTCACTTGTGCTTATTTGTATTCTATTTGTTCATTCATTGTTATATTGGCTATATCGATCTTTGTAAGTCACATCTGAACTGTAAACCACTTTTTGCAATAAATATGACTTAACAAAAAAAAAAAAAAAAAAAAAGGGTGTCAGCCTTGGATTCAGTCTCCGACTTGAACGCGGCTCTCATTCACCGCCCCCCTGCTGTCTGTTGGCCGCGTCCCCCCTCATCATTACCAGCAGGGAAGTGATGTCAGACACACCTAGCAGCAGATCACTCAACACAGACAGCAAGAGAGACACAATCTGACCTAATCTCCTCAAAATCCATCTTCATCCGTGGACAGTTGATGCGTATCCATATGATAAATAGCGAGAGCACAAAGTACAGACTTAAACCTTTTAAACAAGCTGCGTATTATCACAATATGAGGTTAGTCGTATTTTAAAACAAGTGGCGAAAGATTGTGAACTGACTTCATCCGGTGACAACATACTCATGATCCAGCCGATCGCTCCAAGAGGTTTTATTAATGTTTTGGATGTTTTGCCTGCTGTGCTTTTAAACAGGCTTGGGCTGTAAACCTGGACATTTTGGATATTTGGGAGCTAGCGAGCCTGCTTGCTAGCCAAACACAGATTGCTTATCATGGAGTTGAGAGTGGGGAACCGATATAGACTGGGCAGGAAAATAGGAAGTGGATCATTTGGGGACATCTATCTGGGTAAGTTCCAGTCAAATAAAGCTGCTGTCTCTTCTTTGTTTCCAGCAAACAGTTATCTCACCCTGGTACATGACGCTCCAACAGTGTCTTAGTTGCTTTCCTGTCAATTAGCTGTTCACTGATCAATGTTAGCAACATTAGCTGCTAAGTTAGCAGTAACACTTCCATTACTTTGTAGTAATTCACAGTAACCGATGTATTTATTCAGTGTTCTCGACTTGGGAAACACTCTGCTTGTCATAACGTACAGTTCATTTCTGAATGACACGTGATAACAGCAATAATCTAAAGTGACGGGTGCTCTGTAACGTTAGCTAAAGCCTTTGCAAGCTAAACCAACTATCGTTAGCAGATAGTGTACCCTTACTCACCTGGTACAGGATAGCTGACCAGGCCATTGTCTTCACAGGGAAGTCCCTGAAACTGTAAATGACATGCAGCATAACTCTACAGTACTGATGCTTCTCTGTTCACAATGAGACACAAAAAGGTCCATGCAGTCAAATTTCGCCTTAGTTTCTTAAGGTAACCAAGATATGAAACGTGGGATAATACATTTGTGTGTGATTTGGGTCCTTGAGACTTAATGATGCTCTATGGTCAAGTGAGTATCAGTTGAGGTAGCATGAAACTGGTTAATAAATTAACTTCTGCTTGTTTATTGCCTGAGAGGACATGTTCATATATTTCTGAGTTTCATCTACAAAATGCCAAGAGCTTTGGCTTATTAATAGGATGTATTGCCTCTTAATGGTGATAGGTAAATATTATTGAGATAAACATGAGCTGTGCTGGTCAAAGATTATTCTCTACATGAGTAGAATGATTTAGATTGTTAGCATTGATGCTGTCGTTAGACATGAGGCACCTTGTGATTAGATTTGTTGATGATTCAGAGTTCAACAATTGATGATGATAAAATAACTTATCAATGCGCCATGATGCATCAAAAAAACTGATATCTATTAGGGATGCACAGTATTGTTTTTTGTTTTTTTTTTGCCCATATCTGATATGCTGATACGTAGGCTAACAGCTCATTTTACCAATAACTGATATTGATATAGATATATTAATTTTTTCCCCCACCTATATGAAGTGCTGATATCATGTGCATCCCTAATTATGTGCATCCCTAATTTCTATTCATGATGTATTTTTCTAACTGTGTGACTACTTGCTATTTTGAAAACATAGCGTACTGTATTTGTAGTGATCCATAATTAGATAGACAGATGAATGAATGAACATTGAATTTCCCCTCAGGGGGATTAATAAAGTAAATAAACTAACTAACTAACTAACTAAACTGAATGTATGTGCGTACAGGGAGGCTCTTATACAGGACCCTTTTCTCTTCAACCGTACAGCAAAAATGCTTCCATATTAGTGCTTTTAAACCCGTCGGTTTGTATCCATCTACGGTTGCACACAATCTTTTGTGGGATACTGCAAACCCGAATACTTGACCAGAATTAGTAGCCTATGTAATTACTGCAAAACTATTGAATGTTAAATGGTCCACAGCCTTTTTATTTTAAGAAGTTAATACACTGACTAATTAATTTGTAAGCACCTTACAGTTCCATGCCTGTATAGGAATAGCAAAATGAGGGGGAGGTGGAATGCACTGCTGTTTCTTTTACATAATGTCACCAACAGTGGAGAGCACCCTCTCTGCTGCATCAGATTCAGAAAAAGCTAAGATGCTAAGTGGACCAAGTGAAGGGTTTTTGAGGTAAAACAGACTTTGTATAGCTATTTTCTTCACAACAGAGTTCTTTTAAGATGTTTAATGCTGCAGTGTGCATTGATCAGCCAGTCTCATTTGTTAATATTATCACTGATTGCTGCTCCGCTCTGTTAACGTTTGTCTCTGGGCGATGGCCTAGAAGGCATTCACAGTATACTTCACATTTGTCTCTTAGAGGCAATTATGTAGACATCTAAGTAAAACAAGCTTGCAACTGCTGCCTTTTGTGAAGATGAATTACAAGTTAACTGTAGCGTGTCCGCGCTGCAAGACTGTCTGAGTACTGCACTGAACTTGTGGTTGAGTTCTGCCTCTTTCATTCCATTAACATCATGTTATTAATAAACATTTGGATACTTGATTAGTGACATTGGGGTACTGATGCTGAATCATCCACGTCTGATGCATCTAAGAATCGATTATTTCCCTCACCCCTAGCTATTGTTGATGTTGGGACATTGGAAGTTCACAGTGATGAAGTTAAGTGCTTCATAACTGAGCTCTGTGTGTTTGAGGTACAAATGTTGGGAAAACATAGATAATGGAGAAAAAAAAATTTAAGCACTCATGAGAATCTACACTGAATGAATTAAACGCCACATATTTCTGCCCCTGTGGACAGATCTCTTCATCACTGACATGTAATCAACAGTCTGACTGTTGGCATCAGTGTTGCCAGATGGGAAATGAAGAAATAATGTACTTGTAGGAGCCAAATTCATTATTTTGTTTTGTGAGAAGTGTATCTGGTTTGCCCCATTAAAGGTTTATTCGTTGTGTTAATTAATATTAATTATTATTAATATTAGAATAATTGGTTATGGTGACCTGCCTGACTTCACGCCTTCTTTTCCCATGTTCTTCTCGTTTCCTTTCCACACCTTTGTCTTGTCAGGTAATTTGGGACTCAGGTTGGGTCAGGTAGAGCGGCACTACACAGTTTTTTGACCGCATTTGATTTGTCCTTAAATAGGTTGTCTTGGAGGCTTAAAGACATTTTTTTTGTTTATTTTTTATATAGTCAATTGACAGTGCATTTAAAAACAGCCATTTGAATGAAACAACTGCTTCATTCATTAGCCCTTTTTAGATAGGAGTTGTGCAAATTTGCAGTCTTTTTCAGCATTGGCAGTATAAAAAACAAAATCGGGGAGTGCGGCAAAATGCCGCCTACCTGCTTTTGTTTATAGAGAATGCGCCTTTTTCGGGGTAATGGGGGGCGTGAGCAAGTAACAAAACGTGTAGCTCAGCATGTGACGTAAACAGTGACGTGAGAGGCAAGCCGCGGCTGGTCAGTTCTTTGGTGATTCTCTCGTAAGTCGGCCCGTTGCTTGCCAATTCCTGCTATCAGCTGTTTCCTGTTTATCCACCGCCAGTGGCTTGCACGTGCGGCATCATCAACAGCTCCTCCCACAAGTCTTCAACAGCCCCTCCCGTTGCGGAAGGCTGCCTCGGACTGTTTAAACTAACAGGGTTCCGCCAGTATGTCTACCCTATAAGGTAGAAAATTGGGCACCTTGGATCAACTCGCCATTCCGCCTCTGTGTGTATAAACGCTCGCAGCTTGCCGGCAAAGCGGCCCAACATTCACGGAAAATCTGGCAGTGTAAAAGGGGCTATAGTCACACTTAAACATACCCACCCACCCAGTCAAGTACACCTCTTTGCACAATCACTGCTTCCATCCTTATCTATCAAAATGAAAGCATCGGAACTACACACTGCATGCAGAACTGCCTCAACAGGAGAAACTGAACTTTAACATTGAACTTGTTATGTAAGGGATAATGTTTAATGAGCCGGTGAATACTGGGAAAATAGTTACTTATTACAAGGCTAATTATCAGTTAAATAAATAATCTTGTCTGCCTCCGTGAAGTGCATTAAAACCGACCGGATTCGACAAATTTTGGTGAAAGTTTTGTACTCACCCAGGCTTAGTGGACTGAACCGAGGCATAAAACTCGCATAAAATGTCATTAAGCATGACTGCCGAGTGTGTATTCAAATCCGTGTTCTTTTGTTTTTGGCAGAGAAAGTCCGTCAGTATAGTAGTAGTAGTACAGTACAGTATAGTACAGTAGCCCATTTTGTTGTCTTTTTTGTAGGCTATTTATCTCATCTTTCTCCTCCTCTATCACTTGAAGCTCTTCAGGTGTCAGTTCCTTGTGCCGTTTTTCACTTTTTTTTCTTTCCTTCATTTCTTTTTTTTCAGTGGCATCCCATTCCTCAAAATCCTTGTAGCTACTCTCCAAATAAGTTAAAAGAAATGTTAAAATCAGCAAATTCTGTTTGTCTTTCCCCTCGGAAGTTGTTTGACAGCTGCAGGGTTGCAGGGGAGCGTCCCTAGCAACGCTGGGCTCCATAGCAACTGTGTAATGACCGTTGCTACTAGCAACGGTCATCACAGTAATATCACAGGGCTCGACAGTGCGAGCGTTTCACTTGCATTTGCGACTAAAAATAGGTGTGTGCGAACTGTAAAAAATATTTAGGGGCACATGTGCGCATGAAAAAAATCAGCCGAAGCAGCCTATACTTTTGTCAATAAAAAAAATATGATAATCTAACCGCAAACGTTGGAGGAACTCCAGCCGCCTTCCCTCTTCCTTCTTCCACGTGTGACACGGTTAAGAACCACACCACCCGCGGAAGTGCCGCGAATAGCCTTGAAGCGCCGAGAAGTGAAGCCAGTTTCCTTTCGGCGCCCATGTTAACGGATTGTGTCATCCACACCGGCCGCGCTGCGCAGCTCCGCTGCCTGCCCTGCAGTGATCATTTCTGCATCTGGTCTATTTTCTGCGTGAGCTGCGAGCGAATGTGTCAAGCTGGGTAGTTACCCATGATGGAAAAACAGCCCCAAATGTGATGGAGACAACAGCTGGGAGCAGAACCGCTTGTCGACCAGCGTGGAGAAATGCGCGTCTGATGTGAACGGAAGTGCTCTGGCTTGCGGGAGAATTTCGGTGCGCTGCGCTTCGCAGGCAGGGCAGGCCCTGGCGTTAGGGCGGTTTTCCAAGCCACTGTCAGCACAGTGAATATAAGTCCCACTGTCGGCAGGGTGGAAATAAGTCAAAGTGTGGAGGAGATGGACTGGGAAAAGCGGCGGACCTCCGGGGAGGCCTGCTCCGTTCTCCCCGCAGTTAGGGACCGTTCGCCACGGTACCGCTGCTGGGCAGGGTGGAAATAAGTCCTGCAGAGTTTCAGAGGACCTGGAGAATGTTTTAGGATAGTAATAACATCAGTGTTTCCGCTACATTCATTTAAATTATTGCCGCCGCTGACGCAATAATCCTTCAAAACATTTTTGCAAATGCACCACCACTCTGAGACATCTGTGCACTTGCACAGCGCAGCAGCCAGTATAGTGAGGAGAGCAGCTGAGCCATGGGGGCACACAGTATGTGGCGTATCAGAGGAGAAACTTTAGGGACTGTTCGTTACTTATGAAGGGACTTGTCAGGGGAGGAGGGTGGCTGGTTGATTTTTATTTCATTTATTTTGATCCCCCCTATGTTAATCACTTATTGATGCTGTTTTTGAAGTATGAATAAGTCAACAAGTAATTTATACCATTGAAATATCATTGATGTATTATAGAAAAGTGATATATCTTTTTATAAATGACAAAAGGTACATCTGCCTCAGAACCATGATACTTTCACTGGTATTGTACCATGGGTCCCAACTGAGGGATGTCTCTCACCCACAATTAAATTGCAATATTTTTTCAAAACTTGATGATTTTACCTTTCTGTATATTTTGTATACAAATTCATTCAATATTTTTTTTTCCCCATTTACAAGCAAAATTAATTAAAATTCATTAAATAATTTTGCTTGTAAATGTCTATTTGCATCACGTTTATTACGGAAAACACATTATTTGATCAATTTACATTGTGCCCCTAAAGTTCTTTGTGCGCTCCTTACTTTTTCAACTTAGGAGCACATGTGTTCCTTGGGAAAAAAAAGTTAGCGTCAAGCCCTGTATCAGACCGCTGAATGCCGCGACTGACCAATCAGAATACAGCATTTAATAGAGCTGTGTAATAAACATGATTATGTTTTCTTACTGGTGTCCGTGTCTGTGCTGCTGGACTCTTTCCTTTTAGTACTTTTTTTTAAATATGGAAAGAATTCAATACAGATTTGTAGAATGAGAGGATTAAAAGATTCGACTTCAAGAGGGGGACGATTGAAAGGCAGTGTGCAGAGTCATATTCTGTGTGAAATATGTACTCATCATTCAGATCTTGTTCAGCATACCAATACTGTCAGTGAAAGTAAAATGGCTTGTTATATGCATCTTCTTTCCTTTCATTTTCATTCATTCATTTATTATTTCCACATTTTTGGTCGGCTAGTTGGTTTGGTAGAGTTCAAGGGCAGTAAATACAATGTATTTGTAAAGTAATTTTGTGTGCTGGTCCTGGTTGCTTGTTTCTCTCCCAAGATCTGGCAACACTGAACACAACACAGTGTGGAGTGAGTAGCAAGAATGAGTGTGGATAGCGAGGAAATAGTGGAGTAGTAGTTTTTATACCGTCTTGTGTATGTTCATTTATTTTAGTGTTTTCTAATTGTTGTGTTGACATTACATTTTCCTCCGTGTGCCTTGACTGATTACTGTGATTGAAATCAGAAGAAAGCTATTGAGTTTAAAATAAATGTGTTAAAATTTATTTATTTTCTCCTGGTCCTTATTTTAAATACGTTATAAAAAAAATAATCTAATTATCATTATTGATCAATATAAATCAGCTATATCATGATATACTTTCCAGTCATATCACCCACCCAAACCAGAGCTTGGTTTGGTATAAAAGTCTGTATGTGAAGGTTGTCAGAGAACACTTGGGTCCTCTCTCCATGCTGCATAAAGAGACTTGTTTCCTTACAATGAGTCCGTCACTTCTTCAGAGAGGAGAATTTCCCTCACAGTACACCCTGGACAGGTCACCAGACTATCACAGGGGTAACACATTGAGACAGACAAACATTCACACTCACATTCACACCTACAGACAATTTAGTGTCAACAGTTAACCTGCATGTCTTTGGACTGTGGGAGGAAGCTGGAGTACCTGGAGAAAACCCACGCTAACACGGGGGAGAACATGCAAACTCCACACGGAAGGGCTCCCTCCTGGGATTGAACCAGGAACTCTCTTGCTGTGAGCCAACAGCGCTAACCACTGCATCACCGTTTTCTGCGCCTGACTTCCTGTTTGACTCAATTGGTCTATGCAAATTGACGTGCTGTCGCGCGGCACTCGTCCGTATTTTTAGCCGAGCGCCAAGCTGCTTCTAGGCTGCGGCTGGTGGAGCAGCTGACATTGACTTAAATGGCCGTTATTAGCTCTGGCACCCACGCCTCGGCCAGATTGCGCACGCCACGGATCCAGTGGGTTGCCATAGATGGGCCTGTCCCAGAGGCAGTCAACTACCAGAGGGCTTGTGAAATGTTCTTTTCGAGGCTGCGTAAAATTAAAGGGCCAGTGTGTAATATTTGGAATGATTTATTGTCAATCTGAATCTGAATCTGAATATTCTACCCATTAATATGTTTATACAAGTGTATGATCGCTATAAAATAAAATATATATATATATATATATATATATATATATATATATATATATATATATATATATATATATAGCAAGGGCCTTGCTTTAGAGAGATCGCCATCTTGCGCCGCCATGTATGTACGGCAGACCGAGTGGACAATCCAGCCAGCCAGAGAACGCGTTTCGCGTGTATAAATGAACCAACGAAGACAGCGGAAGGAAGGAAGAAGGAGGAGGAAACAGCAGATAGTGTTAGTAGTTCGTCGATAGAGAGTAGTAAAAAGTTTTTTTAGTTATAAAGTTTGCGAATGGACCACACTTACTACGCAACAGGAGAGAATGAACTCGAACCGTCATCTGCGAGGAAAAGACAAAACTTGTGATGCACTCGGCGGCGCTTTTCCTCCTGGTGATATATCTCCCCAACAATGGCAGCAGTAGCACCGAATCCCATTCTGTGCATTCAGCCTCTCTTCTCACCCGCTCAGCATCAAACACATGGAGTTCCTCATCTGTATGCTCCGGCTCAAACAGGTATGGCTCTGGGTCTGTGTCCGCTACAAGAAACTCATAATCGCGTTCAAAGTCATCCATTGCAGCTACTATAGTCCGGAGATATTGCTAGGCTAAATAAACAGCTGAGCTCTGTTACCGGCTACGCTGTCAGTCAGTGTGCGGGCTGGAGATTGGCGGAGCAGAGAGGGGAGGGGGGTCCCCACTCAGTATGGTAAAGGAGTATGTGTGTAAAGTTATGAACTGTGTCTGTTATGCTAGAAGAGTCAGAGTTTGGGACGGAGTGGAGTGTTACCGGAGTTTCTGGAGTGCTCAAATAAACGGGCCTTTTTCCCGAACGCTCCTCTGGTCTCCTGCTCGTGAGGGATTCAATACAATATCGTAACATGGCTTAGATTTCTAAATAAACATTCACCTCGTCGCTAGATAGACCTACTCCTGAAAAAGTCGTGCGCGAGGCTTTTTGTCCCTACGAGGCCACCGTCATTTACCCGACGGGAGGGTTGAGTGACTGAGCCCTGCAATCTAGAATTTGACCACTGATGTCACTGTTTTCAACCCATTTTACACACTGGCCCTTTAAATGCTCTGATTCAGGGTACCGTACTTGCAAATCGTGAGGGAGGGAAGCACGGAAGCAGTAATTTGTGTCTGTTTGTGTGTAATTGATTTGGGTCTTACCTTTTGTTTCCTTTTCATATTGCACATTTTGTATTGTTTTGCGTATCTGTAACTGTGTTTGTGAGCGAGTGAGAGAGAGAGAGTTTTAAAAGAATATTTTGTCTGCACATGATTTGAAATAATAAAATAGCCCTCCAGAGGCAGATCATTATGTTAATCATTTTTCTTTTGATTACTGAAATGTTTAACCATTAATCCTCAGCCGTATTTTAAGTGTAACCCTTCACCATAACATACCACTAGTGTTTTCATCAGAAAAAGTAGAACATTTTTCACACATAAGGAGGCCATTAATCATCAGATGACAGGAATGGTGAAGAACGGGCCAATTTACAAGAGAATCGCTGCCTGACTATTGCTGCCTGACTAGCCACGACTTCCCTCCCACGTCACTGTTTACGTCACACGCTGAGCTACACGTTTTGTTACTTGCTCACGCCCCCCATTGCCCCGAAAAAGGCGCATTCTGTATAAACAAAAGTAGGTAGGCCGCATTTTGCCACACTCCCTGATTTTGCTTTTATACTGCCAATGCTTAAAGAAGACTGATTGGGCTTTCCTGCAAATTTGCACAATTCCTGTTTTAAAAAGGGCTATTGATGATGAAGGGAAATGTGGTTGTTATATAAATTATATTATTGGTATATATAGCTTATGTAGTCTTATTAATGTTAATAAGCATCTTATACCGTCTTATAAGTGCTCATTAATGGTTAATTTGTGCTTATTAAGCATTAATTAGCGCTTATTACAGTACCTTAATGTAAAGTGTTGCCCACATGGGACTACTTCCGGTTTTAAGAATAAGGTGTCAACAAAGGTACAAAAAACATATATGTAAATTTGATTAATTTGATTATATTCACAAGAAGTATAAAATGAGTTACCCTTGTCATTCACCAATTAAGAATTAAGTACTACTAAATTGTGATGACATGTCTTCATTTTTTGATTTTAGGGTTACTAGAAAAAAAATTATATTGATAGTTCGGGTCAATGACAGATACATTTGAGTTGAGGACATTTCTGACTACATACAGACACAAAAATCAAGCTTTTTACTGCATCACTTTATAATCCAAAGTAAAAGTCCTTGAAATAATTTAAATCTGAAACTTAATCAATCAATCAGTTTTATTTATGAAGCCCAATATCACAAAATCACAATTTGCCTCACAGGGCTTTACAGAATACGACATCCCTCTGTCCTTAGGACCCTCACAGCGGATAAGGAAAAACTCCCCCCAAAAAATCCTTTAACGGGGGGAAAAAAACGGTTGAAACCTCAGGAAGAGCAACTGAGGAGGGATCCCTCTTCCAGGATGGACCGACGTGCAATAGATGTTATACAGAACAGATCAACATGATAAATTAACAGTAATGCGTATGACACAATGAGACAGACAGAGAAATGTGGTAGACACAGACAAAGATGGTAATGACAGTAGCTTACAACAACATTAATTAAAGTAATAATATTATAATTCTAATTACGGCTATTGTGGTACAAGGAGCTATATGTAAGAAATCTAAAGCAAATAGTCGTAAAATCCTCGTAATATGTCACAGAGACTAAGGAATAATGTTCATATAACATTCTGATCTCTCCGACAACAATAGTACAGCCAGAATATTCGCATTTTAAATTTTTTTTTTACGGTCTGCAAATCATGTTTATGTTTTGAATTTGTGTTTTGGCCTGTTGCGCCACCCACCGCCGTCTACCAGTTACGCAGTCAGTAGAGTCTCAGCATCAGTTACAGTTACGACTGAGCTACAGCAGCACGGCAAGCAGCATTAGCAGTGTCCTGGTACATAGCATTAGCAGCTGGCTCCTCCTCAGCTGTATCCCGGCAGCAGCGTTAGCAGCAGAGAAGCCAGACTTGCTCGAACCGTCCGCTGGAAAACTGAAGATCAAGGACGCGGTGACGCGGCCCTGCCATGGCAGCCGCCCGTGGGCAAACCAATCAGTCTCCAGTGTGCCGCTGTCCAGCAACCTCGAATCTGTAGGGGAGGGGGGGCAGACACGACTCGCGGCAGTATTTTGAATTTGAGTGCAGTAACAGTTTTTGGCCGCATTCTTACATAAAGTGCCTTTAATATCTGATAGTATACATATGTGACAATAATCAAATGTGTATAATAACAGTAGAAGTATGACTAATGATAACAGCAGCAGGAGGCATCTGGCAGGACCACGGCAGCAGCACATCTACACACGTCACACAATCCAGGCACTGCTGCGATATAAGTTAACCTGCGAGACAGTGGAGCACAAAGGCTCCGGATAAGTAGCCGAGTTAGTGACATGCAGTACAGCCGAGTTAGCGAGATGCAGTAACAGGACACGAGAGAGAGAGAGAGGCTTTCGGTTAGTACACATTACAAACTAAATGATTCGTTGAACTGATCCTATTACATTTGGAAAATACACTGAAGTGATCCTGTACAGAAAAGATAAACTGAAACTTCTATGATTATCAGCACAAAGGAAGGACACAGTAAGACAGCAGCACATCCAGTAAATAAAAACTGTCTTCAACTATTTTTAGACAGACACAGCAAATAGTTGTGGTGAAGTTGATATTGTATCAGAGTACCAAATGTGCTAATGAGTCTTTCCTCAAACAAAGTAAAATGAATGGAAAAAAAATTAATACATTTTAATTATACACCACCTTTTAATGGTGTGTGATAGTGAGAGCAGCTTTGTTTCTAAAAAATAACATATATCAATAATCAAAAATATGTTTTCCCCCTTCAGTTACACAAAGGCAGGAATGATCAAACTAACTGTATATTTATCACAATGGAATTGTTCAATGCCAGGAAGTTTCAGAGCAACGGAGAAACAAAGCATCCCGGTAACCATGGAAACAGACTGGCTCTCTCGCTTTGTTAGTTTGTTTCCATATTATTGGGATTGGGCCAGATAGACTGTAGAAATGGAGGCCAGCTAAGCTATGTAAGGCCTGGTTTTGATCTTTGGCAGCTTAAATGATGATCTCAACTGGTTATTTGATCCAATAGTTGTAAATATTATAATAAATATGTTTTTTGTTTCTGGCTATACAGTAAGATAATTTCTCCAAGATTAGCAAGGTAAGGAGAAGAGAACACTGAGACAGACCACAAGGCCACTGAGAATCTCAACCACAGAGAGCACTGGCAGTGGACGAGTAAGACTCACAGCCACCAGCAGAGCAGAGTTGAGCGGAGGAATATAGTTGACAAGGATAGAGTGCTGTGTCAAACTTAATTGTGACTTTGCACCTCGAGTTGTCTACAGCCTGGACAGGTAATCAACTCATTCAGCTAGTTTGCAGCTACCCTGTGGACTCAAAGGACCTCTGCACAAACACATCAAGCTAGCTTAGCCTGATGGCCAAGCTAGCCGGAACAGCTATGCCCAGTGAAGAAGATCTGTTACTGAAGAAAGCAAACAAAAAGATCACTGACCTTAAAGAGGACATCCGCCGGCTCTCTAATGAACTGAAAAACAAAGAGTCACTTCTGGCTAGCTGCTTGGATGTGGCGCACGAGCAGTCACTACGGATTGTCTCCCTCACCGCAGCCCTCCAGGACACAGCTCTGTGGGACCCCTCCACCTGTCCTCGGCCTTCCTCCTGCTTGACACCTAACCATCAGTCGTCCTGGGCCGAGGTGGTGATCCGGAGTGGTAAGACGGCTGTGGAAGGGACCGCTTCGCCTCCTCGCCTTAGCCTCTCCAACCACTTTGCGGTTCTGTCTGGGGATGATCCGACTCTGTCTCATTGCGATCTGGACCCCTCTCCAAGCCCGGCTTCCTCTCCACCGGCAGCAGGCGGTGTTCGGCCGGTAGCTCAACACTCCGCCGAGGGGCCACATCGGCAGCTGTCTTCCAGGGCAATGACCTCTGCATCTCGGCATAAGATCTAGGGATGGGCAAACGATCAAAATTCATTATTCGATCATCAAAAAAAATAACGATCAATTATCGATTAATTGATAAGCGAGTATTTCAAAAGAGAGAAAACAAAAGAGTGTAGTGCAGACTGTCGCTGCAAGAGAGCGCAGTTGCCCCCGTTTTGAGCTTCAACCCCCCCTCAGGCCAAAGAGGAAAAATGGCCACACCCCTGGGTGTTTATAACCGTTGCCAGCAAGAGTTACAGGCTTCAGTTTTCAGCAAAACCTCCGTCTTTCAATGGCGTAGTGTTTTCAGAGGCCTCAAGGGAAGCCGCCGAGGCTTTGGAGAGCGATGAGAGCCTCCGTCTGTTTCTGATTTTTTTTTGCCTGGCATAGGTCCGGCGGGGGTCTCGTAGGCCCATCGAACCGCCGTGCTCACCGGGCAGAAGGGTCCCATTGGCACGGCAACTTGCCGGGCGGGGGGTCTCGTTGGCACGGTGGCTCGCCGGACCTATGCCAGGCATTGTAGGGGAAACACTGCAACTATCGATCAAAATGATTTGCGATCGATCAAAAGCCTTAACAATCAATCATAGATAATCAAAAATTGATGCCCATCCCTAGTAAGATCCTGAAGGAGGTTGTGCTGAGACGCTCCGGAGGTCCCCACTACCCTAAACCGGGAGATAATCCTCCTCACGGGACTGGTGCCGCTGCCTGACCACAACACTCATCTGCTTGGACTCCTCTCCCGGTGGCCCCAGCACATGGGGTCTGACTGCCCGCCGCCTTCCCCTGGTGAGCCTGTTGCTGGTGAATAATGAAATAGAGACTTCTGCCAGCCGACAAGGTTTTTATTTTCTTTGCAAAAAAAAGGTCAATCAGCACACGAGCAGTCAGAATGAAGAAAGACCCCGAGCATGGGGAAGCTTAAACATTTATACCTGAGGACTGCCTCTTACGGTGTGTTTTACACCCTTCTGTCTGCGGCAGGGAGCGGCGCTCCTACCCATTGTTTTCACACTTTTTCGTCTGCCTCAAGTATTGGCTCCGACCGGTGTGTTTCACACTTGGCATATCCTGCAGGATTTTGTATCTAGGTGTGAGGTTAAGGGGTCTAGACATCTGAAGTATTTGAAAACACAAAGAATACACAAAGAAAATGAAATTACAATTACAAGCTGCAGCTGTCCTCTCCTCGTCCCCTCTTCCCCCCAACCACTCTGATAGTGGGGGACTCCATAGTGAGAAACATTTGTTTCTTTAACGCTGCCACTCGCTGTTTCCCTGGGGCCACAGTCCCGGTCATCCTGGATAAGCTCCCGGGGCTGCTGTCACAGTTTACAGACCACCCCACCATTCCACCTCTTTTGTCAGTGAATTCTCAGAGTTATTATCAATCATACACACCACTTACAATAGGATTTTTATAACTGGTGATTTTAATTTACATGTTGATAACATCTCTGATCCAATGTCCAGAGAATTTTTAAACCGTTTAAACTGCATGGATTTTAAACAATACATCACACAGCCAGCTCACAACGGAGGACATACCCTGGACCTGGTCATAACCTATGGCCTGTCCACTGGTGTGTCCTCTGTTGTTGACCTGGCTGTGTCTGACCACTACTGTGTGCATTTTAACATCACCAGTTTTAACCAACAGGAGGCCCCAGTGAGAACGGTGAGGAAACGCTACCAAACTTCTGAAGTGGCTGCAAATTTTATCAAGATTTTACAGAGCACTCCTGCTGAAATTTTACCTGCACCCTGTGATTTTATTGTGGACAATTTTAACAGTAAATTGAAGTCAGCAATTGACTCAGTGGCTCCACTTTTAACCAAAACAATAAAAACAAAACCTACACCCCCACGGGGAAATGATGATATCAGAAAGTTAAAGAAAATGCAGGAGTGCAGAGAGAAGGTGGAGAAAAACTAAACTGACAGTCCATTATGAAATATTACGCGATCAATGCAAATCCTACAATAAAACAGTCAAACAGGCAAGAATATCCCACTTTTCAAAACTCATTTCCGCTCATAAAAACAACCCGAAATTCCTTTTCTCCACCTTCGATCTTTTAACCAACACCAATTTTAATAAATCATCCAAGATGCCAACAGACGCCCTCTGCGAGGACTTTTCAGACCACTTGAGAAGTAAAATTGCTGATATCAGATCCAGTCTTTTATCTCAACAGAATGTAACTTCTAACACACATGAACAGCTGCTTTTACCTGAGGAAACACTGGAGAGTTTTGCCCTGGTTGATGCAAGGACACTTGGTCGAGTTTTCTCCCAGGTAAACCCAACAACCTGCCTTTTAGATCCGATTCCCACATCACTTTAAAAGACATTTTATGGATTCTTTGAGGAACCAGTTTTAAATATAGTAAATTACTCTCTTCAGTGGTGAAGCCCCTTCTGAAGAAGAGTAATTTAGATCCCAACATTTACAATAATGACCGACCTGTATCCAACTAACCGTTTTTAAGATTTTAGAAAAACTGGTTTTTAACCAAGTAAATGATTTTTTAAATAGAAACAATATTTTAGAGAAATATCAATCTGGTTTTAGGATGAATCACAGTACCGAGACAGCCCTTTTAAAGACATTAAATAATATCAGGTTTAATGTTGATTCACAAAAACTCAGTCTTGGTACTACTGGATCTGAGCGCTGATTTTGATACAGTAGATCACCACATTTTATTAAACAGACTCAAAAACCTGGGTGGCCTCTCTGGTACTGTTTTTAAAGCAGCTGTGCGGAACTTTACGTTTTCATGATTAGGCCTATAGTACCCCCTTTGGTCGAAGCGGTATGACACCCACAGCCTGGTGTCGTAAAATTCCGACTGCAGCCGGCATTCGGCTTCATTCGTAAAATCTCGACTGCAACTGGAAATTACCGCATGCATTTGTTTTTGAGAGCGAGAGAAAAATCATTAATGTTCTGGTGTAGCTCTGAATTTCTTATAAACTGAGGACAACTGCCTGCGGTATATTTGTGTTCATGGTCACAGTCACAGATAATTTTGTGGCGTTTGTTGTAACGTTACTAGACAAAAGCGGTTCACATCAGCTAACGTTACATTTAGCTTGCTTATAACGTCCATGTCATCATATATTGAAGTGAAACGTCTAACAAGTTGCGATATAGTCTCTAAATAAAAACAAAAATTACATACCTGTCGATTACGAATAGGGCCAACTCGGGATCAGTTTTAAAACCTTTCAAATCTCTCAGCTCTCTCCACTTGGTGAATGCCCGACTGAGGTTTACACACGTTTGGGCTCGAGCCCTATCACTATTCCATTTAGCCTTCTTCTGTTCTTTTTCTTTTAGATGGTGCTCCTTCTTTATCTGTCATGACAATGAAAGTACAACCAAGTCTTTATAGACACATCTGGTAAAAATGTTATGTGTTCAGCAATGCCCGCTGCATACCGCTTACTCGAAGAACACTCTCTACAAACATGGCTCTTCTCCTTCTCTCAATTTATTGGCAGATCGCAAACAACTTCCAGGTGCATACCACCACCTAGGAGTGTGCAGTGTGTCCGAAATCATTCACTACTCCCTACTACATGTCATTTAGCCTGTTTCTTAAATCCTACTCATAAACACGGCTCCTTCTTCTTCTGTGGTTTAATGGCTGTGGGGCTCTGTGGGCGTGCAGACTTACTTCCACCTCCGGGTGCCGTGTTCTGGTTTGCTGACTTCCACTGTGTCCGACCTGACCGAGGCTACGCTAAATAGCCATATAGAGAAAGGCTTTTTTGTCACTGTTGGGTTCAGATAAATATGCGGTTCTTCAAGGGGGGGTGATACGAACTAGGGACAGTTTTATAAATGGTAAAAAGTTCCGCACAGCAGCTTTAACTGGTTCAGCTCTTATCTCGCAGATTGATGTTTCTTTATAAGCATGGATACATGTTCCTCCAGAACGCATGAAATTAGGTGTGGGGTTCCCCAAGGGTCAATTTTAGGTCCAATTCTTTTTAATCTATATATGCTTCCCCTCGGGGACATCATCAGGAGGCACAGCGTCAGCTTCCACAGTTACGCAGATGATACACAGCTGTACATCGCCATGTCTCCTGATGACACAAAGCCAGTTGATACCCTTTTTAACTGTATTTTAGATATCAAGTCATGGATGGCAGTGAATTTCCTACAGCTCAACCAGGACAAAACAGAGGTTTTAATTATTGGTCTTGAAGGCAAGAGAGAGAAACTTTTACCAAAACTACAAGATTTTAAACCTTCACAATGTATGAAAAACCTGGGCATCGTTTTTGACTTTGAGCTTAATTTTATTCCACACATCAAAAATGTAACAAAGACAGGTTTTTAATCATCTCAAGAATATAGCCAGAGTCCGCCTGCTTCTCTCTCAGGTTAACACGGAGGTACTGATGCATGCTTTTATCTCTTGCCGTTTAGACTATTGTAATGCCCTGCTCTCTGGTCTTCCCAAAAAGACAATCTCCAATCTGCAATTACTTCAAAACTCAGCCGCACGTGTGCTGATGAAGCCAGAGGGTGGCCCCATATAACACCGATCTTAAAATCCCTGCATTGGCTGGTTATTAGTTTTTAAATGTCTTAACAGTCTTGAACCATCTTATTTATCTGACCTGCTGACCTTGTAATTGTCCCAAAAGTCAGAACAAAATCCCACAGGGATTCTGCATTCAGCCATTATGGCCCACACTTGTGGAATAGCCTGCCAGAGAGCATCAGGACTGCTTCAGTTTGTGACCTGTTTGGCTGGGACTTGTGTAACAGATACTTAGCTTGTAATATGAGGGTAAACTGAAAGTAGTGTATGCTGAAAGGAATGGGTCCTCTTATACAAGCCAAGCTCACAACAAAAAACAGAGGTGAAGACATGTTCAGACCTACTGCTGCAGGTGACTCAGTCTGTGATTCACAACTGCCTCTATGCTTTTCTGCCTCTGAAGGAAGTTTTGTCCTTTGATTGTGTAAAAGGTGATGGTGTTTCGAGTGGTTATGTTGACGGCATTTCAGACCACTACTTGTCTCAAACTTTGGGATTGAGAAATCTGTTTTAGCTTGCAGTTGTAAAGCACAGGCCCCATTCAGTCCACTTCCCCTGCAGTAAGTTCTTCATTTCAGAGATAGTGACGTCTCAGGAATGTTGAACACTAACAGGCTGGCTTTGTTGCGTGTACTTGTCCTGAACCACAGGCCCCACAACTCTGAGAAGAGGAGGAGCTACAAACTACGAACATTCTCTGTACGACATATTGCATCTGCTGGCTTGCACCTCCCACAGTATGCAGCTACAGTAGCATTTTTGGCTGCTTAAATGCCTTGCATCATGTCATCTTTATCATGTTTGCTGTGTCTGTGCTATGAATTTCAAAATGACACTTCAGAGTCAGGTTTCTGTGTTCAAGTCTTTTATGTTTATTAACATGCACATACATGACACAGGATTTCATTTCAAACAATTAAAAAAAGGCTTCTAGTGTTTGAACCAGTGTAGAAGGATGTGTCTGAACATGTTTCCCCAGAAAACACACACACACACACACACACACACACACACACACACAGTCAGTGTAGTAACAATGGGCAGGGCTGTATTCCAGAGAAAAACCTGTACAGACAAATCACATAAATCAATTGACTGATTGATCAGCCAAGCACTAAACTACAACAACACGCCTTTGTGTTATGCTGAAACTAAAGTAGAGTAGAACAGCCCTTCAGAGAGAGAACATAAGGTAAATAACTAAAAAAAAAAAGGCATGAGATCTGAGGCAAGAGGCCATGAGTAAAAATAGTATGTGGTCTCTACATTTAACAATTAAATAGTGTGTTAGAAAATGAAACAGAGGCCTTTTTAAAAAGTCCCAGTGGTCTACATAATGTAGCCCTTTGATACATAGCTCCAGTTTTGCCATTTCATAGTCATCATGACCTTTATTTTAAAACTTTGAGAATTAGGGATGCACAGTAATATTGGCACATCATCGTATTGGCCAATATTGGCTTTCAAATGAAATATCGGACTCGGCCAACATGCCTATTTTCTGCCAATATGACAAAGCAATATATTTTTTTTTTTTTTTTTTTTTTTTTTTAAGAAAAAGAGAGCTGACTGGTTGTTCTGATCAAAACCTGTTAGATGCTCATGGAGAACGGGAAACAACAGGATACACAGAAAGGCAATCCAGGCACTCCAAAAAAATAGAAAATGAGCAAAGAAGTATTAAATAACTTTTATTGCAGTGGCTAAATCTGCAAAAATCAAAGAGCCAACATGTATCGATGACTGCAGGTCTTTGTCAGGGCTTAAGCACTGACATTGTGAAGGTGAATGGAATTAGTGGTGTACTAAGTTACTACTCAGACAAGTATGGGTTTGGGTAGCCAGCCAGCGGCAGATTAATGTCAGTTAATTTAATTGCATAAATGATATGCAGCAGAACTGCTTTGTTTTTCTGCATCATCCATGCTGCACAGCTACATATTTTATTTTACAGACTTCTCTTAAGCATTATTTGAACAGCTCTGTATAGATTATTCATGTCGGCTTTAAAGTGAGTCATGGCCATAATTTTGTGCCCCGCCCAGGGGAGTGCTGCTCAGCCCACCCAGGTGACCTCATACGATGATGCTCCATTGGTGCTGCTGTTAGCCTACATTATTGAACTCCTGCCAGTATGAGACCGCTTGTGTGTGTGTGTGTGTGTGTGTGTGTGTGTGTGTGTGTGTGACAAATGGGATTATATAACCTAGTGTCCAGTTGCTGTGTTTATGTGGAGGGGACTGGACCCCATCATCACCATATTTAGGAAGAAAGCAGCTGAAGCACTTGTTTGTCAGAGCCTATTCTCAGGTTAGGCTAAACCTCCTGTCTGATGACAATGTAATTATAGCTGTGAAGACACATGCAAGCAAATCCATGAAAGAGCAGCAGGGTACATGCAGTGTACACTGCTGGCTTCTCTTCCTTGTTGGCTGCCTGTGCTGTGTTAACAACCCCTAAATCACCAACCACACAGGTGATTACAGATTATTGTTATTATATATTTTATCTGTGGTGAGCAGCTTATGTGTTCACTGTGAGTCAAATCATTTGTTATCTTCATACCAAATTGGTAACCATCAATATGTACACTGGACTTTGAGCTGACAGCACTACTTTTTGACTTGTTCACACTGCATACTGTTACATTAGACAAATCGTTGCCACAGTGCACGTGTACTAGAGCTGCACAACATATTAAACATTTACCTTCATCGTGATATCAACATGTAAAACATGGGTATTGCAAAAGACTGCTTGAACTGTGATATATAGTATATTTCTATGTGCCATACATTCACATACAGCATGTGTTGTTGAAACAGTTGCATCAGGTGAGTTTTACTAGTTTGGAAAGTATTTCTCATTTCACAGAAACCACTGACAGTGAAACTTGTGTTTTGTATGTTATCATCATACTATCTGTAATGTGTTGGTGTTTTTTTTTCTTGTGCTCTGCACGGACCTGACATCTGTCTGCCCTATGAACCTTTTCTCATCCCCAACTCTCTGAAGCTCTGTGTGCTGGCAATTCCTGGTAAAGGCGGCGGGGTGGCACAGAGGTCCGTGGGGACCACTGGTAGACAATAATCTTGTATTATAAAATACACGCAAATTCACAAATTATGTAGGATATTACAACAGACATTCCTGTTATCTTACATCTGCTGTGACAGCAGATCTTGTATTCATTCGTGTCAGTGATGATCGTGCTTTACTGTCCTGGGGACGTGCCATGTTGACAAGGAAATCATAACTCTTCTTAGAATGACAGAGAATGAGAATATTTCTCAAAATGTTAAACTATCAAATTTATAGTGATTTATTAACCTTTTTAATGGATTATCCATAGAAATTGTATATCTGTGAGATTATCACAAATCAAAATCACATATCACATCTGATTTAGCCTACATTATACCAGGGAGATGATTTTGGTGCTTTCTCTAACCTCAGCTCAAGATGTGACATTTCTATCATGTTTTGTACATGGACTGTATATAATGCAATTCAACGCTGAGGAAAGCCAAGTGCTGAAACACGTCCGTTTTTGATACTGCTGTGCGTTATTAAAAGACTGACATAAATGATATTTGTGAGTGCTGACATTTGGATTTATTCTGTATATAATGATACATACACAGTCTGGTTTTGTAAATAAAATTTTCAGATTTGGTATTTTATTTATTTAGATACATTTTTAACATACATGAATATAACCATAATTAGAACTATAGAACGTCAAACACCAGTTGAACACGACAGTTTGCAAAAAAACACTATGTTATAGTGGATCCACTCAAATAAGCACCTGTGGGTCCGTACATTGAAAACCTATCAACATCACTGCATTTCAATTATTTTTACAGTGTGCAGAGGGTATTCATTGTCTAGGGTCTATGTTAGCAGTGCAGACCTAATGCACAAAGACACTAAAACTATATACTTGAATATTTATCACAAGTCATATCGTCATCACAGTATTCAACAATGTTATCGTATATCACATGTTTTCTTCATATTATGCAGCCCTAATGTGCACGTAATGGGCAAATGATGTGATGTGTTCCATGCAGCTCACGTCTCTGTCTCTCTCTCTGTCTGTCTAGGTACTGATATCTCAGTGGGAGAGGAGGTAGCCATCAAGTTGGAATGTGTGAAGACCAAACACCCACAGCTCCACATAGAGAGCAAAATCTACAAGATGATGCAGGGTGGAGGTACTGTATACTAGAACACATGATGTACACACATCAGTCATGCTGTGAAGTATTGCTTGGGCTTTTATGAGCTAAGTACTCTGCAACACTGTTTATCAGCACTTAAAAATATAAGCCAACATCCATCCATCACTGCACATCATTAGCTGTATACAAGGTGATCGATCAAATAGTGTTTATTGAGTTAACCAGAAGTAGTAAGGTGTGTGTGAGTGTGAGTGTGTTCAGCACATGTTAAGGAAGGATCTTAAAAAGTGTATCTGTGAATGTTCTGCCAGCTCAGCAGTGTCATGAAACCACAGTGGTGTGCTTCCACCAAGTTTTCAAACTAGTTCTGGCCAAATTTCTGTCTTCCTTGCAAACTTTGTACTCAACTGTGTGTACAGGGCACAGTTTGTATATGCAAACACGACTGTGCACACACATGCATTTGTATTTTTGTTCCAGTATGGTAGGATTTATAGGGGCATGGTGGCTGACCCAGGATGTATTTGCGTTTGTATGTATATAAATAGCTGATGCTGTGTGTGTGTGTGTGTGTGTGTGTGTGTGTGTGTGTGTGTACTTGTGCATGCAGTGATAGCTGCTGACCTGCAGCATTTTGTTGCTGTCTGCCTGTAAAAGGAAATACCAGATGGCGTCTTCCCCTTTGCAACGTCAGCCACTTACCAGCTACTACTAAAGCAGCTGGCCTCCGCCACTGCCTCCCTCGGGAGGTGGGGTTAGGGTTAGGGTTAGTCCATTATTTGAAAACATCGGCAATATTGTGTTGATGTACGGACACCAAGTAACAATTTTTTTGTGATATAGATTATTAATATTAAAAAATACAAGAAGAACTTTTGGTAGTTTACGATAATGAAAATCCATAGCTTTCTTCAGTTCACTAGACACAATTTGCTGCAATAAAAATGACTGAAGTGAAATGAAAAGACTGAAAACTTAATCTGATTAGATAAAACAGATGTTGAAAAAGTTTTCCTTCAAGGACATAATTTGCAGTTGAAAAAAGGTAATAAATTACAATGTATGTTATTGCAATACTCAGCATATAACAGCCCGTTTAAAATCGCAATAATTGTGTCTTAAGTATCGTGATAATACCATATATGGTGGGCCTCTGGAGATTCCCACCCCTAATTAACACAGGCGTTAAAAAGTTGGTAAGTGTTTATCAGTTTGCATGTTATTCATATTTACTTATCTGTTTCTGTATGAGTATGTAATAAGCCAGAATAGCAGAATTAGCTAGGACTGGTTACAGCAATTTTCATATACATTGGTGATTATTCGGTGATTAGAAGTTATATAGTGTGTCTCTTAGTTAATGTCTCCTTCCAGGTTTCTTTCAGCACATGTACTTTGTGTATAGTAGAAAGCCTTGCTTTCACATTCTCCACCTATGCGAGATTGCTGGCAGGCTGCGTGGTGTCTTACATCCTTTACTTATCGCCCCAGCCTTGATCCTTGTTGGTCCTGCTGCATAATAGAGTCCAGGTACACTGCCCCTCTATCTACTTGAGCGCACCTGAAATCTGTCGTTGGTAATCCTGTTCAGAAACACTTTTTGTTATACTGGGTGAAATGGTCCTTCCATCCTGAGAGTAGTCAATACATAATGTGTTCAGAAAAAGGAACGAAAAAAATCCGACCTCTGTGGCAGCTGAGGCCCTGCCTGTCGGTGTGAGTGGAAAGAACCAATCAGATGCCTTCATGTCTCGTCTTTATATATCGCTCTAGTCCTGCCCACGCCCCTCTCTGTCCCTCCCTCCTCCCTGCGTGCACTCATCGTGTGTCACCGTTGCCGGAAATATTCAGCACACTCCTCAGCAGAAATACCGAGTTAGCAGGAGAATAAGTTTGCTGAACAGTGGCAGAGAAAATGCTGCCAGAAGTACCACTTCCAGCGTTACTTGTAACGGCTCGCCCCGCTAAACAGGCTAAGAAAAGAAAGTCGGAGGCAGAAAAGGCTGCGACGAAAAAGGCTTTGGATAAAGCGAGAGGACAAACCAACATTGCAGCTTTTGAACGGTGGAGACAACTAGGGTTGGGTACCAAAACTCGGTACGTTTTGTACTTAGTACTGATTCACGTCGGTACTACCGAGTACCGATTCACTTAAAATGAATCGGTGCCAAATTTTGGTACCTGAGGTGGAGGCGGAGCAAGAGCACGACTCGCACCTCAGACTCAGCAACAATGGTGACAAAAAAAGTGTGCAGACAAAAGTTAACATGCAGCACTGTTCCTAACTGTTCTCAATAAAATGTTGAAACTGAGAAGTTTAGACTATGGGCCCGAACGACACAGAGTGCGTCCAAATTCACACCTGTTCTTCTCTGTGGATTTTCTCTGCGACCATGCGTCATAGCGAGAAGCCACGCATATCACATGAAACAGCGGAACTGTAGCTTTCTGAGGCCAAGTACTTGTCGGTAATCCAATGTTTTCACAGCGAAAAAGAAAAAAAGATAAATTTACACTAAAATTATGTATTAACAGAGCTTTCATACAGCTCTGCACACACATTACTCTTGGATGGATTACTCGCGAACACAGGCTCGCACAGAAATGCCATGCATATCACATGAAAGCGCAGGACCACACACATCATTGTGCTGTCATCCCATCACGCTATAAGTCCAGATCAATTGTCTACAAAATAAAAACCTGACGAATTTCTTTACAATCCATTATACAGATCTTGTTATCAGTCACTTCATATAGTGAGGAATATCGTATCTTACCACGTCTTAGGCTTGCGTGTGTTTCTCCCAGTCTATCCACATTTGTAGTCCAGCTTTCAAGATGCAAATACCTCCATATTGTCCAGTTGACACTTCATCAAACTTTGTATGACAAGACCAGCCACGTCACCTTTGCGCACCCAGACAACTGTAGCCTAATTATGCATGCTGACAGGGCAGTAGTCACCATATACATTGAGGGGGACACGTGCCCCCCCACCAATGCCCAAAATGTCTCCCCAATATATAACTGAAACTGAAAAACAAATATTATTCAATTCAATTCAGCTCAATTCAATTTTATTTATAAAGCCCAATATCACAAATCACAATTTGCCTCACAGGGCTTTACAGCATACGACATCCCTCTGTCCTTATGACCCTCGCAGCGGATAAGGAAAAACTCCCCAAAAAAAACCCTTTAACGGGGGAAAAAAACGGTAGAAACCTCAGGAAGAGCAACTGAGGAGGGATCCCTCTTCCAGGACGGACAGACGTGCAATAGATGTCGTACAGAACAGATCAGCATAACAAATTAACAGTAATCCACATGACACAATGAGACAGAGAGAGAGAGAGAGAGAGAGAGATGCAGGTAATGACAGTAGCTTACAACAACATTATTGAAAGTAATAATATTATAGTTATAGTTCTGGCTACTGTGGTACAATATGTTGAAAGTACGTATTAATATCTGACAGTATACAAGTGTGACAATAGTCATATGTGTATAATAACAGTAGAAGTATGACTAATGACTAATGATGGCAGCAGCAGCAGGAGGCATCTGGCAGGACCACGACAGCAGCACAACCACACACGTCACACTGTCCAGGCACCGCTGCGATATGAGTTAATCTGAGAGACAGTGGAGCACAAAGGCTCCGGAGAAGAAGCCGAGTTAGTGACATCCAGAATGGCCGAGTTAGATGCAGTAATAGAATACGAGAGAGAGAGAGAGAAGGAGAGAAGGTGAGAAGGTGCCCGGTGTATTATAGAGGGGTCCTCCGGCAGACTAGGCCTAAGTCAGCCTAACTAGGAGCTGGTACAGGGCAAGCCTGAGCCAGCCCTAACTATAAGCTTTATCAAAGAGGAAAGTCTTAAGTCTAGTCTTAAATGTGAAGACGGTGTCTGCCTCCCGGACCATAACAGGAAGATGATTCCACAGGAGAGGAGCCTGATAGCTGAAGGCTCTGGCTCCTGATCTACTTTTGGAGACTTTAGGGACCACGAGTAACCCTGCGTTCTCAGAGCGCAGTGTTCTGGTGGGATAATAAGGCACTATGAGCTCTCTAAGATATGACGGAGCTTGACCATTTAGAGCTTTATAAGTTAACAGTAGGATTTTAAATTCAGTTCTGGATTTTACAAGGAGCCAGTGCAGAGAAGCTAAAACAGGAGAAATATGATCTTGTTTCTTAGTTCCTGTTAGTACACGTGCTGCTGCATTCTGAATTAGCTGGAGAGTTTTTAAGGACTTACTAGAGCTACCTGATAATAGAGAGTTACAGTGATCCAGCCTTGAGGTAACAAAAGCGTGGACCAATTTTTCTGCATCTTTTCGGGTCAGGATAGGCCTAATTTTCACAATATTACGCAGATGAAAAAATGCAATCCGTGAGGTTTGTTTTAAATGAGAATTAAAAGACAAATCTTGATCAAATATTACTCCGAGGTTTCTTACGGTAGTGCTAGAGGCCAGAGCAATGCCATCTAGAGAAACTATGTCATCAGATAAACAGTCTCTGAGTTGTTTGGGGCCAAGAACAATAACTTCAGTTTTGTCTGAATTTAACATCAGGAAATTGGTGCTCATCCAGGTTTTTATGTCTTTAAGGCAGTTATGGAGTTTAGTTAATTGATTACTTTCTTCTGGCTTCATCGATAAATACAACTGTGTATCATCTGCATAACAATGGAAATTTATAGAGTGATTTCTAATGATGTTACCTAAAGGAAGCATATATAGAGTAAATAGGATTGGTCCGAGCACAGAACCTTGCGGAACTCCAAAACAAACTTTGGTATGTAAGGACAGTTCATTATGAACGTGAACGAACTGAAAACGATCAGATAAATAAGATTTAAACCAGCTCAGTGCAGAAACTTTTAGGCCAATTAAGTGATCCAGTCTCTGCAGTAGAATTTGATGGTCAATTGTGTCAAACGCCGTACTAAGATCTAATAAAACAAGTACAGAGACAAGTCCTTTGTCTGAAGCAATCAGAAGGTCATTTGTAATTTTAACTAGTGCTGTCTCAGTGCTATGATGCACTCTAAATCCTGACTGAAATTCCTCAAATAGATTATTATCATGGAGAAAATCACACAGCTGGTCTGCGACTACTTTCTCAAGGATCTTTGACATAAAGGGAAGATTAGATATTGGTCTATAGTTGGCTAACACCTCTGGATCCAGGTTGGGCTTTTTTAGTAGAGGTTTAATTACAGCTACCTTAAAAGACTGTGGTACATAGCCTGTTAATAACGATATATTGATCATATCTAATATATGAGTGTTAACTAAAGGAAAGACCTCCTTAAGTAGCCTAGTTGGGATGGGGTCTAAGAGACACGTTGATGATTTAGATGAAGAAATCAAGAAATTGGGGAGAAGCAATCTAAATATATATTAGGTTTTACAGCTGTGTTTGAGGTTAGATAGGTACTATCTGAGGACAGGAGGTCATGAATTTTGCCTCTAATAGTTAGAATTTTGTCATTAAAAAAGCTCATAAAATCATTACTGCTAAGGGCTAAAGGAATACAAGGCTCAATAGAGCTCTGACTCTCAGTATGCCTGGCTACAGTGCTGAAAAGAAACCTGGGGTTGTTCTTATTGTCTTCTATTAATGCTGAGTAATAGTTTGCTCTGGCATTGCGGAGGCCCCTCTTATAAGTTTTAAGACTGTCTGTCCAGATTAAACGAGATTCTTCCAGTTTGGATAATCGCCAATTCCTTTCAAATTTTTGCGATATTTGTTTTGACTTACGGGTTTGAGAGTTATACCAAGGAGCGAACTTTCTTTTCTTTTTTAACTTCTTTTTAAGAGGAGCTACAGAGTCAAGTGTTGTTCGCAGCGAGCCTACGGCGCTATCGACAAAATGATCAAAGTCGGCACGGGAAACCTCTGTTACTGAGGGACTTGGTATTGAATTTAATGACGGAGTAATCTTTTCCTTAAATTTTGCGACAGCACTATCTGATAAACATCTAGTATAGTAACTGTTGCTGAGTGGCGTGTAATCGAGTAAAAAGAAATCAAAAGTAATCAGATAATGATCCGATAGCGAGGGATTCTGTGGAAAGACTTTTAGATTATCAATTTCAATTCCATACGTCAGAACTAGATCGAGGGTATGGTTAAAACAGTGAGTGGGTTTATGTACACCCTGACTGAAGCCAATGGAGTCTAATAATGAGATAAACGCGGTAGCCAGGGAGTCATTATCAAAGTCGACATGAATGTTAAAATCGCCTACAGTAATAACTTCATCTGATTTAAGAACTAAACTGGATAAAAACTCTGAGAATTCAGATACAAATTCAGAATACGGGCCAGGAGCACAGTACACTATAACAAATAAAAGTGGCTGCGAGGTTTTCCAGGTCGGATGTAAAAGACTAAGAACGAGGCTTTCAAATGAATTATTATCTTGGAGGACATCATTGCACTTGGTTGACTATTTTTCTATTATCTTAGATCTAAATATTGCATGTTTGTTTTTTCGGATAAAACACATTTTTGACTTGTGAATGAGTCAATGGAATTTCTTGAAGTAATGAAAAAATACTGGCAATCATGTCCACCTGGCACAAACCACATGTTTTGGACAGCTGTGAAGTGACAGAATGTCCCACCATCATGGTTCTTATATTGCCAGATTCCAGAGAGTCTCCCCTCTTCATATATGGCAGGATATGTCAACTTTGACTTGCTGTGGTGAGATACATGTAAAAATGTAAGAATTTAGTCACACGGATTTGTTTTTTTCATTGATAGAAAAATGAATATAAAATACAGGCACACAGAAGGACATGGAATGATGGCAAATCTGGTTAGCCCAGATTGTCCTGGAAAAAAAAAACAAGATATAACATGTGTATGTAGCCTTAATAATGACTGTGATATGAGCTTAAAAGTAAAGGCAGTAAAAAATAGCCCAAAAACGCCTAGGGCCCATAGGGTTAAAAAGTACTGAAATAAGGTACCGTTTGGTACTAGTACCAAATTCCAGATACCGGTACCGATACCGTATCGGTTCAATTATGAACGGTACCCAACCCTAGAGACAACTGAGGGAGCTGAAGGGCCTGAAAAGTGATGCAGAGGTTGCTGTCTTTCTGTTAGACAGGTAATTATTTGTTTTGCTGCGGGGGGATTTGTTATTTTCATGGAATATGTAACATTAGCCAAGTTAGCTACTTTTGTAGCTCGTATTAGCCCAATGCTAACATTAGCTTCTCTGTCGGTGTACTGCAGGATGCACGTTCAAGTTTGTAGGGCCGTGGCTTTGGACAGAGCACTGACGGGAGGGGGAGGAGGGGGCGGAGCTTAGAGGAGGTGCCACTTTCAAATCTTGCTAGCTCTCCAACATTACCAACTATAGCTTGAAGAAAGATGACTACTACATTAGCTGGGCTCCGTGAGTCTTGTTGGCGAACCTGAAAATACTGCCCAGCTACCCTACTACATACGTATACACCATAGCCTTAAAACACATCAGTAGGCAAATCAGAATGAAGTATGTTATAACCACCGGATCTAACATCTGGAGCAGTTCCCAAATATTCACTCAACCAACCCATTACACTGGTTCCTGCAGAGCTAGATGGACTAAGAGTCTGTCAAATTCTCTCTTAATGACTGAATTACAGTGGTCGTATTGTTGTCTGTGTCTGCGATCAAAGTGAAACCATTTGTTTTTGTTGATCCAAAGAGTCGGAGAAAAATAAAGGTTCACAAGAGTGTCTCTCATTGACCCTCCTGCTGCTCCATCTGGTTGCAATGCTGCCAGTGGAAGGTCAGGTCAGTGTACTTAAAGCTGTGAGTGATCACCCCTTTCATCACAATAAGAAAACTTGTGTTCTTCAGTCATATCATGAAGCACGATGCAGGCAAGAATTATGTTGCATTATAACAGCTTGGAGTGTTTTTGAAAATATTTTTTTGGTTAATTGTTTGGCATGATCTCTGTAAGCAAGGGTTGAATAAAACAGGGTACCCGCAGATCCTTGAAAAGTCTTAAAAAGTCTTAAATTCATGTATCTAAAAGTAAGGCCTGAAAATGTCTTAAATTCATTAGAAATGTCTTAAATTCGTCTTAAATTCATTACTCAAAGGTCTTAAAATTGTTGCGAAAGGAATATTTAATCTTACTTTCTTTCTTTTTTTTATTCTCGCAGCACTTTTCTGTGAGTGTCCATGCACCATCCAATAATGGCGCGCGCTGGTGGTAGCACATACACAATGAATGGGTTCGTCGGCGGAGTTCTGCACTTTGCGCGCTCTGTGTGAAAAGGGCTTAATGGCGCGCACTGGCCACCTGACACTCAGTTATGCTGCTATAGTGGTTTGTTTTCCAGACATGTGAGTATCTTTGAGCAGTGAAAGTTATTATTTATGACTTTTTACTTGTCGGCAGTGATTTGTTTTCCACAGAGCTCTACGTGCGAGCATTTTACTCGCATTTGCGACTAAAAATAGTTTTGTGCCAGCAAAATAAAGCATTCAGCATGCAGTGTGAGTCCAGATTTCAACCAGCAGCAGAAACGAACGGGGTGCATGCTGTAGCCGTGCTGCCTGCTCTCTCCGGTTTTATGCCAGGCTCGGCTCCTTTCGAAGACTCCTTGCAAAGCACTCCTCCGGGGTTTTTTCAGACCTAATTATATTGCGTTTTGCACAGCGGCAACTGGATCTTTGCTCTCAAACCACAAAAAGATGTGATGGCACAACAGTCTCCTTCAGAACATTATTCTATGCTTTCTTTTGATTTTCACATTGGCTAGTCATCCTGTTTAATTTGTCTTCTGATTAAATCGAAACCGTTGAAACAAGTTGTAGGAAGCCTCTGCAAGTAATTGGTTGCTGGCAGACACTCTGTGCTGCAATAAAATGGTTAATCAGCAGTGCCGTGCACTGTAGAGCCGATGCGCTGCTGGTTCTGCCGGCCTGAATAGAATATAATGTCTACTGTTGTGTAGGAGCATTTATAGACTGAGCTGAGTAGTGATGCGCAGGTCGACCCGTAACCTGCGGGACCCGCAAATGGACCTGCGGGTCGGGCAGCAGTGATCATCTGTTAAATCGGTCTGTAAATGATATTTTGACATTAATAGATTATAATAATAATAAAGATAATCTATAATCTATTACTGTCATGGCATCCGAAGGTACTGATGCGTTGAACAGGTGACAGTCCGCGGTCGTTTTCAAAACACACTTGTGTCACGCACTCCAAAAGAAACTTGTTGAAACTGTAAACAATCATTTATTGTACAAAACGGGGGAAACAAACGTTGACAAAAACGGTTCCATAACTCATATTAAATTCAAAACATAATGAAAAAACAGCTACAAGTTAGAGGGAATAGTGATAAAGTGGTAAAACTTGGCATTGATCCACAGCCTCAGACGGATGCGCTCAAGCTTGCCATGCACACAAGCTCAGTTGGTAGGCGATGCTATATTTTCACATTTTTAACAATGCAATTTAAAAGTTTTGATTTTTATCGATAACCTACATTTACCAACAACAAAAGGCCTACATTTAGCACAAAAAAAAAATTTAAAAAATAAGTAAATAAATAAACCAATATCGAATACCAAATTTTCATAACGAATACCTACCCATAGAAACGAATATCCGAATATTTGGGCACAGCCCTACCGGCGACAGAGAAAACCAACCCCATGTCCAGTAGCCTAATTTCCTCTTTGTTGGTGTCATGACTGCCCAGTAGTACCTGGACAACCGAGCCGTGCTGGCACACAGGTATGTGGCGTGTCAGAGGAGAAACGAGCCGTTCACATTTCTCTCTGTGGCAGGTAACGGTCCACAAACCTCACCGCACTTTAGGAACTGTTCTTAACTTATGAAGGGACTGTTCTTTACTTGTCAGGGGAGGAGGGTGGCTGGTTGATTTTTATTTTATTTATTTATTTTATTTCAGTCCCCCCATGTTAATCACTTATTGATGCTGTTTTTGAAGTATGAATAAGTCAGTAAGTAATTTATTCCATTGAAATATCATTGATGTATTATAGAAAAGTGATTTATCTTTTTATAAATGACAAAAGGCACATCTGCCTCATTTTTGCTGTGGTATCATGATACTACTCAGAACCATGATACTTTAACTGGTATCGTACCATGGGTTCCAATTTTGGTATTATGACAACACTAGATGTCACAACCATTCCATTCGGAGTTGCGCAGTGAAGCGGCTCTGGTACCGCTTAAAAAAGTGTTCCCCCACTTCTAATTTTACAAATTAAGCACTGGTTATAGTACAGCGGGATCCCCCAACCATCACCTATATTTATAGTTTTTTCGGTCTTAAATTCCATTCAAGGTGGCATTAAAAAGGTCTTAAAAAGTCTTAAATTTAACTTACTGAAACCTGCAGATACCCTGTAAAAGAATGCTTCAGTATGTGCCATTTGTCCTGAATATCTCTACATCCAACATGAATCCCTACTGAGTCCACCCTTCCAGTGGGATTAGGATTATCCTAATTTTTTAGCATCAAAACTATCCTAATCTCCACCTTTGTAGTTTTCAAATAACCCAAAACAACATTTGATGTGGATTTTTGGGTAGGATTGGATTTCAAATTCTGTATTGAAATACTGGGCCAAGGAGAATTAACATTAGTGATGGTAGTTTGACTTCACTGTTTTCCATTTGAGTAGATCAGTCACTAATTCCATCATGGTTGAACAGAAACAACAAAGTTTGCTGGAAATGAAGAGAGAAACCAGTAGATAGATGTTTAAGGTACTTCTCTTTTGGTAACTTTTGGATCCCTCTGCATGACTGTCCTAAGTGAATAAACACTAAATATACCTCCTCCTCCTCCTTCTTCTTCTTCTTCTTCTTCTTCTTCTTCTTCTTCTTCTTCTTCTTCTTCTTCTTCTTCTCTACTTTCTCCTCTCCTCCAGTGGGTATTCCAACAATAAAGTGGTGTGGGGCCGAGGGTGACTATAATGTGATGGTGATGGAGCTGCTGGGGCCCAGCCTGGAGGATCTGTTCAATTTCTGCTCTCGGAAGTTCAGCCTCAAGACGGTCCTGCTTTTGGCTGACCAGATGGTGAGAGTTGGGAGCTACCAGCTATAGGGATCATGGAGTTGCTGGCCTCATTAAAAGGGAAGGGGGTGGTTGGGTGGGTGTGCCATGACATTACCAATTTGAGATTTATTACTCTGGCTTTTGGATTTGGGAGATAATTTTTCATGTTTACCAACATTTTTGAACTGTCTTAGACCACTGGAATACCATGTATAAATTTTGAAAAAGTGGCGTAGTTCCCTTTTAAGGCTGACATCAGATCCCCTCGCACTTCTCTTCTAGATCAGCCGCATTGAATACATCCACTCCAAGAACTTCATCCATAGAGACGTGAAGCCAGACAATTTCCTGATGGGGCTGGGCAAGAAGGGCAACCTGGTTTACATCATCGACTTCGGCCTGGCCAAAAAGTACCGCGATGCCCGCACACACCAGCACATCCCCTACCGTGAGAACAAGAACCTGACCGGCACCGCCCGCTACGCCTCTATAAACACACATCTGGGCATCGGTAAGACCAGCATCCACAAAGCACTAACATACAGATAGCCCGCACTAGGCTGCTGATGTGACTTTGGTCTCTCTGTCTACAGAACAGTCCAGACGGGACGACTTGGAGTCGCTGGGCTATGTCCTCATGTACTTCAACCTGGGCTCTCTGCCCTGGCAAGGCCTCAAAGCTGCCACTAAAAGGCAGAAGTATGAGCGCATCAGTGAGAAGAAAATGTCCACGCCCATTGAGGTCCTCTGCAAAGGCTATCCATGTAAGTGTAGCTGCTCCCTCCCGTCTTTTATTAATTCCATATAGGATGTGAAGAATCATGAATTAACATTGATCAAAGTTAATCCCTCATTGCTCATATGTTCTGGTCCTTTTCCTGCCTACAGCGGAGTTTGCCACCTACCTGAACTTCTGCCGCTCTCTGCGGTTCGATGACAAGCCAGACTACTCGTACCTCCGCCAGCTCTTCAGGAACCTCTTCCATAGACAGGGCTTCTCCTACGACTACGTCTTTGACTGGAACATGCTCAAATTTGTAAGTTGTACTATTACATTGAGGAGAATCAGTTTAGCCTTTGGCATCTCCAATAAAGCTTGCTGTTCAGCAAACAAATAATAACAGTATTTGGTTTCATTATTATTCTGATTATTGAGTCCAGGTTTGTTCATATTTAGTCCTCAAGACACCAACCTTGTGTAGGGAACAACTTGTGTTCATTTAAAGATCTGTACCTTGTAACTAGATGGAAACATTTTTATGGTCTTATCTTAAACTGCTCTCATAAGTTGGATTCACCAAACTCTTGTAACTGGATGAACTCATCATAAATCACTTGTACTGTGGAGAGAGACAGACTGTCTGTGCATGACTCATATGTCTGGACCACCTGTGAATTTCATTCATACCTGAGAGAAAATTCTAATTTAGAGGAAGTCATAGCATTTGTCTTAAATCACTTGTATGTGCCACTTCAGAACTAACCAGTGCTTCTTGCATGAGGTCTGTTGACATGGTGCTTTAGCCAGTGCCACGTTACACATTAAATCTCTTCGGGCTAGAAACTGACCTGAAGCTTTTCTTAAAGTAGCCCTTTTGATGAGCTTGCAGGCTCTCCTGATGGCTTCTCCTTATCTTGTTTTCAAGTTTTTCAAAATGGACTGTTACTTGTGGAAATAAGTTTGTAAAAGCTGATGGATTCAGAAAGAGGCCACTGAGGTCAGGTAACTGTGTTTGTGTCAGGGTGCCAACAGAGCAGTGGAGGATGCAGAGAGGGAGCGTCGGGAGCGGGAGGAGAGGCTGAGGCACAGCAGGAACCCCGGCGCCAGGGGCATGGCCTCAGCCTCAGGGAGAGCCAGGGCAGCTCAGGACGTCACAGCCCCCTCACCACTCAACCCTGCCTCACACACAGGTCAGCGCACGCACACACACACACACACGGGATGCAACGGCCCACAGTAAAATATTGAACCATTCGGTCTGCCCTGCACGGATCAATACGCCCTTATGGACGGCGGGTTTTTGGTTTTGCAATTAATTTTGCATTGATGCTTTACAGGCCACTGTGTGTGTGCCTGTCCACAGGCCAAGTCCATGGACGTGTAAAGAGAATGGCCAAGTCAGCCCACTGCACAAAAGCCCTCCCCGTGAGTTAATGTCCAATCACTGTTGTGGCTCTGCCCACTCCTCACACTGTTGTAACTGGAGCCGGGCCCCGCCCCGCCCCGTACCTTGTTCTTTTATTAAACAAACTAAATAGCCTTATGTTATTTATCTTATTTACACAACGGCATCTCATTTCTGTCTCTACATGGTCGCACGTTTGCAATCCTCCTCTGCTCTCTGTGTCGCGAACGGCAGAGTTCGGCCCTGATGTAGGGCTGCACCCAATGATTATTTTCATTGTCGACTAATCTGTCGATTATTTCTTCGATTAGTCGACTAATCATTTTATCAAAAAATGTGTTAAAATGTTGAAAAATGTTGGTCTGTCTCTCCCAAACCCCCAGATTTTGTCATTTAATGTCTTGTTTCGTTCTCACGCCAAAGGGTTTTAGTACACCGTCATGGTAGAATATGTAAAGCTTGTAGTATTTGCAGTATTTTGGGGTACTTTTACAGTACTTTTCTATGAAAAATGACTCTGACTCCTTAGTCGACTACTAAAATAGTCACCGCAGAGTCCTGCACGGGTCCAATTTTGGAAACCCGCAGTGCAGCGGCATTGCCTATAAACATCTTCCGTTTTGAATCTTCATGCACCAGTCCGTACAAGTGCGTTGTGCATAAAGGAATAAAGAAAAACATAGTTATTACAGCCAGACAGGTTTAGCTACAAGGCCACTACATTAAACAAAAGCAGTTTAAAGTTAGCAGGAAAAAAAAAAGCAGGAAAAACGTCTGCTAAATCATCAGCTCCTGGACGGGGTCTCTTCTCTGGTGGTGCAGCGGCAGCCGCAGCCTGCGTCCGCGGGCCCGAGGGGCTTCCATGGTTGTGTTCTTCAAAATAATAAAAAACGAAAATGAAGAAAAATAAATAATAAGATCAGTGCTATTTTAAGAGGCACACAAAGTAGATTCAAACAGTTGAAGTGTCATGTTGAACGCCAAAACACACATTTAGTGAGCCAAGTTATTACTGTAGCTTTTTAAAGTCGTATTTTATTACAGTTATTCTTACCAACAAGACGTCGTGCTTCGGCATGAATTCAAATAAACACAAGAAGTTTGTACTCTAGAAAAGGATCAGCACTCAGTGAATAACCTCCTAAGCCCTATGATAAGCTATTATGGCAAGGCTTAGCTATACAGACCAGTGAGGAGTGATAACTAACGTGTCTTTGGGGTCATCGGGTGGGAACCTCCTTTCACCAGTGTTTCGTCTAGTTGGTCCCACAACACCTCCAGGAGGCTAGACAGTGATCTCTGGCGTCCCAGAGACACTCCCCTAATGCCAGGTCTCACTGCTCCCACAGCAACCCAATAACCTCCTTTACCTTACTTACGCGTGGCTTTCTCAGCCCAAACAGCACCGCCACCTTCAACCAAACCTAGGCTCCGTACATGCGAGCTCCAGGTAGAAGCAATGCTGATACTACCTTTTCTAGCACATTCACCATACTCTATTTCACATGCTACATAGCGTAACTACAATATAAGCTAAAGTTAAAGGAGATAAATAAACTTACAGGATCAGCAAACACACTCATCTTGCAGCATGGTCTCAAACAAAAGGGATTCAAATAGGCCACTCCCACACTTAAATAACCTTCCTCTTCCTGAATTTCCTTCTTACTTACACATGGCATTCTCAGCCCAAACAGCACTGCCACCTTCAACCAAACCCAGGCTCCGTACATGCGAGCTCCAGGTAGAAGTAGTGCTGATACTACCTTTCCTAGCACATTCACCATACTCTTATTTCACACGCTACATAGCATAACTATAATATAAGGTAAAATTAAAGGAGATAGATAAACTCACAGGATCAGCAAACACACTCACCTTGCAGCATGGTTTCAAACAAAAGTGATTCAAATAGGCCACTCCCACACTTAAATAACCTTCCTCTTCCTGGATTTCCTCCTGAGAGGAAGTGGATCTCTCCACCTGATCTCAAGGAATTATGTACTCTGCTTAGTAGTTCCCCCTGCTGGTCCCCAACTGACATTATTTCTACGCTTCCAGATCCACTGGCTACACCTAATTGATTCACATGACATTTCCTTCACTGTCTTCCTCAGACTCTGTCCCCGCACTCCGAGTTCCCCCAGGAGCGAGACAGCTGATCTTGCTATGAATCCCCTACACCCCACTTCCACTGGACAAATCCTAGTCTTCCATCCTCTGTTAAACTAGATACTGGCAGCTGAAGAATCCCTTTTTCATACAATGCAACACTACTTAGGCATCTAGGAGCGCCCAACCACTTCCTAGGAGCTAACCGACCTTTAAATTCTCTCCACAACGGATAATGGAATTTCATAAATTGACATGGCCACATTAACCTAGGATATAGCCCAAATTGCAAACACCACAACTTCAACTTTCCAAGAAGTTCTGATTTATCTATTCTATCCAGTCCTTCAGCCACATCTTTTCTAAATTTCACCACCTGTTCCTTATCATTCAACTGTATCTATCTATCTATCTAAGCTCTTTACTGACTTTTCCCTAATTGTAACACTTATCACGTCACCCTGGGCCTGATCTGCAAGCAGCTTAAGGCTTTTAAGTTTGGGATGCAAGAACACTGCCATCTTATGCAGGAGATGCACTTGGAATTTTTTGTTCAGTATCCTGAGGCTTTTTTTCTTCAGCGAGGACAGTGTCATGCTGTCAGTGGTAGACGGCTGCAGGTGATTTCTCAGGTGCCCCAACCACACAACGGTCAGGTGAAGAGTCTGGGTTTTTGAGGCCTCCAAGGCCTTGGTGGCTTCTTTGAATCGTGCCAGAAAGGCAACCATGTCACCCAGAGTCTCTGTGCTCAAGTTGGTGAGGCGGTGTTCTTCTCCTCGTTCCTCCAGAAGAGCATGGACTTGTTCATACTGGTTGTAGATGGAGTCCAGCATTGTGTATAGCGAATTCCAGCGTGTCTCCACGGCCGCTTTCAGTGTTATCTTCAGACGACTCTGGAGATTTGTCTGCTTAAAGTAAGTTACAAGGGACTTGCAGACTCGATGAGAGCAGACACTTCATCAAAGAAGTCATCTTCAGCTGCTGGGGTACCACCAAGTGTGGTGTGTAGCACTGTGTTCAAGATGTGAGCACCGCAATTAAGCCTGGTAACATTGCGCAGTGCTGCAACTATATTTGCGCTTCTGTCAGTCACATAGACCAGTTTAGGGAAGAACTCATCCAGGTTGTATTTGTGTAGTGCTTGCATGATTGCTGGTCTCAAGTTTTCTGCAGTTTTGCGTAACGAACTGTCCCATTCAGCTGTGCAAAGCACGCGCTCAATCAGCTCCCACTTCTTGTCGATGTAATGCATGGTGACACAAAGTTAACCAACTTTCCGATATTCATCTGTCCAAAGATCCAACGTAACTGCAGCGTTGCTTTCAGTCAGTTGTTTCCTCAGCTCTGGGATGAGTTTCTCTCGAATTTCTTCGGCACATTTTGTGAGTCTGCGTGACACAGTTGTTGGATCCGGCAGAAGTGTCACAGTGTCGACTCTGCCAGACGTCCCGACGTCAACCAAGCCCTGTGCCAGCTCCTTGAACCCTTCCCCACACACAGTTTCAAACGACCTGACATCCCGAGACACAAATTTCACCGCCAACTTGGTTATGGCGTCCTTGGCCGGCTGGTCTGGTGTTGAGAGCTCATTTTTGCTTTTGGAAATGAATCTCTCAATTGACCCAGCAACGGCTTTCCCACAGCAGGTCTCTGCGTGTTTTCTCAGCGACAAAGTACCTAGCTTGCAGGGCTTGAAGGCTAAAACTTTTTTGCACGTTTTGCAGACGGCGTAGCCACTAACGACGTTATTCTCTTGGTCTTGAAGCAAACCAAACTTCTCCCAGACGTCTGACTTGGCCCTCAACGATTTATTGTTCACAATTTCATATTCACCACTCACTAACTTTGATTTTATGTCGTCCATTTTGCTCAGCAGCTAACCAGCAAGGCGGCTCAGTTAGAGTGACAGTGGCAGTGACATTATTTATTTAGGCGGAACTAGTCAAGTGTCACTGCTTTTCACAATAAAATGATGAAAATAGTTACCCGCCGCCCCGCCCATGTTAGTTCAGTTCCGCCCGTGCCAGTACCCGTTAATTTATGCAAGTATATTTCTTACCCGTCAGACACTGTTTATGCGGGTAACCCGTCAGGTCATCAATTGATTATTTTAATAGTCGATTAGTCATCGATTAGTTGACTAATCGTTGCAGCCCTACCCCGATGCGCACACACAGACACATGTGCGCGCGCACACACATACACACACACACACACACACACACACACACACACACACAGGTGAGCATACAAGAGCGCGGCCCGGGCACTTAACACACAGTCTATGGAGTGGAGCCTGTGTTGCGTTCAGGCATTGTCACTTGAATAGGCTGTAGCACAACACAGCAGCATGTCAAGTGCAAAGTCAAGCAAAAAAAAAAAAAAAAGAGATAATTTTGGGGGGGGGGGGGGATTGTTCTCTGTAAGCACAAAAAACGTACACACATGCACATACATATTGTACCTATATGTATCTATATCTATCTATCTATCTATCTATATGTGTATATATATATATATATATATATATATATATATACTTTTAAGAACAAAAGGCAAGCTAAAACAAACTAACAGATCAATTGTTGTTTTGTCTATTGTTACCTAATGTATAGTTTAGCGTGACAGTCAGGGCTTTTCCATCTACTGATTGGGAGCCTTTGATTTCTGGTACCTTTTTGTCTTTCAGGTATGGAGAAGGAGAGGAAGGTGAGCATGCGTCTTCATCGTGGGGCACCTGTGAACATCTCCTCTTCAGACCTGACGGGGCGCCAGGACACCTCCCGCATGTCTTCACAGGTAACACACTGCTTAGCCATGTATAAATGAAATGTACTGGGCTTTGGGTCAGCAGTAGAGCAAGAATAGATTCCCACTCAGTCAGTAGGTAACGGGAATGAAGAAGAGCAAAAGTAGGGCTTTACATGGCACAACAGTAAATATTATAAACAATGAAATTTGTGCTCAATTGCCTGACAAAGATTGTCCAAAAATAACATATGTAACTAGAAAATGCAATACCTGCAGAAAATGCATTTGAATATTTAAAGTTAAAGACAATTGCAAAGCATTGCTGAAAATGCCCCAAAAAATGTTAAAGCCCAAATGACCGCCAGAGGCGGTGCTTTAAGCACTGAATGACTTATACCAGCAAAGTCACGAGGAATCCAGATTACAAACCTCAATGAGTAGAATCGGAGGATTCTGGTGAAAGGACCACACCCAGTGGATGGGGAGTGGTAACATTCACCCTGTAGAACCTGGAGAAAGTGTCTGGTGATGCCCATGAGGCAGCAGCACAAATGTCCTGCAAGGATACTCCTCTCAGGGAAACGTGGAGACACTCCTGGTAGAGTGGCACCTCACACCGGATGGCAGGGGACGGTTACTCGCCCCATATGCATTGCTGATGACCTCCACAATCCAGTGTGACAGACGCTGTTTGGGAAGAGCGCAACCCTTGCTAGGGCCACCATAGCAGAGGAAGAGCTGTTCCGACTGTTCGAATGCCTGTGGTAGCTGCAATATATGCTCTTAGGGCCCGCACTGGGCACAGCAGTTCCGACTTGTCACCCCTCTCTCCTGACGGAGGGTCAAACCATGCAAGTCTTATAGGCTGGTTGAGGTGCGAGCGTGACAGCATCTTAGGGGAGGAACGCTGGGTTTGGCCACAGAGTGACCCCTGATCCATCTGAGTTCCACCTCAGACATGAGTCACTGACAGACAGAGCATGCAGCTCACTGACACACTTCACTGAGGGAATGGCCTGGAGGAATGCGGCCTTAAATAACACCCGCTTCAGCTCTGCCTGTGCCAAGGGTTCAAAGGGAGGCCTACATAGCGCATCCAGCACCAGGGGAAGATCCAGTGTCGGGGTCTCGTGGCTCTTGGAGGAAACACCCTCCGAGCCCCCTTCAGGAAGAGGGACACCTGACTGTGGCTCCCCACTGTGCCGTTGTCGACCCTAGCATGTCGACACGATATGGCCACCACATACACCTTCAAAGTAGAAGGAGAGCGGCCATTGTCTAGGAGGGACTGCAGGAATTCAAGGATTGTAGGCACAGAGCAATGCATTGGGTCTTCACTCCGACCCATACACCAGTCGGAAAATAGCTTCCATCTGTTGTCGTACTGCAAACGAGTGGATGGCGCTCTGGCATTCATTATGGTATGCCTGACGGGGTCCACACAGCTGCTCAGCAGCAGTTCAGGCCGTCCAGCAGCTACACACACAGTTGGAGGCGTTGGGGATTGGGATGCCAGATCCGACCTCCTAGCTGGGACAGGAGATCTCTCCTGTTGGGGAGGCGCCACGGCGTGCCACCATATAGTCTGTGCAGCAGAGGAAACCAGAAGGGGGCCACCAGCAGAATCCTGTGACCCTCCTGAAGAACTCTCTGAAGTACTGGCTGAAGCAGTGGGAAGGCATATAGAAGACCCTCTGGCCAAGGATGAGCCAGAGCATCTTGGCCTAGAGGGCTGGTCGTCTCTGCCAAGGAGAACCACCGAGGGCAGTGGGTCGACACCTCTGAGGTGAAGAGGTCCACCTCTGCTCTGCCAAAGAGGCTCCAGATGGTGTGCACCACCTGTGGGTGGAGGTGCCACTCCCCTGATGGAGGCTTTTGACGGAAGAGTGACTGCAAGGTGGTTCTGCTCTCCCGGTAGATATATTGCCCATAGGCTGATCAAGTGGGGGCTGCCCAGGTCAGGAGATCCTGTGACAACTGCAGCAGCCATGCAGACTTGGCCCCACCCTGATGGTTGATAATGATATACGGTCGAGGTGTTGTCTGACTGTATGAGGACATGCTTGCCTCTCAGGTACAGCAGGAAGTGCTTGAGAGCTAGGTGCACCACTCGCAACTCCAGCACATTGATGTGTTCGGCACGGTCATCCACAGACCACTGTCCGTGAGCCGTCCTGCTCTGCCACACTGCACCCCATCCCGAGGGGCAGGCATCTGTAGTGACAGTCTCCCTGCGAGATGGAATGGAGCCCATAGGGACACCCCTTGTCATGTAGGCCACGGGACCAGGGCGAGGAGACACTGCTGCAACACCTTGAGGTTCCTGTGCCTGTGCCGCCCGGCAGTGGAAGCTGTTCAGCCACCTCTGCAGGGGGTGCAGCGATAGCAAGCCCAGCAGAACAACAGCTGAAACGGATGTTAGTTTGCTCAAAAGCCGAAGAAACCTGACCAAGGGCAACAGATGTGCCCTTTGGAATAGGGGAACAGGGTGCAGGATGTTGGCCACACGGGGGGGGGGGGGAGACAAGCTGTCATAGTTACAGTGTTCAATTCTACACCAATGAAAATTGTGGTCTGAGATGGTTCCTGACAACTCTTCTCCATATTTACCTTGAGGCCTAGGTGGACCACGTGGGACAGGAGACGCTCTGTATCTTGGGACACCTGAAGCCCCCCTGAAGCGTGAGCAGCCCAGTAATTGAGCTGCTGATAGGAGAAATACCCGACAGCCAGCCCCGAGGCCTCAGTTCCTGGCCCCCCGGCCCCTGGGGGTCCTGGAAGGGGGATGGACAGGATCCAGGGCTTGAGGTTGCTTGGAGGGCAGGCGGGCAGAGTCCCGGAAGTCACGGGCTGGCTTCTGCACAGGACGCTGAGACTCAAGACGGCCACTGGAGTGAGCTGGTGGTGGTAAGCGAGCTCGGGAGGCAGCCGCGGAGCCTCTAGGTCTGTTGGGGAGAGGCATACATCGAAGACCTGCAAGCTGCTGCCTGGTCTGCCCAGCCTGGATGGTTCGCTCCACCGCTTCCTGCGCCGCTGGACCAAATATCTCTCCTGGCTCCACAGTGAGACTACAGAGAGTTCTCCTAGACGCTTTTGTCAAATTCGATTGTGAAAGCCCGACTTGGCGACAAGTTTGAATTATGATGGACATCATCTGTCCGATTTCCTTGGACAGAAGCCCGAATGCCTCTAGTGATGCATCACAAAAAGTCATGGCATCCGCATTCACATTGCCTCCCTGCAGAGAAGCTGAGGGGGCGAGCATTAGGTGTGATAGGGAGTTGCCTATACGACCGTCCCGTGCTCCAGCATCATAAGCCCATGTGAGAAGGTCATCCATGATCCGACACTGAGGTCGAGGGCACCTAGCATCCCGTTGCAGAGCCTCATCAGGGGAAACGATGAGGGATGCGATGGTAGGCTCGATAGCTGGCATGCAATCCAGGCCCACTCTTGCTGCGTCGTGCATAGCTGCCAGGGTTCGACCGTCAACAGAGAGACGGGAGCAAATTTTAGTGTCCCTCCAACAGGCCTGTAATTCCTTCAGGTAGTCCTCAGAGTGGGGAACAGCAAAGGCAGTGGAGGCCGGCCTGCGCCTGAAGAAGGCACTTGCAGAACCTGAGTCCGTCTGTTGTGCTATTTCAGTGTGTAGGCGATCTAGGGCCATGCGCATGATATTGAGCATGGAGCCATCTTCCTTTTCAGCCAGTGAGCTCTGCGCTGAGGAGTGGGAGTCCGGCTCTGAGGCCTGGGAGACCCCACCCCCTATATCTTCCCCATAATCATGGAAGCGAGTAGCCGAAGCTGCCAGGGAGAGCGCATCATCCTCTGGAACCAGTTCTAGCATTGGAGGATTGAGCACCTCATCCTCCAAAGGGACAGCAGGCTTGCGGACCCTAAGCATGGACCTCATCTGAGCAAACTCAGCAGACAGCTGATCCACCTTTGATGAAAGTCTGCCGTGGCCAGACTTTGTCTTTTTTCTGGAAGGCGTGGCTGCAGTGGCCTCAGCCCAACGCTTAGAATGTCGATGTTGGGGTGGAGACATTTGACCTGATGGGGGAGGTCACCGTCACCCTCTGGGTGTTCCAGCTCTGCCAGTCTGGCAGCCTTCACTGCCCAGGGCATGTAGCTGCAGTTCATACAAGGATTTCCAGAGAGTGCCTCCTTCAAGTGCTCCGGTCCAAGGCACATAGGGCAGAGATCATGGCCATCATCTGGCTGCAGAAGAGCCCCACAGCAAGTGCAGTAATGGGGGTTATCCATCATGGTGGCACTGGAGGAACACTGCCACACCGGCAAACTAGCTAGCTGGAGTACAGAAACCGTAAGCTGGAGGGAGGAAGCGCATACGCTGCCTATACCAGCAGAGGGTTAATACACACTGCAACCACAGAAAATTGCCTGCTGTAAATCGTTTTTATATATATATATATATATATATATATATATATATATATATATATATATATATATATAAAGATATGGATATAGCTATATAGATTTATTCACCGTATGCTGGGAACAGGGAGCACTAACTCTAGCTTTCACCAGCAAAGGCTTGTCAAAAGGCAAAAGCACTACTTGCAAAAAACAATAGTTACCCGGAGCACAGACACTAGTGTTAACCAAAAAACAAAACAATGCTTCCCTCTAAGCAGGTATTACTGGTCAGACTGGTCAGCTTATCCACTAAAAAGAAAAACAGAGAACTAATCAGAGCCCCGACGCTCTCGGTAACAAAATGAAACCATATGCTGGGGAGGCAGCGTGCACGCAGCCTTCACCAACGGAGGTTGATTATAACAAACTCAAAATACAGCAGATGTTACCGCTAAAATAAACAACAGGCTATACACGCTGGCAACTGGGGAGCAGTAACGCAACCCTCCAGCAGAAAAAAACTCCAGAAACAGAGAATATTAACTCAATCAGAGTAAATCAAGTGCCAGGAAGATGTTGCGCGAACGCAACTTTCACCGACAAGTCTTTAACAAAATAGGTAATATAACATTAGTTTGCAAACAACTTAGGAGTTTCATACCTTCTCCGGAGAGGGAAATGAAACACTGCCTTACCGGCAAAAGGACGCACCAGGTCCACACTGAATCAAATGTAGTTACACTCCTCTCAAGAGGGAAAGAATGCCATCAGTTCCTGGAGTGACAGGATTTAAGTTTGAAATGCAGTTGCAGTGCTTCCAAAAGCAACCTGCGTACGAGCAGATGAAAAGGAAATTATCCTCTGATGTCACCGGAAGATATAGTCTCTTTCGGGTCATCCAGGGGTCACAGGGGACATTGTTGGTATACATACTCGAACTGCTCATGCGCCAAGGGGAATATTCAGTGCTTAAAGCACCACGTCTGGCGGTCAGCAGGGATGAAATAGAACCTGGAAATTGAAATGCAAAACTGGTAGAGCTGAAAAGCTGAACTGCATTACCCAAAAAAGTTGAGAGCTGAAAGACATTTCTTGAAAAACAAGCTAAACTCTAATACTGTCAAAGGTGGAATTTAAAATTAACTTACTAAAAGGCTGAATGAAGAAATGCTTTGTATGTATAAAGCATAAAATGTAGAAAAAGAAATGTTCCTGGTTCAATCCCAGGAGGGAGAGAGCCCTTCTGTGCGGAGTTTGCATGTTCTTCACATGTCAGCGTGGGTTTTCTCCGGGTACTCCGGCTTCCTCCCACAATCCAAAAACATGCAGGTTGGGGTTAGGTTAATTGGTGACTCTAAATTCATCATAGGTGTGAATGTGAGCGTGAATGGTTGTCTCTGTGTTAGCCCTGCGGTAGACTGGGTGACCTGTCCAGGGTGTACTGTGAGGGAAATTCTCCTCTCTGAAGAAGTGACAGACTCGGTGAAAGGAATCAAGTATTTTTAATACATGCAGCATGGAGAGAGGACCCAAGTGTTCTCTGACAACCTTCAGAATGTACAGATTTGTATACCAAAGCAAAGCTCTGACTTGAGGCTGCACCCACCAGCTGCACTCATAAAGGAGATTGCCCCCCCGTAATAAAAGGTTTAGCAATACAAGAAACTTGCCCCTACCAAATGAAAGGTCATGACCTCAAGATGTAGAAAATTGCCCCACAATACAGATTCTTGAATAATTCCCACAGTGCCCTGCCTCTCGCCCAATGTCAGCTGGGGCAGGCTCCAGCCCACCCGCGACCCTCAAGAGGATAAGCGGTTATGGAAATGAATGACTGAATTCAAGTCCTTAAAGAGCGTCTGAAGTCTGAAATTCTAGTACTCTCAATACTTCTGTCACAAAGTAGAGTAGATTGAAGATTTTTCAAAACCCTGCAAGTACAGGTTAAAAAAAAGCTTTAACTTGATCATAACCATAATCATTTAGAGGCTTTTGTTTTGAAAATTCAGCTTTGTCTGGGCCACCCCAGTAAACTAATATCACCACTTTGGGAGTCTTATTTTGAAAATCCAGCCTTGTGCAGGGTCCCCCAGTAAAAACCTCTGTTACCATCCGTGTGCTTTTATTTTGAAAATTAGTGATTAAACACACACAGTCTACAGTCACTCACATTAGTTGGGATCTCCATACTTGAATTACAAATCCAGAGGAAAAAAGTTTCTTTCACTGGCTGTGCTCGATGGTGGGATGGTGAAAAACATTCAATCACTGCCAGGTTAGGAAACATTTTAGCATGCTCCTTCCACCACCATCAAACCTCCAAAGGATCCTCCTTGGGTGTCTTGAACTCCATGTAGGCTGCCACCTCATCCTCGGGCTGCAAAGTTTCATGGCTGGAGTCCTCCACGTCAGTGACCAATGTGACCATGGGGTCAAAGGTTACACTTGTGCCACTGACTTTCAAAATAAAAGGAACTGCAGCTTGATCGTATTTATATGTCAAAATATTACATAAATGCTGCATATCGTTCTCATTTGTTTTATTCTGAAAAATAACTATATGTTTGTCCTCACCTGCTGCCCGTGTGCTTGGAATTCATTTTTACCATTCATTTTTGCTACTGATGTTGATGATGTCATCATCATGTATCTTCGCAGGCCCTGTCCCGGGTCACACCCAGTGGCCTCCAGTCTGCAGCTCCACGGTGAAACCCTCCCTTCCACCTGTGAACCATGGAGGCCTCAACATGCACACACACACGCGCACACACACACACACACACACACACACACAAACACACACATATATAAAGGACACAGAGGACTCCCAATCAATGCACCAGAGTCTAGCTGTGCTTTTTTTCACTTAACACACAACCAGGAGTGTGTGTGTGTGTGTGTGTGTGTGAGAGAGAGAAAGAGAGAGAGAGAGTGAGAGATGGGTGGGTTCAGTACTGTTTCGTAGCAGCCACCCCCTGCCTCCTTACGGTTGATAAAGCCATGGATTCACTTTTTTATTTTTTTTATTTTTTTTTTTTAAACTGGTCTTACTTTTTTTTTAGTTCTTTAGCATTAAAGCTTCTCTGACACCAGCGCTGCTGATCAGACTTCACAAGGGTTTGAAACTGGAGAATGACAAGTCTGTTAGCTGTTGAAAATAGTGTGTGGGACATTTCTAATTATGAAAGCAGGAAGACATGATCCATCATAGCAGTGTTAAAGACTATAAATCCCACAAGTCAACTTCTTTTTTTCTTTCTTTTTTTCTTTTTCGGTGTTTGACGTTTAAATGTAAAGGTAGAACAACCCCTTTGTTTCTAAAATGGGACAAAGGGTCTTTTAATGTTCTATTTTCAAATGTTTTTTGTCCTCCTCAGGTGTGTTAGAACCAGAATGATGTGGTTTATCTAAAAACATGCAGCACATTGTCTTTCTGTCTTCAGGTTTTGACTGCAGTGTGCTGCTTGGGGAAAGCTGTGAATGGAACAATCTGTCCACATTGAACAGACGAGTTGTTTTAATTGGGTGCATAGTGATGTGGTTTTGTGTTTGTTTGTATGGTTCTGTCTTGGGGTTTTACAAGCTCAAATGGGTGGGATGAACATGTTGAGGGGCATTTTTTTGTAGGTTTTAACTCCTTTGCCTCCTAACCTCACTGTAGGAAACCTAACCCTCTGCCTCCATTTAGCTTTTTTCCAATGATACCTCTGGCCATTTTGTAACTAGACCTTGACAAATACTCATTGTCTGTCTTATTGATGGGCTTTGACCAGAATTTCAGGGATTTAAAACCTGCCTGTCTGGGTGTGCATGTCCAATACTAGATCAGTAGATGTTACTAAAATTGACCTCACATGCTTAAATGATGTCTTTTCCAGTGCAATGATGATTGCTGCAGTTTAGTTTACAGTTTCAGTCAGCAAGCCTAGAGCAAACAATGAGCTTGTAAATTCATGACAGAGGCGTAACGGTGGATACTTTACGTCCGTTTTTAGGATTTTTCTTGGAAAAAAGCCTCCTGAGAAGCAAAACAAACAACTTCATAGTGATACTGGTGGGAATCGGGCAACTTCCCAATCCATTACTTGTAGCCCAATATCCCAATCTCCCAGTTCAAATCATTTAATATTGATAACACAAGATTTAGTTACATGGTTGCACAGTGCACAAATAAACTGTGATCTGAATTGAAGCCAGTAAGTTTAGATGAGGTGTCCTTGACTTGTGGCTAAAATGAAGGCACTTATTAATAATGGAGACAACTAATCAGCCTGTGGAAAAAGGTTTAATGTTGCCTGATGTTGGACAGAACAGTCAACTCATTACACTCTGTTTCCATCTTCAGTCTGACATTGCATCCACTCTGATTTCCGTGGGGGAGGGAGATTCGACTTTCCCCAACCAATCACTAGAGACCAACCTATCTGTCTGAGTGTAACATCATTTTAACATGCCAACATACTGGCTTTGCTGGGGTTTCAAGAGTGAAAGCGGAGCAATATAGTGGGCAATATTGAGAAGACATGTTGTTTAGAGCAGCCTGGATAGCAGCCTTTGTTATATTCCTCATTGGTTCTGGCACACTGCTTGACAACAGCTCGTCAATGATTTTGCTCCCCATGTGGCACTAATTTGATTGTTTATTATTTTAACTGGGAAGCCGCTGTTTTATGTCCCAATGCCAGATGAAATGAGTAAATTCGAACTCGATGGATTGGGCAGATTAAGAGGTCTTGACCCAGGGAAGGCAGAATGTCTTCTGTAGCCTGTGAAAGCTAACGCAGGATCCAGGCTTTGTGGAGAATGATCCACTCAAGGGTGAGCTGATACCGTAGCCCTTGTTGCCTAAATTTTGGCCATTTTTCTTTTGATCTTTTTTGGCAGGTCCCACACTGATTAGCTAGAGTGCATCTAATGCCACTGTATAGACATTTAATCTGTCATTAAATTTGAAAGGAGATGGTATCCATGGAGCACAGCAGGGTCAGTTATATAATGAACTGAAGCAATCTAAGGCTTAACGTAACCAGTATAGTTCAGTTCAACTGCAGTCAGGCCCAAGATTGATCTTTCTGACCAGCTTGGGACATCCCCATATCACACAAGGTCACACAAGCAATGTGACAGTCCAGGGATAAAAAAATGGACTGGAGTGATTTAATATCAGGCTAAATGGAAGTGCGGAGAGCTATTGAGTGTTGTCTTATGAAAGGAAGTCCCAAGTGTGTCCCAGCTAACTCTAAGCTGAGTCTCATCTGTGTCCCACCTGAGTCCCAGGTATGTCCCATCTGTGTCACAGGTTCGTCCCAGCTGAGTCCCGGCTGTGTCCCAACTGAGTCCCCACCTTAGTGGAGCTGCGAGCCTCGTGGCTCTTTTTGGTGACGCTTGTCTTCCATCTGAGCAGTCTGACCAGTAATTGAACAAGGTGCCAGCAATTGAAATATAAAATCCTTGATGTGGTTGCAAAGTATTTCAGGCCATTTAGTTGAATTGGAGAGGGGGGAAGGGGATGTAGTGGTAATTTGTCCATGTTTGTTGTGTATAGGATGTGCTTACTCTGTGTACCATGTCCACATGAGCCGCTGTTTGATAGTAATAGTGTGAAGAGGGACTGGGAATGCCTCACATTAGTTTTTTGCTTTTGTTGTTTTAGGTTTTTTTGGTCATAAGTGTACTTCACCGGTGGGCTTGAGAAACAAACAAAAAAGGGATGGATTAACTTGTTTGTCTTGCTTCTGATGGCTATGATAGATGCAAGTACACTTTACAGGGGAGTACAGTTTTTTCAGTTTGTCGTGTCTGCTTCTCAGTTATTTCTTATTTTGTCACCTCCTGTTCAATTTTGCTTTTAACTATGCATTGAATATGGTTAATCATATCCAACAATGCATCTCTTAGTATGGATTCATGGGAAATCTTTCTTTCCACTCAAACCTTATGACTTTTGCTCCTCAACTGTAATGCTACTGTATTTGTGTATTTTAAAAATGTAAATAAATTAAAAAGTACTTGTATTAGTTGCTTTTTACTGATTGGGCTGGTTGAAATTAAAAGCTAAGAAAATGACATATTTGAGGTGGATTTGTTTATTTTTTGAACACTCATCCTTCAAATTGTTACAAACCATCGTCAGGGGACCATAATTATCCATACTAGAATTCATTCTCTGGACACATGAACTACATAACTTGTCTTTGTGAATGGGGATTATAAAAGGGACTTGAATCTGCAGGTGTTGTTAAAGGTATACTATGCAGGATTGTCAATTACTGTTGGTAAACACACTCGCCAGTGAAAAGTGAAAGTAAAAGCCAGATTCACTCTAATTCGACGTTTGCCTTGCTGTATTTCTGTTTTGGTTTTTTTGGCGCTGTGTGTCTCTTGGGTGAGTTCTGCTCAAAGTCTGGCACCTTGTCGCTAGATTTTCATAATTCCCTGGCCTTACCTAAGCTCTTTGGGAGTACACACCCATAAACAACTCAAACACAAAGTCAGGAAATAAGAAAATCCAGGCAGAAGGCAGACAAATCGATCACCACTCACTGAGAGTAGGTTGCAAGTGATGATTGAGAGGGATTACTTCTGTTTAAGTATGCACATTGTTTTTATGCCTTTGCGCTGGCGATAACTGTGGCTGGAGGCATTGTTTTCGGGATGTCTGTACGTACGTCTGTCCGTTCCATTCTCATGAACGCCTTAGAGGGAATTTATTCAAATTTGGCACAAATGTCCATGTCTGACTCAACAATGAACTTATTAGATTTTGGTGGTCAAAGGTCAACGATACTATGACCTAGCATCTGTCTCATTCTTCTGAGAGCGATATTTCAAGAAGGCATTAGGGAATGCATTAAAATTTGGCGCAAACATCCACTTAGACTCAAAAATGAACTTATTAGAATTTGAGGGGCAAAAGTCACTGTGACTTCACAAAATGTGAACCAGTACTCAAGAATTATGCTAATTATGACATATAATACAAACGTCCAATAAGATAAAATGATGAAGTGCTGACAACTTCTATCCAAAAGGTCAAAGGTCAACTTCACTGTGACATGTTCTGCAAACACACTTTTCCGACTATTACTCAACGTCCTATCTCAGGAGCAAAAGGGGAGACATTTGGTCAGATACTGAATAGGTGACACTAATCTTGGGTGTCCACCTTGGAACTGTGCTGATTGTATAGATCTTATGTGCTGCTGGGGGTAGTTGTGTGTGAAGCATCCATGTTTTCATACACATAAATGAAAACTGTAACTGTTACTTGAATGATGTGCAGAGGCATACAACCACAAGGTGGTAATTACAGGTAAGGAAAATCCTGTATATCTTTAAATACATAAAGCTCAAAACTCATAAAATCACAGCTCCACATGGATGCCGATATTGCTCTGTACAGGGGAAGCTGTTTGCTAACATAACTTTTGAGGTGATTATATATCAGGTGTTAGGTTTTAAGTTTGCTCCATTGACCCCAAGTAACTGAACAATTGGAAGCAGCTGTGCCACAGATAAAGGTGACAGTTGAAGGGTGGAGGCTCATCGTGTCTACAGTGGAAAATAAAGCACTAAATTATCATTCCTATTTCTTTGTTTTCACATTAAGGCCTTGCCCAGTGCACCTGTAATATCAAATACCAATCCATTACAATAATGTTTTGGGCTGCCCAGTGCTACAATAAAATTGTTTTTAACAACAATGACAATCTTACCACTGGGCGGTGCTGTGGGGTAACTGTGAGCACCTGCTGCTGCGCAGCTAGGTCAGTTACATAACAGGCCATGCATGGTGCTCCTCCCTGCAGGATATCAAGAGATAAGAAGAACGTCCACAGTGAAAACTCCCCAACCAATGAGAGAGAGGATACGTAGTAAGGTGGAAAAATAGAGTTTATGGATGGATTATGGTGCTATACATCAATAACATTTCTGGGTGTATTTTTGATTGAATGTTTTATAAAATTGAATGTGTAGTATTATTCCAGAGGGAAATGTCTGTAAGAAGGTGCTGGGATGAGGTGTGTGTGTGTGTGTGTGTGTTGGTTATACAGATATGTCCTTGATGGATAATTGCTCAGAACAATCTTAATACACATGGTCTGTATCATTATACTAGAAAATGTTCAAATATTATCGCATAGACAGTAGCACAGTAATAATATAAAGGATGTAGACAAATACATAAAGAATAAGAATATGTATACATTTATGTCCTTGTTAAACCTCTTCTTTAGACATCTGGGCCGTATTTCAGAAAGCAGGATTAGTGAAAACTCTGAGTAGCCTATGTTGAGCCTGAGATGAGGGAAACTCTGAGTTTTCCATTTCAGAGAGCCAGCTCAGCGAAATCCTGAGTCACTTACCATGGCAACATACTCTGTGAAGCAAACCTGCGTGTCGCAGGTAGGAGAAACATGATCTGTCCTTGAGTGAAAGAAGCTGTGGACTTTGGGGCACAGTTTATTCAGAGGCTGTTGCGTAAGGAGAAGACCCAGTGATTAGACCCAGTTTGGATGCCTTCCTGGAGGAGTGTCTGTATGACAATTTCACCTCACAGTCTTATGGGGTGCCGTTTGTAAAGTGTCTCACGCTGAAAATAACATCAACATTTTGCCACATTTAGCTTCAAACAATGTTTAAGAAAGTAATGTGAATTTTTTAATGTCATCTTTTACCACATTTACAGCATAATTTGTTAACTTAGAAATATATTAAATAGTTAAATCTAAATATTAAATGTGGCACATAAATGTTAAATGTTAAATCTAAATATTAAATCTAAGTCTAAATGCTAAATATAAATGTTAAATCTAAATGCTAAATATAAATCTAAATGTTAAATCTAAATATTAAATATAAATCTAAATGTTAAATCTAAATGCTAAATATAAATCTAAATGTTAAATGTTAAATCTAAATGTTCTGAGTGAAACTAAATATTTAGCTAATATGCAAATTCACACTGCCGGTCATCGGAAGTACCAAAATAAAAGCTCGAGATGGTCAGACTGTGTTTATAGAATCAAATAACGAATTAAAACCAACTTATCGGGGGAAATGAACACTTGAACATACATTAGCATGATAATAACTACCTAAAATAACAAGAAACATGTTTGGAGAAATTTTATTTGACATGTACTTTGAGTTGTTAGTGTCCCTTCGGAGGGACTAACAACCTAAGCTAAGCTAACAACCGTTAGCTCTTAGCACCGTTAGTGGTCTGTAATGACTCAGTCAGTACGTTTACATGCACAGTTTAATTCCACTTTTAATCGGAATGAAAGGCCATTCCGATTAAAAGTGGTCATGTAAACGGTCATTCCGATTGAAAATTAAATCTGATCAAAGGGGGTGGTTTAATCCGTTTGTCATTCTGAATCAAAGAATTTTGTGTGCATGTATACACTCATTCCTCTTTAAATTCATTCCGGTCTTTCTGCGCATGCTCGTTTCCTTGCCCTTCTGGTGCGATGACGTATATAGCGCGCATAGCAACGGGCTGCATAGCAACAGGCTGAGATAGAGCAGTCGGACTTGTTGCACTCACCGGTTTCCATTTGCCACAGCACGGTCTTCTGTCTCCCTTCTTTGACCTTCTACCTCCCTTCTGCTCAACAGATGAAGCATTAGCAGAACAAGGTTGCTGTTGTACTGCTGCCTCAAGAATATAAGCAAAACACGCCCGAAAAAGGCACTAAGCATCGTCAAACATCTTGTTATCCGGAGCGAGGACTACAGTGTTTTCTTCCGGTAAACGTAAACACGTAACATCTGCCCGCCCCCTATCCAATCAGAAACCTTCCCTGACCCAAACCTTGCGCAGACCTGAACAAAGGCGATTGAACTGATCTCCCATGTAAACCCTCATTCGGAATGAATATTTCCCATGTAAACTACCTGGAAAGACTTTAATTCCGAATGATTTCATTCAGATTTATTTCATTCCGAATGAGAAACTATCATGTAACCGTAGCCACTAACTCTTAAACGGTCCGTAAACGGTCCGTTACAACATGATTGAGCTAGCAAAGCAGTTTTGTGTTGCGATGTGTGGTATTTATTCAGTTTTGGGAAATCACAATGTCTAGAAAGCATCAGTGGCCACAGCAGCAGCAAAGCTAACATCAGGACGTCATCTGTTAAAAGCCTCTCGTTATTGGATACGACATGAAACTACTCCAGTTAGCTCAATCATGTTGTAACTAAGACATCCGCTGGAAAAAAATATTTTTTTTCACGGACCGTTTAGAGTCATTACAGACACCGCTAATGGGGCTAACAGCTAACGGTTAGCCCCGCTAATCTATATCGATAACCATGTTATTAATTTCAGAACGTGATAGTAATGTTTGTTCAATCATAGTGTTTATAGACTTTACAAACACCAGATTAGTCTAAACAGTGATATAGTGACGTGAAAAATGTGAGATATGAATATATATATATATATATATATATATATATATATATATATATATATATAGATAGATAGATATCTATAGATAGATATATATCTATAGATATCTATATATCTATAGATATATATATATCTATATCTATATCTATCTATCTATCTATATATATATATATATATATATATATATATATATATATATAAATAGATAGATATATAGATATATATAGATATAGATATGTAGCTAAACTCCACTGGTTTTCTACCCGGAAGTATTTGTAAACAATAAGGTGATTCCCTCCGAAGGGACACTAACAACTCAAAGTACACATCAAATAAAATTTCTCCAAACACGTTTCTTGTTATTTTAGGTGGTTATATCACGCTAATGTATGTTCAAGTGTTCATTTCCCCCGATAAGTTGGTTTTAATTCGTTATTTGATTCTATAAACACGGTCTGACCTGCTCGAGCTTTTATTTTGGTACTTCTGGTGACCAGCAGTGTGAATTTACATATTAGCTAAATATTTAGTTTCACCCAGAACATTTAGATTTAACATTTAACATTTAGATTTATTTTTAGCATTTAGATTTAACACTTAGATTTAGATTTAGATTTAATATTAAGATTTAACATTTATATTTATATTTATATTTAGCATTTAGATTTATATTTAATATTTAGATTTAACATTTAGATTTAGATTTAATATTTAGATTTAACATTTAACATTTATGTGCCACATTTAATATTTAGATTTAACTATCTAATATATTTTTAAGTTAACAAATATTGCTGTAAATGTGGTAAAAGGTGACGTTAAAAAATTCACAACACTTTTTTAAACATTGTTTGAAGCTGAATGTGGCAAAATGTTATTTTCAGCGTGAGCCACTTTACAAACGGCACCCCATACAGTCTTTCATTTAGGCTATCTCAACAATCTGTTCCACCCACATATATCAAATATTAGGACATCGTGGATTTGCATTATCATCTGAGCAAATTTTATACACTGCCGCTGTCTCACTGAACACATCAGTGAGACAGCGGTTTGTCGGGCTGTAAGAACAGTGTTTGAGTTTGAACGATGCAGCGCTGGAGGGGGCGCGGCCGAGACGTGCAGGTGTCCCCAGGAAATGTGGACATACAGAAACAGCAAGCTCCAAGTCCATAGCACGATGTTGTATCCGACAACGGGAGGCTTTTAACAGATGACGTCCTGATGTTAGCTTTGCTAACTGTCCCTGTCAGCTGCAGCCACTGATGCTTTCTAGACATCGTGAATTCCCATAACTGAATAAATACCACACATAGCAACACAAAACTGCTTTGCTAGCTCAATCATGTTGTAACTAAGATATTCGCTGAAAAAAATTTTTTATTCACGGACCTTTTGTTGAGTTATTACCTTATTTTTATACAGTCTATGGTTATAGACAATGCTAACGGCAAATGTTAACAGCTAACAGTTGACGTTAGCCCAGGTAATCTACGATAACCATATTAATTACGTGCACACAGAAATAGTAACATTTGTTCAGTCATTGTGTTTATAGACTTAACAAACATCAGATTAGTCTACACGGTGATATAGTGACGTGAAAAATGTGATATATAGCTAAACTCTGCTGGTTTTCTACCCGAAGTATTTGTAAACAACACTAAAGGAAGAATTTTTTTGTTTGTTTTTTACCGATGGATTTCGAGATTAAGGAGATGTTAAAACAGGTGGGGACAGGAGCTGGCCACCACCGCGGTGCTGAAACTAAATCAATCGATGTCAGGCACATCGATCACCCACCACTATCAGCCATAAGTCACACACAGCCTACTTATTTTTCGTCTTATTATTATTTTTCTTCCGCCAGATTTTGGTGCGTAACTTGTGCCACAGCTCTGAGCGCACACAGGGTGCTTAGGCTAGTGTAATATTAATGTGCCTGCTGCGGCTGGATCTGTGAGCGTTTGGTCGCTAAGAAGAGTGTTAAGAGTGGGTCAGCTCAATCTTACAACTCCTTCTTAGTGAAAAATCTTCTTAAGCTAAGAGCAATCTGGGAAACGCGGCCATTATCATGTCAACATACAGGGAAAATGTGTCCAGAGTTTATGACATTTATCAGGAGAGCTAGAGCCATTTGACTAAAGCTGACGTTATTACTGCTGTAGCATGATGTTATTAGACTAAATACTACATTTCTAACAGTGTCTGATCTGATTTATTGACACAGCATGCTTGTAGGCTGCTGTAACATTAGGTTTACAGAGGAAATAACGGGAAATAACGGGATGTGACTTAATGGGGTGAAAATATCGTTAGTGAAACAGAAACAAGCGTTAGTTAGGGGACAAGAGTCAAGAGTCACAAAGACTCATGTATGTTAAAAGTCACTTACAACCGGTGTAGGCCTATTTACTGTAGGCTAGGTTATGTGTCCAGGGTCCTTCACCTGTGAAACGAGTAACGTGACCACTAACTTGTCCCCAAACAAACGCATGTTTCTGTTAGACCTATTTGTGTTTCACTAATGTTCTATAAGTATTATGAAGAATGTCAGACTGGCCAATCAGTGGCAGAGTTGGGCCTGGAGTTTCGACTGACACAGAACCGGCACGCTGCCGGTTCCCGAACCTAGGCCTAATTATTAGGCTACTTGCAACGGCATGAAAGACAATCTGATATTCTGTTTGTTGTAGGTTATTTCCTTAAAAACTACGACTTTATTCTTGTAATATTATGACTTTAATCTCGTTAAATTACGACTTTAATCTCATAATATTACGACTTTATTCTCGTAATATTATGACTTTTTCTCAGTTATGACTTTATTCTCGAAATATTACGACTTTAATCTCATAATATTTCGACTTTATTCTCGTAATATTATGAATTTTTCTCAGACTTTATTCTCGAAATATTACGAGTTTTTTATCGTAATATTTCGACTTTATTCTCGAAATCTCCGATTTTTTTTTTCTTCAATGTGGCCCTAATACTCTGTCGTAGTTTAATATCTTTGTGTTTGATTTTGAGTTTCTGCCCCGTGCATCTGGGTTCCATCAGATTACAGCTGAATTAGAGGATAAAGCAAATTATATTAAAACATATGAACTCTGTATAATATTTCTGTATTTTCTGTAGCCTATAGCCTATTAGACACATTAACACATCACATCACTTAACATTAGGCTACCTATTAACACACTCTGCAGTCTGTTCCCACCACACCTCACGCTGTTTAGCTGCAGCTGTTTTGTTTTTTTCATTTCGCGGCCGTTAAATCTCCGACTCAGTTGGGATGAAACAAGTGGCTTTCTGCTTTCGGCCACTGAATATCGCGTTATTTGCACTCTACAGTTGATGGCTTGGGGTGCTCGCCGTGAACGCGCTTTTCTCAGGCTGAACATAGGCCACTCAGAGTTGATTGAACTGATTCTGATCAGCTGAGGGGTATTCCAGAAAGCGGGTTTAGTGAAAACTCTGTTAACCCTGAAATGAGGGAAACTCTGGGTTTTCCGTTCCAAAAAGAGAGGTAAATCAAACTCTGAGTCAATCACCATGGCAAAAGCTTCTCTTTAATCATTTAAGAGTAAAATGAATAATAGAGAGAATTTAGCCTCGGCCTTTTTTTGTTTGTTTGTTTTTTCCGTTTGGCTTGCTGACAATCCAATCTACTGCCCCACACTCCCGTCCAGTAGGTGGCGGTAATGCACCTTAAAGCTGGTTTGCCAACCGCCATTAAAACTTAAAAAAGAAGAAGTTTCCCTCCGCTGCTGTGTCGGCGTTGCACTCGGAAGGACTAGTTGTACACCAAGGCTACTCTATAATCCTTACAGTATTACAGGTAAATAAACATATTAAGCTATAACTTATATTGATAAGTGTAGTAAGTACTTGAGCAGAGCCATGCATGATGTTGCCAGAGAAACAGAAAGTGTGGTAACTGTTGTGGCTGTGTCCTGGAGCATCGTGTGCTGCATGACTGCTGTTAGCTTCATAGCTAACTTAAACGGCTCCACAGGTCAGATACAGCTAGTCAGTGGATAATGCTTAGAAGTATTGACCGTAGACAGACAAAGGCAGAAACACTCGAAATCAACAAAAGACGGAGCTGTCGACTTCGCTCTTGCCCATTTAGGGGACAAATGCAAACCTGGCTGAGCTTGCAATATGACGTTAGCTCGAAGATTTGAAGTGTGTCGTGCTTCAACATGTCACGTCAATCTGCACAAGAGCAAGAAACTAAAGAACACTCGGTAGAAAAAAATAAGTAAAATATCAGAGTAGAAGCCACTATTGAACAGTAACTTTAGACACCTGGGGAGGTCCGTGTGTTTACCGGGGGATAAATACCATTCAAAGTCTTGTTTTTAACTGAGTTAATGGTAAGTTAACCAAACCACACTGTATCAAAATAAAGATCTACATAGAAGGTACACACTGTGGCTGGAGGAAGAGGCGACATACACACACATTTAAGTGCCAGAAAAAGATTCACTACTGTCCTGTGAAGTAAATTATCGCACATTTATAGGAGCTCTGTGCCACATTCTGAGCGTACAGTGCTGCGTTCACGTGCACTGCAGCTATTTCCGTTTCCCGAGCTTTAAGTGTGTGTGTGTGTGTGTGTGTGTGTGTGTGTGTAAGAAAGAAAAATCACACCTTGATGTCTGTCCTGGGGTGAAGTGGGGCAGGGGACAAGCTATGCACACTATTTACAACTTTTGGTTATACAGATATGTCCTTGATGGATAATTGCTCAGAACAATCTTAATACACATGGTCTGTATCATTATACTAGAAAATGTTCAAATATTATTGCATAGAAAGTAGCACAGTAATAATATAAAGGATGTAGACAAATACATAAAGAATAAGAATATGTATACATTTATGTCCTTGTTAAACCTCTTACTTAGACATCTGGGCCCTATTTCAGAAAGCAGGATTAGTGAAAACTCTGAGTAGCCTATGTTGAGCCTGAGATGAGGGAAACTCTGAGTTTTCCATTTCAGAGAGCCAGCTCAGCGCAATCCTGAGTCACTTACCATGGCAACATACTCTGTGAAGCAAACCTGCGTGTCGCAGGTAGGAGAAACATGACCTGTCCTTGAGTGAAGTATGTGTGTGTGTGTGTGTGTGTGTGTGTGTGTGTGTGTGTGTGTGAGATTATATAAATCAGATAGTAGCAAACATTTTACATTTTTGAAAAAAAAGACAAACTTAATCCAAGAAGCTTTTTAAGCTGAAATCATCATTAAGTCCATTTGGTGTCATAGTATTGAGTGTGTTTATCCAGAACATTTCTCTCTGAGCCAGTCTCTTTAGGATGTCACCTCCTCTAGTGGTCATCATGACTTTTTCAATCCCACAGAACTTCAGAGAAGAAGGTGAACCGTGATTGGCTTCAGCATAATGCTTTGCAATTGCATAGTCCATGTTACCTGTGCGAATTGCAGTTTTGTGTTCTGATATTCGTTGTTTGAGGGGTCTTTTAGTTTGTCTGATGTATGAGAGACCACAGGGACATGACAGCATATAAATCACGTGGGTTGTTTTGCAGTTTATAAATCCTTGAATGGGAATGTTCTTTCCAGTGTGGGGATTGTTGAAGGATTTAGTAATTGTAGTATTATTGCAGCAGGCACAATTATCACATCTAAACATGCCAGTTGTAGAAAGCCACGTGGTCTTGTTTTGAGTCATATGTTTGTACATGACAATGTTTTTAATAGTTGGTGCTCTCCTGAATGAAACCAGGGGTGGAGATTTACAGAAGTCCTTCAGAGATGGTTCCGCTTGGAGCACATGCCAATGTTTCTTCAGTGTGGCTTTTATTTGTGAGGCACAGTGTTTGTATTCAGTAGAAAAACAAGCCTGATTTGAATTCAGGGTTCAATGCTAAGGTTTTTTTTCACTTGCCCGGTCGGGCAAGTTGGTCAGCACAGAGCCTGCTGGGATGTTTCTATGTATCTACTGGCACCAGAAGGGTTCTTTAGGACTAAGTACATACAGTACATGTGTGCACAGTAATGAGCAGGTGAAATGTCTGTCTAGCTTACATATGAGGTGTCTCAAGATTTAGGAACATACAATTTTATTGAATATAATAAAGTAAAAAGTCACGTGACATGCTGCTGTTTTGTGCTATGACCTATTTAAGTGTTGGAACTTGTTATTTACGTGACAACGCCTGAATGCAACACAAGCTCTGCATGAGTGCTGTACTGAGCTGCTGTTTGTCTGTGCATAACAGCAGTCTGTTGGTTATTTACACAGTGTCCATAACAATAACTTTGTCAGCTGACAAAATGCACCAGGCTTGGGGTCAGGTTTGGTCAGGAAAATGCGGCTCGAGCCGCTCTAGCGTGATCACCTGTGTGTGAGGCAGTGCGGCACACCGCCGTGCGCGATACAGAGAGCAGAGGAGAATTGTTAACACGTGACCGTGTAGAGACAGAAGTGACACGATGACAGAACACCATAAATAGTATATTGTTATGTTATTATATGAAGCGTCCGTCACGCAAAATAGTATCAATGGGGGCTGTGGGCAGGACATTGTTACACAGCGTGTGCTTGTGACTTCAGCCAGAGAGACCGCTGCATCAGAGCAGAAGAGCACGTTTTATAATACATTTATTTTATCAATTAGTTATTAACTTTTACTATTTTTAGCAACTTGACCGATCGGGCAAGTGAGTTGTTAGTTTACATGCCCGACCGTGAGTTTTACTTGTCCCGGGCAATCGGGCAGTCCATATTGTTGAGCCCTGGGATTCTTTATTCTTTGGGTATTACGTAGATAGGAGATTGGAGCGAGAGGTGATGTCAGCTCTGTGCATGGCTGTCTGGATAGAGCTGGAGGCATATCCTTTTTCCATGAACTGAGAAGCCATGATGTTTTTTTTTTTTTGGAATTAAAGTCCTCAGGGTCCAAACAGTTGCATTTGAACCTCAAAAACTGCCCAACTGGGATGTTATCTTTCAAGTGTTTAGGATGATTGCTAGAAGCATACAATATTGAATTGCGTTCCATCTCCTTTCGAAAAATAGAAGTGTGAATAGTTTCAGTTTGCTCTTTGTGTATAGTTAAATCCAAATAGTTGATTTTAGCAGTGCTTTATTCACAGGTGAATTTCAAGAAACTTGAACTGTTATTGAGGTATGACACAAAGTTAATTAATTGTCCCTGTGTCCCATCCCAAAACAACAGGATGTCATCAATGTACCATTTGTATAATTTTATTTTTGAGTGATATGGATTATTGTTGGGGTCATTTACAACAGTTTCTTCCCATCTTCCCACAACCAATCCAGCCACAGAAGGTGCTGTTGCTGTCCCCATTGCAGTCCCAGCTTGTTGGAGGTACCAGTTGGATTCATATTGCATATAGTTGCGACTCAGAACTAGATGTAACAGTTCTAATAGGAATCATTGGGAGGATTTTGTGATGTTTCTCTCTTGGATAAGTAGTAGGCAGCAGCATCCAAAGTCTCCTTATGAGGAATGCAACCATGTAAGTTTTCAACATCCAGGGAAACCAATATTGTGTCTGAATTCAATGTAAACTCACTCAGACAATTCAGCACATCTTTGGTGTCTTCAAGGTAAGCAGGTAGATCTTTTATGAACTCCTTCAGAAAAAAGTCCACATATTTTGATAATGGTTCAGTAACAGTGCTTGCTGAATTGTCTGAGTGATTGTCAGAAAAGCAGGAAATCAGGAACAGGAAAAATCCCATCCTGAAAACAAATATGCAACTGTAAGGGTTTCAAATTGATTGTCAATATTTATTAATTCCAAGACAGTGTATATTGCACTAGTATTTCTGTTTAACACTGTCAAAAAACAAAAATACCTGTCTTATCTGAACAGCACAGATACGTAGACACTACTATGTAGCAACACAGTTTTCAAGTGTCAAATATGAAATAAAGTGTAAACTCTACACTGCCCCTCTCCAGATAAAATACAAACAAAGGGCTGCTTCATCTGATCACAAATTAAGTACACTGGCTCTTGTAGCATCAACAAATCAAGGTTTTCTTTTCAAATGTCAAATATCTGAAATAAAATAAAAGTGCAATAAGTGTAAACATCTTACACACACATTATCAATAAAGCAATGTGCATCTGAACAGCACAAATCAAGTACAGTATGAGGTATGGCACTGAATGGTGACCTGGACTAAGCTTAACACCAGAGTCTGTGTAACTATTCTTCAAAAGAAAACAATAACAAGTAAATGACACTCCAAAAAGTTAACACTGAGGGAGTGATCTAGTGTTTCACAAATCTCACTTAAACATTGGCAGGTTCTTTTTGAGGAATATGAGCACTTCTGCTCTCTCTGCTGTCAGACGATTCCTCTTTGCATCCACGATATTGGATACCGTGCTAAACAGTCTTTCACTCTCCACACTAGTTGAAGGGGCACTCAGGAACTTTACCGCAACAGCAGCAAGGAGAGGAAAGCCAGCATGGTTGTTTGCCCAGTACTGGAAAGGACTGTCTTTCTCACCCATCGTTGGTTCTCTCAAATACATTTGCATTTGGGTAACCACTACCTGGGTACCCCCTGTAGCAGGTTCATCATGCTCCTCCAGAATTCTGTTATACAGACTGCTGAAGCTACTCTTACTTGTGCTTGGAGGAGAACCAGTGCTTGGACCAGCTTCCATGCGAGCGACCTTTTCTGCTGGCTCTGCCTCCATTGCCCCTGAGTCATCAGCTGATGCCCTGAGCAGTGCTTCCTCCATCTTCTCAAGCTGTCGTGTCAGGAGAGCCTTCGCACCCCTGGCAGTTTCTTCACCTGTAAAGAATCTGACACAAAAATGAAATAGGTTGAGTACAACTTATTTGTTGCTGCCACAAGAACCCTGCCTGCACGCATGCACACAGCCACACAGCCACAGCCACAGCCACAGCCACACACACACACACACACACACACACACACACACACCTCCCCCTTATCCAATTCGTTAGAGGCTACATTAACAAATATCCACTTTAAAGCTGAAAAAAATCAACATGTAGTTTTGGTTTAGCAGGATTTAACTTTTTCAGTTTAAAACTTGGCCAACATTAATAAATAATACAGCTTGGAGGAGCGTGCTTGTCATTGTTTTGATGCCACTGTCAGTACTGTTCTCCTCAGCGAGCAGGCGTTTTAAAATGGTGACAGCTGGGATTACATCGGCTGCAGAGGAGGTCCCTGAGCTGATTTTCCTGGTTAACTCCTCGAAGGGTTCCAGCACCGTCACTGTTTTTTCCAGCAAAGCCCACTCGTTGGCTGACAGTGTTGCCGGCAAGTTGTAGTCAGAAGCATATGCACAGAGGGATCGCTTCTCTTTAAGAAGGCTCTTGATCATATAGAAGGAGCTGTTCCATCTTGTTTGAACATCTTGGACAAGACGAGTTGGGGTGGATGTGGTTCCCACACCTTGCATTTCACGCTGCAGGTCCTCCAAGCGAGACAGTGCGAGTTGTGAATGCTTGAAATGGGCCACTATCTTCCTGCTGTTAGCTAATGCATCACTAACGCTGCGTTGTGACATTAGCCCCTCGTGCACAACGAGCTGCAGCGTGTGAGCAAAACAGCCCAGACTAGGGACTGCCATGTCTTCCATCGCAGCCTTCATATTACTTGCATTGTCACGTAAAATGACATGCACTTTTTCCAGAGGGATCTCCCAGTGATTTAACATCTCTGTAATGGCAGAGATGCGATTGTAGCTCGGTTGTGTGAACCCCTGCATTTTTTTTCACCTGAAGCACCGCACTCTTTAGGCCATGTGTATCCGAGTCAACCCAGTGCACTGTGAGGGTTTTCGGCGACATTGGGCAGACATCTGACGTCCAAATATCTGTAGTAAAGCTCAGGGCTGATACTCCTTTTTAACTTCTTAGCAAACTTGGTTGACACTCGGTAAAGTTCAGGTAGCGCAGTCTCTGATAAATATCTCCTGGATGGTAAACTATACCTTGGCTGCAAGTGTTCCATCAGGCTGCGAAATCCTTCGTTTTCCACCACTGATAACGGTTGGTCATCGAGTACAATGAAGTTGAGCAGCTTCTTGGTAATTCCTTTTAGCTTTCACGTCATCTGCTGGAGGTTTACCAAGCTTTTGAAATGACTCCGGAAGTGATTCCTGACAGCTCCTTTTGTCTTTCTGCCCCCCCGGCTAAAAATTCCTCGTGCTCTTTAACGTGGTGCTTTTTCAAATGTTTGATAACATTTGTGGTATTGTACGTGGTGACGGAGCTTCCGCCTCTCGGAGTAACGGCTTTGCAAACATTGCACGTTGCTGTCTTGCTTTGCGGTGTTTCGAGAGTAAAATATGTCCACACAGCGGACATGTTGTGTGGAAAAGTAAGCTAGCCACAGTGCCACTAAAATGCTAGCCTGCTAGCTGGCTACAAACTGTGGAATGGATTTCCTGAATGGAGGCGTGTCTCATAACTGTGTGTCTCTCAGACACTCCTCTGTTCAGGAAATCCATTACACAGTTTGTAGCCAGTCAGCAGACTAGTAGCAGGCAGGAATCACTTGTGGGGTCATTCCAGCAGACAATGTGAAAGCACAGACACGGCTCGTGGATCAGAAATTTCCGCAGGTGATCTGAAATTTCCGATCTGTGAATTACGCCGGTATCGGAACCCGATACCGATACTATATACACATTCTAACCCACTGCAAATATTAGCTGATCTTATGCACAAAAATAAGATTACAAATAAATACAAATAATGACAACCAAATAATGAGAAAATAGTACACACATAATACAAACTAAGAATGGGGGGTGTCCGCTTATATTGCCCACATTACTATGAGTCCCACAGATGGCAGCAGCAGCAGGAGGCATCAGACAGGACCACGGCAGCAGCACAACCACACACGTCACGCTGTCCAGGCACCGCTGTGATATGAGTTAATCTGAGAGACAGTGGAGCACAAAGGCTCCGGAGAAGAAGCCGAGTCAGTGACATCCAGAATGGCCGAGTTAGCAAGATGCACTAATAGAATACGAGAGAGAGAGAAGGAGAGAAGGTGCCCAGTGTATTATAGGGGGTTCCCCCGGCAGACTAGGCCTAAGTCAGCCTAACTAGGGGCTGGTACAGGGCAAGCCTGAGCCAGCCCTAACTATAAGCTTTATCAAAGAGGAAAGTCTTAAGTCTAGTCTTAAATGTGGAGACGGTGTCTGCCTCCCGGACCGTAACAGGAAGATGATTCCACAGGAGAGGAGCCTGATAGCTGAAGGCTCTGGCTCCTGATCTACTTTTGGAGACTTTAGGGACCATGAGTAACCCTGCGTTCTCAGAGCGCAGTGTTCTGGTGGGATAATAAGGCACTATGAGCTCTCTAGGATATGACGGAGCTTGACCATTTAGAGCTTTATAAGTTAACAGTAGGATTTTAAATTCAATTCTGGATTTTACAGGGAGCCAGTACAGAGAAGCTAAAACAGGAGAAATATGATCTTGTTTATTAGTTCCTGTTAGTACATGTGCTGCTGCATTCTGAATTAGCTGGAGAGTTTTTAAGGACTTACTAGAGCTACCTGATAATAGAGAGTTACAGTAATCCAGCCTAGAGGTAACAAAAGCGTGGACCAATTTTTCTGCATCTTTTCGGGTCAGGATAGGCCTAAATTTCTCAGTAGCTTGGTGGTAGCGTCGCTGTTTTCTGAATCAAGTAACTTCTCAGTAGTTAAGCTCTTTTATTGATCACTTAGCGCGGTTGCGTCCACACAAGCTGCATTTCCAAAATCATTTCTGAAGCTCAAACGAGGTGGGGATTTCTGTTATTGACTGAAATAAAACTGTCACTGCTACCACACAGAGTCACTTCCGCATGAACCTGACGGGGGACAGCCTTCCATTCCAAAACCCCGCCGTTCCGAAACCCCACCGTTCCGAACGACCCCCACTCCGAAATTGATTTTCAAGTCCATATCGAGTTTCCTGCATCAAACACTGCCACCCGCTCTCCGGCCGCACTCGCACAATTCTGAAACTTCTTGTACTACAAAAGCTTGAAATGAACGTTCAACTCATTGTTTTTTATTGAAAATATGTCACTGTTTATTATGTCACATTTATTATGTATAATTTCACTAGTAGCAAACACATTTAAAGGAGACGCTTGTCAAGTCTTTTTACGTGCGTCGTCCATGGTGCTGAAATCCCCGCTGCAGCCGCCACTCTCTGCTGACAGCAGACCAGGGGAGGAAAAAAAGGACATTTCTTTGCTCTGTGCTTTCAGAAAATAACCAGGGTTAGGGTAAGAAAGACCAACGGTCTGTACAGCAGTCCAACTGTGTTTGCCAGGGCATATCAGGCTGTGTGATTATGCACAAAGATTGGTTAACGCATTGGAGCAATTTCATACAATTTCGGACATTTAACGTGATAAACTAATTTCAATTCAACATGGTCATTTGCTTAGAGGATTCAGCTGAAGCATAATGAGTGTTATATGTCATTAAGATGAAGTATTGGCTTGTTTTGTGGTTAATAATGCACATAATCCATTTGACCCCATCATGAACGGGATTTATATTCGTTCCTGCAGACAGGCAAAAGGATCAATGCGCAGGCTCCGTTTCCTTTGCGTCCGTCTCGTTCATTCAAACTTTGTAAACACGGTTGGGATTTGTAGGGGACATACATGTGTATGCTGCTCACTATAAAATGTGTTTACTAAAATGTGTTTACTAGCCTCTGGTCAAAACAAATCTCTTTACACTTAAAAAAATACTTGTTTCAAGCAAATTTTCACTTGAAATAAGTATGAAAATCTGCCCATGGGGCAAGTTTTTTTTTTTTTTTGCTTGCAGTAAGAAAAAAAAACTTGCTCCATTGACAGATTTTTTTTTCTACTTATTTCAAGTGAAAATTTTCCTGAAACAAGTGAAAATTGTCTAAAAACAAGTTACTTTGTAGGTGATGAGTTTTATTTCAATTGTAATGAGGTTTGTTTTGACTAGAAATAAATATTCTTGGTAAGATTTTGAGTTTTTGCAGTGTACGTACACATACATACACGCATGTACGTTTTTGACCATGTGACTGTTTGAAGTAGGTCTTCATTCTTGCTGTTGTGGTTTGAGTCGTGTTGGAAGTTAGTTAATCGTTAAAATCCTAACGAGTCCCAATCCTAGTCCCGATCCAGCTTTTTCCACTTCCGATCCGATACCAATATTACAGCCTTGAGTTTTGGCCGATACCGATCCGATCCAAGCGCGTATTATACATATTCACTTATTTTGTTGTGAATCATGTTAGAAAAGGTTTGATCAAGCGATATTACTCTAACAAGAACAACTACTTAATCGGGTTAGTTAGAATGATCCACAGCAGTTGATATGAGAAACTGACCCGTTTATTGTTAACAGGCTTAAATAAAAAAACTTTAAACAAAAAATATAGCTGGTTTGCTTTGGCTCCTTAATAAATAGAAAATAAATCAACACAAGAAATCTTTAAAATGTCTAATATTGAAATTAAAACAGCAGCAAGACTCCACACACTTGTGCTTTGGCCCCCCTAATAAATAAAAAAAAAGATTAACACCACAAGACATTGTTGACATTAAACAAACAATGCAGCCTTTCCTTTTCAGTTATTTTAGTAGTGTCAGTGCCAGCCTGGTGCTGCTGTTTCCTGGGACCAACAGAGGGGACAAAAATATATTGTACAACTGTTTAAACAAGCAATAGTCCATCCATGGCTCCAGTTTCACTAAGTGTGCCCAAAACAATGCCATCAGTGCTCTTTACTTAAACAGTAAGAGTGTAAACCAAATAAAAATATCACTCTCAAAAAACCAGAGCAGAAAACAAATAGTCAGTTAACTAAATTGACCGCTACTCTTCCTACCCTCCGTGCGTGTCTGCCGTCTGCATGCTGGCCTGGTGGATTGATAGTAAGAGCTGGAGCGGATCACTGGAATGGACTGCTTTACTCGCGGAGCGCTGGGCTGGTTGGAAAACCTGAATCGGACTCCGTGAAAAACTGGATAGGAGTTCTTGGATCTGCATTTTTCCACGCAATCTGAATATTGGATCGGGACATCCCTAGTTAGTGACACTGAACTAAACGAGCAGGACTGACATAGAGTAGGATTGGTGAGTTGGCGGTTCCGGGACAAGTGAATTGTTTGGTCGACTGCTGATGGTGTGAGATCTAATAGGCCTGTTTCCACTGAAGAAGTTCCTGGTAGTATTTGGGGGGCAGGAACTACTACAGGAACATCCTCTCGCTCGGCCCTCTCAACCGCCGTGTCTCCACTGAGAGAGCGGAGTAGGAGGAAGGTTCTTGTTAAGTTACCGGGCTCGCTCTGTATGTGACGTAATTGCTGCACGACCATTTTGACCAGGGCAATGTAGGGGCGTAGGGACGCCGTTAGCCGTTAGCGGTGTCTGTAATAACTCCGGTCACGGTCCATGAAAAAAATATTTTTTCCAGCGGACGTCTTAGTTACAACATGATTGAGCTAACTGGAATAGTTTCATGTTGTATCCAACAACGGGAGGCTTTTAACAGATGACGTCCTGATGTTAGCTTTGCTGCTGCTGTTAGCTGTCCCTGTCCCTTTCTAGACATCGTGATTTCCCAAAACTGAATAAATACCACACTTAGCAACACAAAACTGCTTTGCTTGCTCAATCATGTTGTAACTAAGATATCCGCTGGAAAAAATATTTTTTTCACAGACCGGTTATTGAGTTTGTTTATATGGTGGTGGAAGCTATGAACAAGCTAACTCTCGTCTGCTGAGTTTTAAAAATGCCAGCTATTTTGTTGCTTTCTGTTGACATCACATCCCCCCTTGAGTATATCCAATCAGCACCAAGTAACCCCCAGGCCCCAGCCAGGAGTTTTTCGGGGCCGTTCTGAGTACCTACTCCCAGGCAGGGACTTGTTTAGCCCCTGTAAAAGTTCCGGAACTCTGTCCTTTGGGGGTGGTTCCTGCGGTGGAGACACGCAGCAATGGCCCCGGCCCCGTAAAATTACCCCAAAGTTCCTGCAGTGGAAACGGGCCTAATGTTTTCAATTTTTTCAGTGAAAAATGAGTTTAGGTGATGCATGTAAATTTATATTGGTGGGGGCGCAAACAATTCGGTCGAGTGTTTGAAACAGCACTTTAGAGTTTTGAGCATTCTGGGAGATCAAGTTGGAGAAAAAAGTTGCTTGTGCATCTTTAATGCAGCATTGTAATTATTCATTAGGCTTTTCAAATGCTCATAGTGAACTTGAAGTTTGCAGGACTTCCATTTACCCTCTATTTTGCGTACCTCTCTTTTTAAGGAGCGGGTATGGTTATTAAACCATGGAGAGACTGAGGAAGTGATTTTGGTTCTGGTTTTGACTGGGGCTACTGAGTCCATTGTATTCAGGCAGAGGTCATTGAAGGAATTCACCAGGAGGTTGGTATCATGCAAGAGAGGTAGTTTGGAAGAGAGGCACGAAAAAGCATGTGAAAATTTAGCTGCTGTTGAGTTAATGATGCGAGAGCGGGTGGGGGCAGGTGAGACTTTAGGTGAAGGAGAGGAGTACAAGTTTAAAACAATACTAAAATGATTGGATATACAGATGTTAAGTTCCACATTATCAATCTTCAGACCATATGAAATAACAAGATCTAAGATATGGCCCTTCTCATGGGTGGGCCCTGTGGAATGTAAAACAAAATTAAACGATTCTAAAAGATTAAGAAATTCCCCCGCAAGAGCATCACCAGGACAACAAACATGAATGTTGAAGTCACCGATTATGCAGACCCGGTCATAATTAGGTAAAAGCAGAGAGAGCAGGTCAGAGAATTCAGAGACAAAAGTGCCATTGGGCTTCGGAGGGCGGTAAATTAAAAGGAATAAAATCGGCTGGTGCTTATTAACACAAAATGTTGAGTTTTCGAAGGAGGAGAATTCCCCACAGGGAACAGGCTTATTAAAGAAATTGTCTCTGTAGATGACAGCGACCCCTCCGCCGCGGCCAGATAGCTGGGGCTTCTGCATATATAAGAATGCTGGAGGTGTAGCTTCATTCAGGGTGTTGTATTCATCTGGTTTTGACCATGTTTCGTGTCAAGTGGGCCGAACCCGAGCAAAGTTGCTCAATTTTTCATTTGTTATTATGTAGTTTGTTATGGAGTCCGTGATTTCCCTGTGACACTTACAAATGTTTGCGTAACATTTTTATAAAAGAGGCAACTCTGCAAAAGTCAAAAATAATAAATCAATAATAAATGAAATAAAACAAGGGTACATGTTTTTCCAGTTCACCAATCCCCAACCTCCCCAGAGTAATGGTGACAAAAAAAACTAGGGATGCATTGAACATTTCACAAAATTAGAATAGTGGTGTGCAGCCCTAATCGTCTCGGTCTTCATGGGCTGTCAGGTCTGCGCCATTCATGTCACATCACATCTGTCTTTTGCCATTTTCTGAATGAATAGAAGAAGAGCAGAGAGGAGACTATTGTTTAGTTTGATAATGATATTACATTACATGATAAATGTCACAACTAGAAGCCTGTTCATAATGTGCATGAAACAGTTTAGGCCATCAGCTAGGTTGATTAAATAAATAACTATGCTTACCTTAAAGTTCAAGCTCCAGCTCTGAGTCACTGTCTGAGTCTGCTGCATCCTGCTGGGCAGGGGCAGTCCTTTTACGGTACAGATTTGATGTTGTCATGGAGCGCAGCATCATGGTTGTTGGCTTAATATTGGCACATCCACCTGCCATCTTCACACACTCTGATGTGTGCATGAGCCCGTTAAGCGTGTCTGTGATGAGTCGGTTTCGTGGTTTTGTTTTGATTAGATTCACTTTGGAAAACACACGCTCACAAGATGCATTTGAATGAGGAAAGACAAGCGCATCAAGGGCAAACTCCCCCAGTTCCCTGAACACCCTTCTTGCACCAAAGTGGAGAGATGGTGCCAGAATTCATCCGCAGTCACTGTCTTAGTGTCTTCATCAAGGGTCACAAGAGGCAATCTCCTTCACTGGTCATCGATGGCTTGGAGACAGTCAGCATCTGTCAATTCAATCAGACGTGGCAATACTCTCATGAGTAGAAGCAGGGAGGGATACTCTGCTCAAGCTCTGGCATCAGTCGCAGCGGCAGGAGACAGGCATGCAGTGTGGGTCAAGAGGACATCATCAAAGTGTTTCTTCATTTCTCTGCAGGCAACCCGGAGGAATTTTTTTTGCAGCATCTACAGGTACATTGTGTTGAGTGGTAAAAGCTTTGAGTCATCATGGAAATTGATCTGACTCAGGTAGGGTTGGGTTGGTTCTCGGTAATACCAATTTGGTTCGGTACTCCGTATTGGACCGGGGTTTTTTTTTTTTTTTTTTTTTCTCTTTGGGACCGACCAGACCGCATATGTCATTGTACAGCCTGTAGGCCCAAACATACTCGGGCGGAACATACGCGGAGCGGACTCCGCGTACGTTCCGCGTATGCGGAGTCCGCAAAAATCTGGTATTACCGACTTGATGTGGTTTTTCACAAAAACCGGACCGTTTTTTTTTTTTTTTTCCCCCCCCTCATACCGACCCAACCCTAGACTCAGGGCTGTGTGTACAACATAGTCCCTTTGCATGAAGGTCAGTAGGAGATCTTTAAAGGTTTTGCACATCTTGCTCCTCAGTGATGTAATAACCACGTTTTCACTCTGGAAATATTGATTAAGGTCTGTGAACTCTGGCAGAGCCCACTCCAGAAAGTGGTAATACAGCCGGAGAGACTCATCTTTGAGTGCATGATAGATATTCTCTGCAGCATTCAATCTGGCATCAAGCCACTGGTCAGAGAAAAAAAGCCGGAGGGCTTCCCACTGGGTGGACACCCTTTTAACAACTTCATTAAGCGACAGCCAGTGAGGAGTGACGGATGCAGTGCTGCACGGTGATCCCTGGCAAATCGTTTCTGAGATGACTGGAGACAGAACTGTGTCGTCCCATCCAGGGATGCACCGATCCACATTTTTTCACTTCTGATCCGATTCCGATACCTGAATTTGGATATCTGCTGATACCGATACTATTCCGATACCAGAGCTCTGTTTGCTTTAATATTATTATCATTATTGTTGATTTTATATGAGGCTGTAATAAACTCCTCTCTACAGGCAAGTATGATATGTACGTATGTATGCAGGTATGTATGTCCCAGAGGGCAACTTGAGGTAAGTATAAGGTCAGAAAAGCAGGAAATTCTGTTCACAGGAAAAATCCCATCCTGATAACAAATAGCTGTAAGGGTTTCAAATTGATTGTCAATATTTATTAAATTCCCAGACAGTGTTAAACTACTAGTGCAATATACACTATCAAAAAAAAAAAAGTACCTGTCATATTAATCTGAACAGCACAGATACAAATCAAGTAGACACTACTATGTAGTAGTGTTGTCACGGTACCAAAATTGGGACCCACGGTATGATACCAGTGAAAGTATCATGGTTCGGAGTAGTATCATGACAGCAAAAATGAGGCAGATGTGCCTTTTGTCATTTATAAAAAGATAAATCACTTTTCTATAATACATCAATGATGTTTCAATGGAATAAATTACTTATTGACTTATTCATACTTCAAAAATGGCATCAATAAGTGATTAACATAGGGGGGATCAAAATAAAATAAATAAATGAAATAAAATCAACCAGCCACCCTCCTCCCCTGACAGTCCCTTCATAAGTAACGAACAGTCCCTAAAGTGCAGTGAGGTTTGTGAACCATTACCTGCCACAGAGAGAGAAATGTGAACAGCTCGTTTCTCCTCTGACACGTCACATACCTGTGTACCGCCACAGTTCGGCTGTTCAGGTACTTTTGGGCAGTCATGATGCCAAGAAGAGGACATTATTGGATCTGGAGTTGGACTTCTCTGTCGCCGGTAAGCCGTTCTTGCGCTGCGCAGCACTATGAGCCTTCGCTGTATTGAACAGGAATACATTCCCGTCTGTGTCTGTGACCCCCGTTCAACCCACAACCGACAGGATTTGCCTTTAGTTTCTGCTGCTGATTGAAATCTGTATTTGCACAGCGTGCTGAATGATTTATTTTGCGCGCACAAAACTATTTTAAGTCGCAAATGCCAGTAAAATGCCCGCACTGTAGAGCTCTGTAGTGGAAAACAAATCACTGTAGCATAATCTAACCTACAAGTAAAAATAAATTAATAATAACTTTCATTGCTTAAAGATACTCAATAGCTCAGTTCATACCTGAAATGTCTCTGGATACAAACCACTGCATCAAGTGCCGGTGCATCAAGGAGGGACGGAGGGGAAGAACGAAGGAAGGGGTCAATTTGATCTGGGAGGACAACAGGAGGGTTATTTTCATTTGTTCGTTGTGTTGTATGTTTAATATTCTCACTTTAAGTGGTCACAGGTCCGTGTGACGTTAACTACCTCAGTGTGTGCTTGAAATTACTACTGAGAGGTATGCACTTTATTTTCTTGATCTCTTATTTTCTTGATCTTGATCTCTTGATGCACTTGGTCTTGGCTCGTTTCAACAAATGCTAGTTTTCACTTTTCAGTTAGTGACAGACCGTGACTCATACAGGCTAGGTTAGCCTACTACAGTACAGTAGTAGTATACAAATGCAGCATTTCAAGTCAACATTGTCAGCTGTAGGCTGCAAACAAAAAAAACCTGTCATGTTTTGTGAAAAGCATTTATGCACGTATGCCTTTAATGCACTGTTTCAACAATAAATTCATATTTTTTTACCCACGTCTTTGATTCAATTTCAATTTCCTGTTACTGAGTTTGAGTTTATCTATATAGTGTAACTGAACCATTCACTTTTCAGTCTAATCTTGAACACTTAAAATCTTACAGTAAATGATGTGTGTGTATCGCGATGCGCATCGAATCATATCGTATTGTGACCTGTGTATCGTGATGCATATCGTATCTTGACCTGTGTATCGTATCATATCGTGAAATCCAAGAAGATATACAGCCCTAGTGTTGCCACTAGATTTTTTTTTCTTTTTCCTTATGTCTTTTAGACTTGCTGTGGTTTTTTAAAACTGTCATTTCGGCCACCAGCTCAATGTTACAACAACGACAGAGGGCTTTACCGTCGGAGCCTGCAACAGGTTTCAGCCATCCGGCAAAATTGGCCTGGCTTTCCCACTCTTTCCTATATGTTTGTGAGCAATGCTGTTTACTCATGCTCATTGTTATATTTATATTTATACTTATTTATTTATACTTATTTATTTATTATAGGTATCTTTTCTACCAAAATGTAAATTTATAGATTATATTTTATTGTTTTGTATAGAGGTGCACAGAGGATGGTAAAAATCATGACTACAAAGTCAGGTGGAATATTCTGTATTTTTAGATTTTAAATGTTCAGAAACTCAATTGCAGGATGATTTCACCATTCATGGCTGTTACTATAACTAATATATTTCCATAGGCTACAAGGTACTGAAATTTATACATATTGTTTACATCGATTTAGAGTTAGCTTGTTTTCAGCTTGGCATTCTGTATCTTGGATCGAGTGTGCACCAACTCACAAAACCCCCGTTTTTCGACCGTGTAAATTGGAGCCTTATCTTTCCAGATGTGTGTTGCAACAGCAGTAGTTATCTGCTTCCATCTTCGGGAGTCTTTGCTGTATGGTGTGCCACGGGTAAAAGCCTCTTGTAACGTCTGAGTCTTTGGTTTTTTTGTAATATCGTCAACGTTACTCGACTGTGCTTTTGCAGCTTTCAAATGTTGACTCTCTCGGTTCTCTTTCTTGTGATTCTTGCGTAGGTGATAAAATAGGTTGGGAGTGTTTGAGTACGTTGTTGGGACCGGGCTGCAGCATACTTTACAAACTATGGTTTTCTGGTCCGTGTCTGTCTTTTTAAATCTGAACCACATCCACACGATTGAAGTAGCCCCTTTTTTATGTACAAGCTCCTCGTCCTGTTGTGTTGGCTGGTCCTCGTTGTCACCTTGTTGTCTCTGGGAATTACCCCGTTCTGTGTCATGTCCATTTTCGTCTTCCTCCATGTTTGTTTCTGCTAAGCAGCGTGCTCAGCCGTGTTGCATGCCTGTGCCTGTGCCTGCGCCTGCGCATGCCGTGTGGAAGAACGTAAAGCGTCATGACGTAAAATGTTGCCGTAAAGCGCGTACTAGTGTGCGTGCATATTAGACGGAATACATTTTCTATCGTCCAGACGATGTATGTTAGATTTTACCTTTGGAAAATCTACCTTTGGTGGCTCCATTTTCTCAGATGTGCTGTCAGCCTGTCACTCAATCCTCTGCACGTAACAGTCTTCAGTATCACCTCAGATCAGAACACTGATCTGAGGTGATACTGTATTTCCCATGCCTTTTTAAGCAACTCGAGTCCCACAACGAGGCAGTCGTGATTTCAGAGAAACAGACCCTCATTTGTCTTTGGTCATGTGATATTCTGAAAAACGATATGGGCCTTTACACAGGCTTCATTTGGACACGGCCACTTTGCTCGACACAGGCCTCAGGACTTCAGTATCAGAGGTAACATCACTACTATTGGGTGCTACATCAAAATCTGAACGTCTTTCCCCCTTCGTTTCATAGAGTAACTCTCTTAATTTGTCCACTCTCCGTTGTGTTTACCAGTTTATTCGCAGGGTTTTTAATTAATTGTTGTCCTTCCTGGTCTAGTGAAAACAACTTTAATGGCCAAGCTCCAGGGCTTTGAGTTCTGGAAGAAGACCCTGAAAGGAGCACGCTTTGTGGTGGCACCCATGGTGGACCAGAGCGAGCTGGCTTGGCGCCTGCTGAGTCGCCGACATGGTGCTCAGCTCTGCTACACCCCCATGCTGCATGCCCAGGTGTTTGTTCGCGATGCCAACTACAGGAGAGAAAACCTCTACAATGAGGTGTGTGAAGAGGACAGACCTCTCATCACACAGGTGAGGTCATCTACATGTTGGTAATGATGGTAGACTGGAACATTTCCAGGCATGTTGATTTTCCTGTGCAGTCGCCACGGGTTGGTCACCAGGTGCTTTATGTATTTGTTCTTACAAAACATTGTTCCTCATATAATTCCAGTAAATCACAGTGTTGCATTCCCTCTGTGTCAGTTTTGTGCCAATGATCCAGAGGTATTCCTTCAGGCGGCCCTGTTGGCCCAGGACTACTGCGATGCCATTGACCTCAACCTGGGCTGTCCACAAATGATCGCTAAGAGAGGTACACACACTTCTGACAGGAATTAAGCCCCAAATTCTGACTTACGTGATGCCCAGTGGTTGTATCAGGAATACACTAGCCCCTTTTAGACAGCCTCTTCAAGGCGGGAATTTCACACCTTTATGCCACTAGGCTTGGGCGATTGGACGAATATATCGCCAATCGCCCATCGGCTGAGTCCATCACGGTTGGTTTCATTTTTGGCGATTTTTTTGGCGATTTTTGTCATTTTATTTTGCTAAATTAATGGTCTGTCTCCACAAAATTTAACTCGGTACATATAGTCCATAATTACTATGTAGAGCACAAATCAAAGTGTGTGAGTATTGGAACTGGCAGCTTAACACTGATTTCCGACGAGTCTTTCACAAAACACGTCAGTGATGGCGGAGCTGAAAGTTACAGCCGGGGTCCACCGGGCACGTCAGTGGCGCGACACGTCTGCAGCGCGAGTCCTGTAGCAGCTCGCCCCCCTGTTAATCAATTACAGCGGCTCCACCGGCAACGGGAGCGGCGCGACCACCCCCGTCTGCCGCACTACAACTCTATATTTTAGGATGCTCTTCTATTTTTGTCATGCTACGCTCCCCTACGCGACCCTCCAGCAGATAAAAACTATATGAAATAGTGTGCTAAACGAGGACAATGTGTTTTTAAATGAATAAACCATTATCAGAGGTGATATGTGATGATTTTTTTTCATGCATTTACCCATGTTTATCTGTGACATTGTGTAAATGTCCGTGGCAGACATTTGAAAGCGAGTAGATGACAAACAGTACAGTAAACTTGTAGATAACTCAAATATATGTAATAACTGGAAAATGCTGAAACTATCATGGCTCAGCAAATGGTAAACAAGACGCTTGACGTGATGCTTACATTTGCAGCCGGTGGAACCCAGCCATAACGTTAATTCATAAACCATATTTGAGAACTACATCAAAAAAGATGTGCAGTTGTGCACCCCGATCGTTATAGTAGGACAGGTATGTTATCCCTATCTCCCACCTGTTTGCTGATTTAGAGGCTGTGAGTGAATGCGTCCTTCTGCAGTCGTCAGATTCTTTTTAAAATGGTGTCGGACAGTCGTCTTCAGCCCGTCTTCACAGCTTATTACTCAGCAAAGATCTCAAGGTGATTTTTTTTTTTTTAATGAGTAAGAGTATAGCCTATAGGCTGTATGTTTCAGTAAAATTTCAATTCAGTAATTTTGACATTAAAGACCACAGTCAGACGATAAGGCGCAGGTAAATTTATTCAAACAGAATAAACAGTTGGTCGGTCCACAAAAGTTACACACTAACAGTAGCCTATGATAACAAATAAGTAAATATAAACGAAGGACATTGGAAAAATAAAGTGCAAAAATCACACAATCACATAAAATAATGATGTCCACTCCCTTTGCGCTGTCTTTATAATAATGCTGTTGCGGACGTGGCAAAAAAAACTGCTTTTAGAACAGCTGTTATAGCTGTTCTAAAAGCCTCTCTTAGGCTTATTGCTTGAATAAATAAATACAAATAATAATAAATATAGGCTAAACGAAGAACAATGGAAAAATAAAGTGCAAAAATCACATAAAATAATAAAGTCCTTTGCGCTGTCTTTAACTCAAAAACACAGTGTTTTACATGTTTTTGGAGAGGAAAACGAGCATGTTAACCTTATCTGGCTTAAGCAAAGTGCGCATATGGTTAACAATGACTGTGTTTACAAGGTCTTTAGTATCCCGGTTTTGAGGCTTATCCCGGTTTTGAGCATATCTGGGATATGATGTTTACATGGAACACAGAGAAACCCAGTTATTCATATCCCTGTATACATGATAAATACCAGTAACCCGTTTTCTGATCACTGCATCCTATCTGCGCAGGCGTGTGTTACATCTTTTACGTCTTTTGTTTACAACAGATTGAGCGGGAAATGTGATATATTTATTATATTTAGAAGTAAGACAAAAATGACACCTCTGTGGCTTCTAGCGGGCTTAGCGTTAGTAAATACTCACGTCGCATTACAGCTATGGCTCATCCACTTCATCTTCAGCAATGGGAGGAGAGAGCGACAACAAATATTGAATACGTCACCAACTTTGATAGGTATTTGGTAGAGCTTCGGGCCCAAAAAATCCAGCCCGTTATGCACGTTGTGCACGTTATGTCCGGGACCGGCCCGGCCCGTCCAATTAACTGTAATTATGGACCCGAGCCCGATTTAAACCTGACATTTTTCAATAAGTTGGCTGTTATAATTAAGAGTATTAAACCACAAGTCTTGTTATTTGAATGACAGAAACATAGGATCTTAATGAATGGCGCAACATGGAAGCATGATTATGTAATAAAACAGGTGTTTATTTTAGGATCCAGGTGGTGAAGGGCTGTGAATAAATATTGTAAAAAAAAAAAATTGGACATTTCTATGCAAATGATTCTCACTGATAAACAAGGTCTAATTCACTAACACCAGCGCTAATAGCCACACGCAGTTTGAGTGAAGTAAATAACGTGTTTAAAGCTGGTGCAAACTGGGCGCTCCTCTGTGGAAGCCTCTCGCCCAGACTTTCCAGCGATCGTGGCAGCAGTGATCGTCTGTTAAATCAGTCTGTAAATAATATTTTGACATTATTAGGCCGGGCGCGCAGAGAATCTCAAGCTCTAGTATTCGGCTGTCACTGCCACCACGCAGTACAAGGCAACAGTGGATGAAAATACGTAGCCGTGACTGGTGGGATAGGATCGTTCTCATGGAGTTTACAGATTCAGAGTAGAGAGAAAACTTCAGAATGAGTAGGGCATCCTTCAGCCGGCTGTGTGACGTAGTTGAACCATTCATGAAACCAGGATAAGGCGTATACATGCTCCAGTATCCCGGCTTCTATCGGAGTACTCCAGGTGGCAAAACCGGGTTTCTTGAAACCGGGAAAAGGGCATAACCCGGTTTCTGAATTCGGGATATGGTGTTTACATGCACAAACACAAAAACGGGATACTTAAAAAACCCAATCAAAACCGGGATACTAAAGACCTTGTAAACACAGTCAATGTTACCAGCTGTGCTAAACACCCTCTCTGATGGCGTGCTTGTCGCCAGTATGCACAGATATTTCCGTGCCATGTTGGACATGAGTGGGCTCGCAAAGCACGCTGCATTTTTTTTGCTGCATTCATGTGGTGTCGGGAGATCCAAGTTGCCGAGTTGTTTTTCTGACATGAGGTGGCGTTCATGTGAATTATCCCATTCTGAAAGTCATTTTTCGATTCTTTCCGACATCACATGAATGCAACATCCCCCCTCCTTGTTTTTTTCTCCGCCACACACACAACTGCAGAATATATCGGCAACTGCTGGTTGATGGGCTGACGGTGGCTGGATCATGTGAGGCTAGGTTGTGATGTTTTAAGTACGTGTTAAGTGTGTGACCCATCGTTGGACATTTAAAAAGTAGCTGATAGCACTTAAAGAAGAAGAACAGCAGCAGAAAATGTCCACAAATTGACCCTTTGCTAAGCAAAAGCGAAGCTGTCAGAGTAAGCATGGAGCCCACACTGTAACTAACTGCACTCCCTGAAAAAATATTATCATATTTTTGGAAAACTGAAACAGTGATTCCAGAGAGAAGCAGACAGAGGGGTCTACAGTCTGTGTTTGAAGGATACATCGAGGATGTCAAACTGACTCAGCAGCAACAACAGGTTAAAAAGACAAAGATAGTTAGAAGCACTAAAGTGTTAAAGTGAGCCACCACATCACTGCTAATCGCCACACAAGACAATGAATATAAAGGCAAACTTCACCGATATTGAACCAGCTGTGTGACATCACAGTGTGTGCAGATGAACGGTGTTTGGCTTCGCCCCCATGCTGCTGCCAGCAACCGGACCTCCGCCGCCGGACAAGCAGGGATCTCCGGGGGAAGTCAAACAACATTCATCTGTGCACAATGCGATGACACACAGCTGGTTGAATATCAGCAAAGTTTCCCTGCTTCCCTTCACTGGTTCCTCTACAGCAGGGTCAGTCTTTGTTTCACTTTTATAATCATTCAAAAGCAAAAGCAAAAGCAGCATGTGTATACATTCAGCAGGCTATATCTTCAGTAGCTAACGTGAGCTAACCCTACACTTTTCAGGGTTTGATTTTGGTTTTGAAACAGGCAAGAAACGTAAATCTCTTTCCTACCTCTCCAGGTAATGACTATCATTAATACATGATGTGCCCCAGGCACAACATTTAGCTCCAAATCCACAAAACCAGCCTGAAAATGAAGGAAATCTGAAATAACTTCATTAGAGTCAATGGAGCACGGGTATGTTGTTGTCGGACCCTGGTCTGAGCCGTCCCGATGCTACATGCTAGAGGCTGACACTATTGTGTCACATGTCATGCCTCTTTTGCTTCTGGGATGTCGGCATGCTGTCTAAAATCACTCACCAATGCCGCAGTTGTTTGGTTCTATGTAAAAATGCAAAAAGCAACATAAAGTAGGGACTTAATAGTGGCCCTATAGTGTGATCTCTGTGTAAAAAGGGCTACTGATAACAACCTTGCTGTGAGATCAGAACTAACCTGTCTTGATGTTTGTTCCTAAGGGCACTATGGAGTTTTCCTACAAGACGAGTGGGAGCTGTTAGAGAAAATGGGTAGGTCTGTATTTAACTCATTGTAGGACTCTGATCTCTGTCAAAATGTAATTTCTAGAGAAGATCCAATTTCTTGCACCAGTGTAATGCCACTTGAGCACAAATCACCACAGTCACCCATCATTTCCCTCTTATTTTACAGTCAGGTTAGCCAATGAAAAGCTCTCAGTGCCCATCACATGCAAGATCCGTGTGTTCGAGGAGGTGGAAAAGACAGTCTGCTATGCTCAGATGCTGGAGAGAGCTGGGTGTCAGGTGTGATCAATATTTAATCAAACAGAGATTGATTAACTGATATGGATCTTATTTTAATGTTCAGAATGTTTACTTATATTCATTCATTCATTTCTGTAACCGCTTATCCTCTAGAGGGTTGTGTGGGGGCTGAAGCTTATTGCAGCTGACATTGGACGAGAGAGGGTACACAGGACAGGTTGCCAGACTTTCGCAGGGCTAACACATTGAGATAGACAACCATTCACACTCACATTCCCCCTACGGTCAATTTATCCCCAACCTGCTTGTCTTTGGACTGTGGGAGGAATACATGAGTACTCGAAGAAAACCCATGCTGACACACACAGAAGGGCTCCCTCCTGGGTTCAAACCAGGAACCCTCCTGCTTTGAGGCAACAGTGCTAACCACTAAACCACCGTGCCGCCATGTTTACTTATATTTATCTTTAAAATCTGCCTTTAATGCAGTTTCAAGAAGCAATAGAAAGGTGTTAAAAAGCCCTAAGTTTGTCTTTGTCAAATATCTTTCCAGCTGCTGACAGTGCATGGCAGAACCAAAGACCAGAAAGGAGCCATGACAGGTGTTGCTAACTGGGCGCACATCAGGGCCGTACGGTGAGCTACCACCCCACTTCACATGTACTGTATTTAATCTATTTTAAAGCTAAATTGCAATGCACAATATTTATCATGATATGAAATATCCTGTAAAGTACTGTAGACTAACATACAAAATTATTAAATGGTCTACAGTTACAATAAAATTTAATGGCCACTGTCAAAATAAAGACAAAGTGCTGTTATAATAAAGATAAATAAAATTCTCTTACAATAATGTTAAATACAGTATATTAGGTAGCTAAAAAAAAGTATACAACGTATAATTAAATAAATCAAAGCGGAACCACACTTATTTTGAACCATTAGGCTCGTCTCAGGCAGGGAGTGTTGATGTTTTTACCATGACCTTGAAGCTTCTGGTCAACAGTTGCTGTTAGCAGTTAGCACGTTGAGGTCTGGAAAACCACTCAAACTTTCTGAGAGAGCTGCCTGTGGAATTGTTAGAAAGGCAAATCCAACTTCCTGTTTGAAAAGACCTGCAGAAAGATTTATCAGAGTCTGAAGTGGTGGTGCACTGTTCTACTGTGCAGCGGCATCTGTACAAATTTGACCTTCATGGAAAAGTCATCAGAAGAAGACCTTTCCATTGTCCTTACCACAAAACTCACCATCACAAGTTTGCAAAAGAACATTTAAAAAAGTCTGAGACTCTTTGGAAACAAGTCCTGTGGACTAATGAAGTTAAATAGTACTTTTTGGACGCAATGAGCAAAGGGATGTTTGCAAAAAAAGGATGCAGAATTTAATGAAAAAAACACCCGTCCAACTGTTAAACACGTGTGTGGATCGATCATGCTTTGAGCTTGTGCTGCAGCAAATTTCCAGCAAATTCTGGAAGCAGATATCACACCATCTCTAATAAAAGCTGAAGATGAAGAGAGGATGGCTTCTGCAGCAGGACAATGATCCTAAACTCGAAATCCACAATGGACTACCTCAAGAGGCACAAGCTGAAGGTTTTTTCCATAGCCCTCACAGTCCCCTGACCTTAACTTCATTATAGACCTCAAAAGAGCAGCGCAAAGTGGCCCAAGAATCTCACAGAACTAGAAGCCTTTTGCAGGAAGGATGGGTGAAAATCCCCCAAACAAGAACTGAAAGACTCTAAAGCCTACTTTACACTACATGGTTCAAGTGACCCAGTTCTGACTTTGTTCCTCTCAAGCGGCACAGATCGCATCTGTAACATGAATGTGTGAACAGGGACAAAAAAACGCATGATATCGGATATTGTCAGATCAGATTCAGACCTCCTTCATATGTGGAAATATATCGGATATGAATCAGATATCTGTCAATAGCTCTGTAATCTAAACAGACAGATCGGATATTTCTTGACAATCCACGTCATTATGAATAATGCGACGACAGCGCATTTTGATGACGTGTTCATGAGCGAGGGAAAGGAAGGAAAGCCGAATAAATCGCATGTTAATCAAAAACTATGAACCAAAAAAGCACAATCTATCCCAAGTGAGACAAACTGCTTGATCCCCCTCTCCAGTGTACCAGCAGAGAACCTGCAGAACCCAATCAGCTGCTCGCACCCTCAACACACAGACTGCGCTTCCTCATGCCAGCCAAAGGTGTGTGCAACTGTAAGAAATAAATATGTGAGGTGTACACTGCTTTTCTTTTTTAAACATATTTTTTTGGGGCTTTTTAGCCTTTAATGGATAGGACAGACAAGCGTGAAAGGGGGAGAGAGAGACAGAGGGAGTGACATGCAGCAAAGGGCCACAGGCTGGAGTCGAACCCGGGCCGCTGCGGCAACAGCCTTGTACATGGGGCGCCTGCCCTACCACTAAGCCACCAGTGCCCCGCTTTTCTATCTTTTTTTATTTTTCTTTCTTTTTTTCTGTCAGCGACATACACTCCTAACGCAGGACGGGTTGTTTTTATTGACTGAGTTGATTATTAAGCCATAGTGATGCGCGGATCGGCTCTGATAGCACCCGAATCAGCATGTACCTATCAGTTATCCAGCTGCACCCGTCTGCAGCTGCATGGACATTTCCACAGCTCTGTGTAGGCTAAGTTACCTTTTAAATTATGTGGAGCAGCGCCAGCTTTCCAGGTGATTTATTAACGATTAACTTCAAATATTTAAAGTTAGTCCTTAAAATTGCTTTCAGTAATGTAAACATTTCCATGCGCGCAGTAATGTCAGTGTAGCAAATACCGTGGGACATTTACACAGTGGTCAAGAGTGCTGGATCGGAAGTGTCGCACAAAAAAACGGAAGCTGGCTGCGTTCTGTTTTGCCTCCGTGTCTCCGTGAAAAATAAGGTGAATAGAACATGTAAACAGCAGTCAGGAAAAATCGGATATAGGCAACAAATCGGAATTGGGCATCAAGACATGGTAGTGTAAAGGCAGCCTTAGCTGATTACAAAAAGCATTTAGAAGCTGTGATACTTGCCAAAGGGGGCTTTACTAAGTACTGACCATGCAGGGTGCCCAAACTTTTGCTTCAGGCCCTTATCCTTTTTTGAAACTGTGAAAGATTGAAATTAAAAAAATATATATTAAAAGAAAAATTGAAGAATTGTGTCATCTTTAACTTTTTACCTTTTGGTCATCTTTCACTGGCTTAGCTATTTACAATAAATTAAATTTGGAGGTGCCCAAACTTTTGCATGCAACTGTCTTGGCCACCCCTACTTTAGGTTATAACCACATGACTGGCAGTTCTTGATGTTTGAAAACAAGGTATGTTCAGTAACTGTTTGGTGTGTTTTTGCTGCAGGAAGGCAGTCAGTATTCCAGTGTTTGCAAATGGCAACATTCAGCACCTGAGTGATGTGGAGCGCTGCATTCAGGAGACAGGAGTGCAGGGAGTAATGAGTGCAGGTTAATGATGCAGGCTTACAATGGCTCATTACAAACTGTTTTTGCTATTTCAGTGGTATTAATGGATAATATGTAATGTACATTAATACTCAGGGTATGGACTGTTTCAAAACTCATTTCAGTGTTCATCTCTATTATTTGTAGAGGGGAACCTTCACAATCCAGCACTGTTTGAAGGACGCAGCCCCCCGGTGTGGGAGATGGCTGAGGAATATCTTGAGGTGGTGAAGCAGCATCCCCCCTGCACTCTATCCTATGTGCGAGCCCACCTCTTCAAGCTCTGGCATCACACGTATGTCTCTTTGGCTGGGTTTGATGCATATACCTTACACCTGCAATAAAAGATAACTGTCTCTATGCTATTAGTCAAAGAAAGATAAGGCAGTCCTCATCCTTGAATGCTTAAAACATGAATTTCTTTCCAATTATATTTCCCCTCTCTCAGTTCAGTTCATTTCAGTTAAATTCAATTCAGCAGGTTTCATTGGCATGACGTGTGTATCATAGGTGTGCTGTATACAGGGCTCCAGACTTAACTTGTTTCGTGGGAGCATTGTAGTCCCTAACTGAAACTTTTAGGAGCACAAGCAGAAAATTTAGGGGCACACCTTAAATCATATTGCAATGCAATTATTCACTTTTTTGTCATTTTAATTTTATTATAAACTATATGTAGTCTACTGTATATTAACATTGGACTGTTTCAATTATTGAAGTAATTAGCATCACAGAGACTTGTGGTCAGTGAGATGTGAGGATTGTTAAAATAACATCTGTACAGATGTGAAGCCCTGACTAAATCAATCAATCAATCAATCAATCAATTTTATTTATAAAGCCCAATATCACAAATCACAGTTTGCCTCACAGGTATACAGCATACAGCATACAACATCCCTCTGTCCTTAGGACCCTCGCAGCGGATAAGGAAAAACTCCCCCCAAAAAAACCTTTAACAGGGGAAAAAAGCGGTAGAAACCTCAGGAAGAGCAACTGAGGAGGGATCCCTCTTCCAGGACGGACAGACGTGCGATAGATGTCGTACAGATCAGCATAATAATAACAGTAATCCGTATGACACAATGAGACAGAGAGAGAGACAGAGACAGAGAGAGATGCAGGACAGACGGTAATGACAGTAGCTTACAACAACATTAATGAAAGCAATAATATTATAGTTATAATTCTGGCTATTGTACAATATGTTGAAAGTATATATTGATATCTGATAGTATACATACAGTACAGGCCAAAAGTTTGGACACACCTTCTCATTCAATGCGTTTTCTTTATTTTCATGACTATTTACATTGTAGATTCTCACTGAAGGCATCAAAACTATGAATGAACACATGTGGAGTTATGTACTTAACAAAAAAAGGTGAAATAACTGAAAACATGTTTTATATTCTAGTTTCTTCAAAATAGCCACCCTTTGCTCTGATTACTGCTTTGCACACTCTTGGCATTCTCTCCATGAGCTTCAAGAGGTAGTCACCTGAAATGGTTTTCCAACAGTCTTGAAGGAGTTCCCAGAGGTGTTTAGCACTTGTTGGCCCCTTTGCTTTCACTCTGCGGTCCAGCTCACCCCAAACCATCTCGATTGGGTTCAGGTCCGGTGACTGTGGAGGCCAGGTCATCTGCCGCAGCACTCCATCACTCTCCTTCGTGGTCAAATAGCCCTTACACAGCCTGGAGGTGTGTTTGGGGTCATTGTCCTGTTGAAAAATAAATGATCGTCCAACTAAACGCAAACCGGATGGGATGGCATGTCGCTGCAGGATGCTGTGGTAGCCATGCTGGTTCAGTGTGCCTTCAATTTTGAATAAATCCCCAACAGTGTCACCAGCAAAACACCCCACACCATCACACCTCCTCCTCCATGCTTCACAGTGGGAACCAGGCATGTGGAATCCATCCGTTCACCTTTTCTGCGTCTCACAAAGACACGGCGGTTGGAACCAAAGATCTCAAATTTGGACTCATCAGACCAAAGCACAGATTTCCACTGGTCTAATGTCCATTCCTTGTGTTTCTTGGCCCAAACAAATCTCTTCTGCTTGTTGCCTCTCCTAGCAGTGGTTTCCTAGCAGCTATTTGACCATGAAGGCCTGATTCGCGCAGTCTCCTCTTAACAGTTGTTCTAGAGATGGGTCTGCTGCTAGAACTCTGTGTGGCATTCATCTGGTCTCTGATCTGAGCTGCTGTTAACTTGCCATTTCTGAGGCTGGTGACTCGGATGAACTTATCCTCAGAAGCAGAGGTGACTCTTGGTCTTCCTTTCCTGGGTCGGTCCTCATGTGTGCCAGTTTCGTTGTAGCGCTTGATGGTTTTTGCGACTCCACTTGGGGACACATTTAAAGTTTTTGCAATTTTCCGGACTGACTGACCTTCATTTCTTAAAGTAATGATGGCCACTCGTTTTTCTTTAGTTTGCTGATTGGTTCTTGCCATAATATGAATTCTAACAGTTGTCCAATAGGGCTGTCGGCTGTGTATTAACCTGACTTCTGCACAACACAACTGATGGTCCCAACCCCATTGATAAAGCAAGAAATTCCACTAATTAACCCTGATAAGGCACACCTGTGAAGTGGAAACCATTTCAGGTGACTACCTCTTGAAGCTCATGGAGAGAATGCCAAGAGTGTGCAAAGCAGTAATCAGAGCAAAGGGTGGCTATTTTGAAGAAACTAGAATATAAAACATGTTTTCAGTTATTTCTCCTTTTTTTGTTAAGTACATAACTCCACATGTGTTCATTCATAGTTTTGATGCCTTCAGTGAGAATCTACAATGTAAATAGTCATGAAAATAAAGAAAACGCATTGAATGAGAAGGTGTGTCCAAACTTTTGGCCTGTACTGTATGTGACAATAATCATATGTGTATAATAACAGTAGAAGTATGACTAATGATAACAAAGAATTAAAAGACAAATCTTGATCAAATATTACTCCGAGGTTTCTTACGGTAGTGCTAGAGGCCAGAGCAATGCCATCTAGAGAAAGTATGTCATCAGATAAAGAGTCTCTGAGTTGTTTGGGGCCAAGAACAATAACTTCAGTTTTGTCTGAATTTAACATCAGGAAATTGGTGCTCATCCAGGTTTTTATGTCTTTAAGGCAGTTATGAAGTTTAATTAATTGATTACTTTCTTCTGGCTTCATCGATAAATACAACTGTGTATCATCCGCATAACAATGGAAATGTACAGAGTGATTTCTAATGATGTTACCTAAAGGAAGCATATATAGAGTAAAAAGGATTGGTCTGAGCACAGAATCTTGCGGAACTCCAAAACAAACTTTAGGACGTAAGGATGATTCATTATGAACGTGAACAAACTGAAAACGATTGGATAAATAAGATTTAAACCAGCTTAGTGCAGAACCTTTTAGGCCCATTAAGTGTTCCAGTCTCTGTAGCAGAATTTGATGGTCAATTGTGTCAAATGCTGCACTAAGATCTAATAAAACAAATACAGAGACGAGTCCTTTGTCTGAAGCAATCAAAAGATCATTTGTAATTTTAACTAGTGCTGTCTCAGTGCTATGATGCACTCTAAATCCTGACTGAAATGCCTCAAATAAATTATTATCATGGAGAAAATCACACAGCTGGTCTGCGACTACTTTCTCAAGGATCTTTGAAAGAAAGGGAAGATTAGATATTGATCTATAGTTGGCTAACACCTCTGGATCCAGGGTGGGCTTTTTTAGAAGAGGTTTAATTACAGCTACCTTAAAAGACTCTGGTACATAGCCTGTTAATAAGGATAGATTGATCATATCTAATATATGAGTGTTAACTAAAGGTAAGACTTCCTTAAGTAGCCTAGTTGGGATGGGATCTAAGAGACACGTTGATGATTTAGATATATATATCTGACTTATCTTTAATGAAAGCTGTTGTCTTGTATTTTTTTCCTCTGACAATATTAATCTTACAGTCAGACACAATTTAGTTAACCTGTGTAGCTGAGGGGACAGGTCTGACAAACTCATGTGAGGCTGATTTACATGAGAATTCATGTAAAATGGAGGTTGAACTATGAATATAAATTACAGAAAGCCTGTAAAGTATTTCAGTAAATTAATCTCATAATTAAAACAAATGGAGACTGAGAACAAACTGATATCTCCCTCTCCCCTCTCCACACACACACATGCACACACTTCACCTCCTGATGCTTTCCTTATAGGTCAGTTAAACAGGATAGTTTTATACAGTCTATGGCAGCAACAGTCATGTGTACAACAACAAAGTCGCTATTTAAAACCCAGTAATATCTCACTGGAATATAAATATTCCTCCTGACATCACAATACTGAGTGAAGAAAGTCACGTTATTTCAGCATGAAGACAAACATCAGTATCAGCCATTCATCCTGTTCTCTGTCCCTCCTCTACTGAGGACACTCACTGTCTGCAGGTCGGCTGCCTCAGGTACATGTTCAGATAAAGTATTAGCCTACATACAGACAGCTTTCATTTTAGTTTGTCTTTAACACTTTGCTGTTAGCCTCGCGATCGCCATGTGCTTGTGTCGACCGCGATTGTAAATCATAGTGGTGAATGAGAGAATCATATTTCAAGACAGAGCGGGTTGAAATATGGTTTTCTACATGCTGATCACATGTATCGATAAAGTATTGGCTTGGCTGGCAGAGGTTTCGCATCGCATTTACTTACAGTAACAAGCGTAGTTGTTATCAACTAGAGTGATCTTGAAGTTATATATTCCCTTCATCTGCACCACGGCCTCTCTGCTGTTGTCTGACTTCACTCTATTGAGTTGAGTTGAGTTGAGTTGAGTGCCTTGGCAGACTTTGCAAGTGCAGAGGGTGGATATTTGGATTCAGCCTCCGACTTCACTGCGACTTCATATGTGCTAGCAGGAAATGTTGCTCTGTCTCCACCTGTCTCTGTCTCTCTCTCTCACACACCTTCCGTGTGTGTGTGTTTGTGTGTGTGTCTGTGTTTGTGTGTCTGTGTGTCTGTGAGGTCAGCCCTGACAAGCAGAGAGCAGGTTCATCCCAGGCTCGAATCAAACCCACCACTGGTGATGTACGCATCGTCTCATTTGATGTTACCCAATAAGAATCCAGAATGTCATCGCATTTTTTTTTCTCAAATGGTGAATGGGTGAATGTTTGTATTCAGCCTCCGACTTCACTGCAACTTGTTGTCACCACCTCCTGCTGCAGCCGCCTGCTCTCGTCCACTTTCCAGGCGAGGCACAGTTCATCTCAAACGAGCCTATTGATGAGTGTAGGTGACGTGATCCTCGCAGTTAACTAACAACTCACTCTGGACTTTATCTGGACTTTCCCCCTCTCGCACACTTTTGCCAACACTGGCAGACTCCCTCCCTCGTTTTACAACATTTGTTCTGATGTCTTCACATGTGCTACATTGTAGCAGGAAATGTTGATCTGTCTCCACCTGTCTGTGTTTCTCTCTCTCACACCTTCCGTGTGTGTGTGTGTGTGTGTGTGTGTGTGTGTGTGTGTGTGTGTGTGTGTGTGTGTGTATATGTATGTAGGCTACAGATCCACCAGGACCTGAGAGAAGACTTGGCCAAGGTGAAGACCCTTGAGGGTTTGGCTGGTGTCAGCCACCAGCTTAAGCTGCGCTGCCAGGTAAAAGCTCACAGTAGCTTTAATGTTAATGTTTTAATGTTTAATGTTCAGCAGTACTGGAGGGAGGTAAAACAAAAGCAGGAAAACTTAGAAGTTTTCAAGAAAATGAAAAATCACTCCAGTTGCAGTCTATCTGCTACATTATCCTGATCATGACATCTCATCACACACCACTGCATTCACACATACAGGGTTTCCAGTAGCGTATCATATGAATTTGGCATTGGAGCCAGAATTTGGTGCTACTTCTGTTGAAGTCAATAGGGCGGGCACGGCAAATCACACCATAACCAGGGCTGTATTTTTTTATTTATTTATTTTTTTTTCAATATAAAGGTTTAAAGATAAAACAGGGTTCAGCTGATGTTTCAGTGCGAGAGTGACATTCATCTAATACAGTAAACAAGCTAACTGTGGATGGATTGTAAATGTACAGTATCTCACATAAGTGAGTACACCCCTCCCATTTTTGCAAATATTTCATTATGTCTTTTCATGGGACAACACTATAGAAATGACACTTTCATATAACTTAAAGTAGTCAGTGTACAGCTTGTATAGTAGTATAGATTTACCTTCCTCTGAAAATTACTCAAAACACAGCCATCAACATCTAAACAGCTGACAACATAAGTGAGTACACCCCACAGTGAACATGTCCAAATTGGGCCTAAAGTGTCAATATTTTGTGTGCCAACCATTATTATCTAGCACTGCCTTAACCCTTTTGGGCATGGAATTCACCAGAGCTCACAGGTTGCTTCAGGAATCCTCTCCCACTCCTCCATGATGACATCATGGAGCAGATGAATGTGAAGACACCTTGCACTACCCCACCTTCATCTTGAGGATGCCCCACAGGTGCACAGGTGAGTTTAGGGCTGGATACATACTTGGCCAGTCCATCACCTTCACCTTCAGCTTCCTCAGCAAGGCAGTTGTCATCTACTAGGTGTGTTTTGAGTCATTATCATGTTGGAAAACGGCATTGCAGCTCAGTTTCTGAAGAGGGGCGATCATGCTCTGCTTGGAATTCATGTTTCCCTAAATGAATCGAGCTCCCCAGAGCCGGCAGCACTCATGCAGCCCCAAACCATGATGCTGCCACCACTATACTTGACTGTAGGTAAGGGACAGTTGTCATAGTGCTCTTCACCAAGGTGCCACACATGCCAAAAGAGCACCAAGACAACTGTCCCTTGCCTACAGTCAAGTATAGTGGTGGCAGCAGCACTCATGCAGCCCCAAACCATGATGCTGCCACCACTATACTTGACTGTAGGCAAGGGACAGTTGTCTTGGTGGTGCTGCCCTGGTAGGCACTGTTCATCAACTTATATGACATATGTGAATATGACAGCAGCACTAGTTGAACTTTTGGTGGTGCTGCCCTGGTAGGCACTGTTCATCAACTTATATGACATACAGTACAGGCCAAAAGTTTGGACACACCTTCTCATTCAATGCGTTTTCTTTATTTTCATGACTATTTACAATGTAGATTCTCACTGAAGGCATCAAAACTATGAATGAACACATGTGGAGTTATGTACTTAACAAAAAAAGGTGAAATAACTGAAAACATGTTTTATATTCTAGTTCCTTCAAAATAGCCACCCTTTGCTCTGATTACTGCTTTGCACACTCTTGGCATTCTCTCCATGAGCTTCAAGAGGTAGTCACCTGAAATGGTTTTCCAACAGTCTTGAAGGAGTTCCCAGAGGTGTTTAGCACTTGTTGGCCCCTTTGCCTTCACTCTGCAGTCCAGCTCACCCCAAACCATCTCGATTGGGTTCAGGTCCGGTGACTGTGGAGGCCAGGTCATCTGCCGCAGCACTCCATCACTCTCCTTCTTGGTCAAATAGCCCTTACACAGCCTGGAGGTGTGTTTGGGGTCATTGTCCTGTTGAAAAATAAATGATCGTCCAACTAAACGCAAACCGGATGGGATGGCATGTCGCTGCAGGATGCTGTGGTAGCCATGCTGGTTCAGTGTGCCTTCAATTTTGAATAAATCCCCAACAGTGTCACCAGCAAAACACCCCCACACCATCACACCTCCTCCTCCATGCTTCACAGTGGGAACCAGGCATGTGGAATCCATCCGTTCACCTTTTCTGCGTCTCACAAAGACACGGCGGTTGGAACCAAAGATCTCAAATTTTGACTCATCAGACCAAAGCACAGATTTCCACTGGTCTAATGTCCATTCCTTGTGTTTCTTGGCCCAAACAAATCTCTTCTGCTTGTTGCCTCTCCTTAGCAGTGGTTTCCTAGCAGCTATTTGACCATGAAGGCCTGATTCGCGCAGTCTCCTCTTAACAGTTGTTCTGAGATGGGTCTGCTGCTAGAACTCTGTGTGGCATTCATCTGGTCTCTGATCTGAGCTGCTGTTAACTTGCGATTTCTGAGGCTGGTGACTCGGATGAACTTATCCTCAGAAGCAGAGGTGACTCTTGGTCTTCCTTTCCTGGGTCGGTCCTCATGTGTGCCAGTTTCGTTGTAGCGCTTGATGGTTTTTGCGACTCCACTTGGGGACACATTTAAAGTTTTTGCAATTTTCCGGACTGACTGACCTTCATTTCTTAAAGTAATGATGGCCACTCGTTTTTCTTTAGTTAGCTGATTGGTTCTTGCCTTAATATGAATTTTAACAGTTGTCCAATAGGGCTGTCGGCTGTGTATTAACCTGACTTCTGCACAACACAACTGATGGTCCCAACCCCATTGATAAAGCAAGAAATTCCACTAATTAACCCTGATAAGGCACACCTGTGAAGTGGAAACCATTTCAGGTGACTACCTCTTGAAGCTCATGGAGAGAATGCCAAGAGTGTGCAAAGCAGTAATCAGAGCAAAGGGTGGCTATTTTGAAGAAACTAGAATATAAAACATGTTTTCAGTTATTTCACCTTTTTTTGTTAAGTACATAACTCCACATGTGTTCATTCATAGTTTTGATGCCTTCAGTGAGAATCTACAATGTAAATAGTCATGAAAATAAAGAAAACGCATTGAATGAGAAGGTGTGTCCAAACTTTTGGCCTGTACTGTATGTGAATATGACAGCAGCACTAGTTGAACTTTTGGTGGTGCTGCCCTGGTAGGCACTGTTCATCAACTTATATGACATATGTGAATATGACAGCAGCACTAGTTGAACTTTTGGTGGTGCTGCCCTGGTAGGCACTGTTCATCAACTTATATGACATATGTGAATATGACAGCAGCACTAGTTGAACTTTTGGTGGTGCTGCCCTGGTAGGCACTGTTCATCAACTTATATGACATATGTGAATATGACAGCAGCACTAGTTGAACTTTTCTACAGCAGCGAGTAAAAAAAGGGCTATTATCCGCTTGAAGTCTCTGCCTTGGCAGACTTTGCAAGTGCAGAGGGTGAATGTTTGTATTCAGCCTCCGACTTCACTGCAACTTGTTGTCACCACCTCCTGCTGCAGCTGCCTGCTCTCGTCCACTTCCCAGGTGAGGCACAGTTCATCTCAAACGAGCCTACTGATGAGTGTAGGTGACGTGATCCTCGCAGTTAACTAACAACTGTGTGTGTTTGTGTGTGTGTGTGTGTGTAGGCTACAGATCCACCAGGACCTGAGAGAAGACTTGGCCAAGGTGAAGACCCTTGAGGGTTTGGCTGGTGTCAGCCACCAGCTTAAGCTGGCAGCATCATGGTTTGGGGCTGCATGAGTGCTGCTGCCACCACTATACTTGACTGTAGGCAAGGGACAGTTGTCTTGGTGCTCTTTTGGCATGTGTGGCACCTTGGTGAAGAGCACCATGACAACTGTCCCTTACCTGCAGTCAAGTATAGTGGTGGCAGCATCATGGTTTGGGGCTGCATGAGTGCTGCTGGCTCTGGGGAGCTTGGTTCATTTAGGGAAACATGAATTCCAAGCGGAGCATGATCGCTTCAGAAACTGAGCCGCAATGCAGTTTTCCAACATGATAATGACCCAAAACACACCTAGAAGATGACAACTGCCTTGCTGAGGAAGCTGAAGGTGAAGGTGATGGACTGGCCAAGTATGTATCCAGCCCTAAACTCACCTGTGCACCTGTGGGGCATCCTCAAGATGAAGGTGGGGTAGCGCAAGGTGTCTTCACATTCATCTGCTCTATGATGTCATCATGGAGGAGTGGGAGAGGATTCCTGAAGCAACCTGTGAGCTCTGGTGAATTCCATGCCCAAAAGGGTTAAGGCAGTGCTAGATCATAATGGTTGGCACACAAAATATTGACACTTTAGGCCCAATTTGGACATGTTCCCTGTAGGGTGTACTCACTTATGTTGCCAGCTGTTTAGATGTTGATGGCTGTGGTTTGAGTAATTTTCAGAGGAAGGTGGATCTATACTACTATACAAGCTGTACACTGACTACTTTAAGTTATATCAAAGTATCATTTCTATAGTGTCCCATGACAAGAAATAGTGAAATATTTGCAAAAATGGGAGGGGTGTACTCACTTATGTGAGATACTGTATATAACAGGAACGGTAAATGATTGTTATTGTCATGTTAACGACATTGCAATTGTTTAGAAAGTGCTGCTGACGCCTATGATATGTGTCACACTAGAAGCCAGTGCTGTTATGTCACATTTCACACCTCTTTTGCTTTCATGATGCTGGCATGCTGTCTGAAATCACACACTGTAATGAAATGATGCTGCTGTTGTTTGATACTGTGTAACGCACACAGGAGGAGATAGCTAAAGGACAAGATGGGGAAGAGACGGAGGGTGGCCTGCCATTTCCCCACTGGATCTGCCAGCCATATGTCAGACCAGCGTGAGTTACCACCCTTTGTTGGTTGAATTTTTCTCTAAGTAAATTTGTCATACAATTACCATACACCGTAGAGTCGACGTCAGCTCCACTGAAAAGTCTATCCACAAGCGTGGACAGTGAGCTTTGGCTGAGTATCACAGCAGACAGGAAAAATAAGGCATGAGAGATGGTATTTGGTAAACATTTTCAAATGGCAAATACTCCAGAGCTGAGCTCTGACTGACACCAGCAAATAATCCTGAGCACCAGTCAACAGGGACATTGTGATCTTACTGATTATGTCTTACAGGCCGAAGGAGCCAGTTGCAAATGGTAACAGCCAGGGCTCAGAGGTGAGGAAGACTGTTTGTCAGAAGAGAGCACTGGAGGACACTGATGGAACAGCTGACACACTCTCCAAAAATAAGCAGAAGAAGAGATCACGAAACCCCAACAAGAACTTCTGTCCCGAGCAGAAACGTCAGTCTAACCCGCCACCTTCACCTCAAACTGCCTCTTTGAAACAAGTCCAGTGTTTAAGTGTCTCTTCTCTCCTCCTACAGCCAAGTACATCAAATGTGAGCAGTGTGGGAACCCAAAGGTCAGCAGTCAGTTTAAACAGTATGTGTGTGTGTGTATGTGCACGCTGGTGTATCAGTCACTTTTCATCGCAGGTATCACAGATTTCCGCTCATTCAAGGAAATGGCTGTGCAGTGTTAATGAAAAAACAAGCTGTAAAGATTGATTTAGTAATTTAAGTAGTTCATCGTGGTTAATCACATTTTTAGACACATGTTTAAAATTCCATTATTTTGCATTTCAAAACTTTGAGGTAAAGCAATTCTTACCAGAGTGTCTTGATTGGCAATCAAGTGAATGCAAAGAAATTTACTCTGTGATCTTGACTTTCAGATGTATGTCTTTCAAATCAGTGCTGCACTGCTACAACATTGTGGTCTGATATCATGATTTAGATGTAGGAGACAACTTAGTGTGTGCTTATTCTGTAAAATACAGTGGGTTTTTTTCAAAGGGTTACACTGTTACTGTTGATAAAGTGCACTTAAATCTGGTATTTCTTGATTATTCACTGACTTCCAGTGATTCCTGGTTTATGTGACAGTATTTGCACTTTTCAGGAGTTCCAGTTTAGTTGCTTCCTTTCATTTATACAGGTCCTGTACGTGTGAAACGTCTGTTTCCAGCAATGGTAACGTTTATGACAGGTCACAACATGCCAACCTGAGGATGTAGTAATAATAATAATAATAATAATAACAATGCATTTTATTTATAGGCGCCTTTCAGGACACTCAAGGTCACCTTACAAGACAGTAAAAAAAAACAACTCACAAGTAGCAATGTATCCGTAGATCATAAAATCAAACAATTCAGTAATCTACAATAGAAGTTAATAAAATGACTAGACAAAATCGTAATTGTAAACACTAGGTATAAAATAATCATAATAATAGCATCATCAATATGTGTGTCTCTATTAAATCAGAGTATCCAGCTTGAATAGGTGTGTATTCAGATGGGATTTGAAAGTGGAAAGGGAATATTGGGAATGTCAGAGGGGAGAGAGTTCCAGGGGCGGGGGGCAGAATGGCTGAAGGCTCTAGAACCCATAGTAGTCAAGCAGGCAGATGATGTGAGTGCAGAAGAGGATCCAAGAGTACAGAAGGATGTGTAGATATGGAGGAGTTCAGGGAGGTATGAATCATCGGCGTCGCCAGACAGATTTTACCACGTGCCCCTGTATTGATCTGCAGTGCCCCAGTAAAAATTTCACCAGTAAAAAATTCACTTTGGACTTTTAACTCCACATAGCATACACAGTGCGGACATGGCTACTTAATATGGTAATTCATTCATGTGCTATTCCATTCACTCCTCGTACACAGTGCGCACATGGCTACGGGCCCGAACGACGCATAGTGCATCCAAATTCACACCCGTTCTTCTCTATGGATTTTCTCCGCGACTGTGCGTCATAGCGAGAAGCCTATATATCACGCAAAACAGCAGAATTGTAGCTTTCTGACAAGACCAAGCACTTGTCTGTAGTCCAATGTTTTTACAGCAAAAAAAAGGATAAATTTACACTAAAATGTTGTATAACAGAGCTTTCATACAGCTTTGCACACACATTACTCTTGGATGGATTACTCGTGAATGCAGGCTCGCACAGAAATGCCACACATATCACATGAAAGTGCAGGAGCAGAGCTTTCCAGTAATACCACACACATCATTGTGCTGTCATCCCATCACGCTATAAATCCAGATTAATTGTCTACAAAACAAAAACCTGACAAATTTCTTTACAATCCATGATGCAGATCTTGTTATCAGTCGCTTCATATAGTGAGGAGTATCGTATCTTACCACGTCTTAGGCTTGTGTGTGTTTCTCCCTGTCTATCCAAATTTGTAGTCCAGCTTTCAAGATGCAAATATCTCCATATTGTCCAGTTGACACTCCATCAAACTTTGAATGACAAGACCAGCCACTTCACCTTTGCGCACCCAGACAACTGTAGCCTAATTATGCATGCCTGACAGGGCAGTAGTTACCATATACATTGACAGGGACATGTGTTCCCCCCAGTGCCCAAAATGCCCCCCCATCAATCAATCAATCAATCAATTTTATTTATAAAGCCCAATATCACAAATCACAATTTGCCTCACAGGGCTTTACAGCATACGACATCCCTCTGTCCTTAAGACCCTCACAGCGGATAAGGAAAAACTCCCCAAAAAAACCCCTTTAACGGGGGAAAAAAAACGGTAGAAACCTCAGGAAGAGCAACTGAGGAGGGATCCCTCTTCCAGGACGGACAGACGTGCAATAGATGTCGTACAGAACAGATCAACATGATAAATTAACAGTAATCCATATGACAGAGAGAGAGAGAGAGAGAGAAGGAGAGAAGGGGCCTGGTGTATTATAGAGGGGTCCTCCGGCAGACTAGGCCTAAGTCAGCCTAACTAAGGGCTGGTACAGGACAAGCCTGAGCCAGCCCTAACTATAAGCTTTATCAAAGAGGAAAGTCTTAAGTCTAGTCTTAAATGTGGAGACGGTGTCTGCCTCCCGGACCGTAACAGGAAGATGATTCCACAGCAGAGGAGCCTGATAGCTAAAGGCTCTGGCTCCTGATCTACTTTTGGAGACTTTAGGGACCACGAGTAACCCTGCGTTCTCAGAGCGCAGTGTTCTGGTGGGATAATATGGCACTATGAGCTCTCTAAGATATGATGGAGCTTGACCATTTAGAGCTTTATAAGTTAACAGTAGGATTTTAAATTCAATTCTGGATTTTACAGGGAGCCAGTGCAGAGAAGCTAAAACAGGAGAGATATGATCGCGTTTCTTAGTTCCTGTTAGTACACGTGCTGCTGCATTCTGAATTAGCTGGAGAGTTTTTAAGGACTTACTAGAGCTACCTGATAATAGAGAGTTACAATAATCCAGCCTTGAGGTAACAAAAGCGTGGACCAATTTTTCTGCATCTTTTCGGGTCAGGATAGGCCTAATTTTCGCAATATTACGCAGATGAAAAAATGCAGTCCGTGAGGTTTGCTTTAAATGAGAATTAAAAGACAAATCTTGATCAAAATCCCCACTATATAACTGAAACTGAAAAACAAGTATTATCTTGGAGGACATCATTGCACTTGGTTGACTATTTTTCTATGATCTTAGATGTAAATATTGCATGTTTCTTTAAGACAAAACACATTTTTGACTTGTGAATGAGTCAATGGAATTTCTTGCAATAATGAAAAAATACTGGCAATCATGTCCGCCTGGCACAAACCACATGTTTTGGACAACTGTGAAGTGACAGAATGTCCCACCATCGTGGTTCTTATTGTTTTGTCACCAGAAAAATGGCTAAAAATACCTGGTTTTGTCACCAGAAAAATGGCTAAAAATATCGGGTTTTGTTACCCCAAATTTGATTTTGCAAGTGCACAAGTAGGCCAAATGCTTCAGTTCATGCAGGTGGTTAATCAAAGATCCAGTGAAGTTGCTGGACCACACCATCCATCGAGGAGGTTCTGATTATGATAGGGGCGGCTGAATACTGGACCAACTTAAGTTTATGAAGACACTTGAGAAGAAGACCAAAGAGGACAGAATTGCAGTAATCAATACGGGATGTAACCAAAGAATGAACAAGGATGACTGTGTTGTGAGGCGTAAGTGATTGTGAAGACGGTCAATGTTTCTTAGGTGAAAGTATGCAGACTGAGTGACATTATTGATGTTGGCCTCAAAGGACATTGTACTGTCAAGGATGACACCTAGACTCTTAACCTGAGGGGATGGATGGACTTTGTAGTTATCAATGGTTAGTGTGAAACTGTGCAGTTTAGCCAGAGTAGATTTGGTACCCACAAGGAGACCCTCAGTTTTATCACTGTTGAGTTTGAGGAAGTTGCATGAAAGCCAAGATTTAATATCCAGTAAGCAGTCAGAAAGGGATTTGGAGGGGAGAGTGGAAGTAGGCCTAGTGGACAGGTAGAGCTGGGTGGAATTGAATACCAAATTTTCTAAAGGTATGGCCAATAGGTAGAAGGTAAATGATGAATAGAAGGGGACAGAGCCCTGAGGAACACCACTAGTGACTGGGAAAGAGTTGGATCTGAATTTGCTGATTTGAACAAAATGAGTGCAGCGGGAGAGGTATGACTTAAACTGATTTAGAGCAGTGCCAGTGATACCAATGGTAGCTAATCTTTCTAGGCAGATGTTATGTGAAATGGTATCGAAAGCTGCACCTAGATCCAGAAGAATGAGAATAGTTAAAAGCCCAGAGTCAGCTGCCATTAGGAGATCATTAGTGATTTTGACCAGAGCTGTCTGAGTGCTGTGGCGGGAGCAAAAACCAAACTGAAATTGTTAAAACAGATTGTTATGGCTAAAGTGAGTGTGGACCTGAGCTGCAACTGATCTTTCAAGTATTTTATAGAGGAATGGTAAAGTTGAAATTGGACATTAGTTGCTCAAATTGTTAGGATCTGCACCAGGTTTCTTTAGTACTGGAGTTACAGCAACAGTTTTGAGAGATATGGGCACAAGCCCAGAGGGAAGGGAGGAATGAACAATCACAGTTATAAAGGAGGAAAGGGAAGGAAGACAGAGTTTAACTAGGTTAGTCGGAAGAGGGTCTAACAGGCAGGTAGATGATTTGGATTTACAAATCAGACCAGATATTACAGCAACAGACGGAAGTTTGAAACTAGATAGGGAATGCACGGGGGGAGCACATCCCCTTAACACATAATATACTTGCATGGTGGTATGTCTGTGCTTTGCAGTTATACCTCCAAAACATTAGTAGTCCTGGTGTTCTAGTGTGCTAATGGGCTTTCTGTGCTGTAATGGTAAAGTGCTGTATTTTGACTGATACAAATCACACTTAAAACACGCATTAAACATGGCTTAATTGTGACCATTTCAAACAAAGTATACAAATTGACTTTATTATAACTTGCACGGTTCCTCGACAAAAAACTTCTGCTGTCTTGTCTTTTGCTGGACACATTTTCCCCACAAATAGAACATGCTAACATTATTAGCACAAGCTTATGGCATTTTACATTGTATAAATTAGCCAAGGTCTTCCTCTGCTCATATGAAGCCAGGAACAACAACATTTAACAAAGGCAATATTACAAATTATGGTTCAGTTCCAACTCAAAGGTTTCTTAAAAATTGTCTTACACTAGATATGTCATCCTCATAAGCCTATGACATTTTACATTGCATAAATTAGCCTAGCAGCTGGCAGGGGTTTTTTTCTATTGCATGAAGCCAAGCTGTATCACACAAAGAACTTAAAATGCAGGTCTGCTGTCAGTCGCTAGTTAACTTTTCGGTCACTCCAAAGTAGTGCATTACTGGTGATGCATTTGCCCAGTGACATCAGTCTGATTAGCTCCACCTGTGTGCTCAGCTTGTAGGTGGTAGCCCAAACTTGAAGTGTTTCAGTGATATTTTAATTCCATTTGACACAAGGTGCAGATTACTTTTGACTAGTCAACTGAGCCAATTGGGAGTTTTTCAAAGTAAAAGGAGCCATTCTTTTCCATTGCTGTGACAGCAGGAAGCAGCTGTGGCGGCTTGACTACAAGTAAGGGTGCATTGAAGAGACAAAACTAGCAGCACTGATTTTAAAAAAGAAACAACCTTAATTGCAGACCTTAATCGCATCGAATTAATGCTGTCAGCCCTAGTTAAAACAATACCAACTGACATACAGTTATAGGTATCTATAAGGATGTCTTTTCTTTCTGTATGTGCTTCCTTCAGGGAATCAAAAAAGACAATCCCGATTCAGCCCCAGCAGCTGATATGGTTTCTTTTGCTCTGCAGGGAAATAAATGTGTCTTCAACCTGTGTCGAGGCTGCTGCAAGAAGAAGGCCTACAAGGAGGTGGCAGACTGTCCAAGTAGGTACATGCACAGATAACAGTCTGTGCTGATTATTTTATCACCAATATATCTGATACTAAGGGGGTTATCAAGGGAAAGTCATAATCGTAAGTCATTTTTCTAACATAATACTGCACACATTTTGCATGAATATCTAAAAAGTCATAGAACATGATAGTCAGTTTTCATCAACCACTGTTAGAGAAAACATTATCAGACATAATGAAAATAATCCTGTCTTTGGGTGACAGGCCATGGGCTGAGGTTCAAGACCAAGGCAGAGAAACAGAAAGCTGAGGACAAGAGGAAGGAGGACGAGAGGAGGGTGGATGAGAGGACAGAGGTCTTGGCGATAGAGACAAAGAGAAGCAGCAGCTCTCCTCAGCCTATTCCATATCCAAGTACAGAGCTGCAGATGCAGTCCAAGAACCAGCTGCCACTATGAGCAGGACTAAGGCTATCTCGACATGTCCGCCTAATCAAGGTCATTTCTATTGTGATCAGAAAGGTTAACACCCTTGAAACATTTGATGTCAAAAAATAAAAAAAAAAGATCACACAACATCTCCACCATCTTGGTCTTCATCAAGTGGTCTTACTGCTGTTTAGTTGAATCCAAATGTTCATCACAGTAAGAATCTCTGGTATCAGGTTGTTGTGTGGACCTGCTTCGATGTATTACACAAACTCCTGGGTTGTTTCAGGTGATTGAGAGAGATGCAATTGAAACTTGAGGTAACAAGGTTAGTGTGTGCATGTAGAGGTAGCGGATTAGTCAGGACATACAGAATAAACAGCTGCTAAGTAACTTCAGCAGGGAAGAGACCGAAGTATGGATGGACACTGATCAGCACACCAAAACTGTAAAGTTGCAGAACTATTTTTTATGTGGTGTGGAATTTCTTTTTGTATAGTGGGACAAAAATTTTGCAACTAATTCTGTCATCTTTTATTTTTAAAGCCTCTGGAAACCCAAATCCACAATAGCCTTCTAACTATGTAATTTAGGGTCTTATGTACATAATATTAAACATGTAAAAACAATTAGAAATCAGTTTCCATCCAAATTCGAAATATCTGTCTTATAAGTTTTTGTACATTCTTGAAATTGGGTTTGATTTGGCCGTGGTTATCTCTGAGATTTATTATGCAATAAATTCCAAACCAATCATAAATCATCCGTCAGTTGTCTCATCCCGCCCCCCAGTGGCAGGCCAACAAAACCTTTCTGCTCCAGCTAAATCTGCCTCTTTGAGTCTGAGCCAACAAATGGCTTTCTAGTCTGATATTTAGAAAATACAGATCGTAAACTGGCTGAACCGCTCGGCTGCGACCCAGCGGAGGCTCTGCCTGCGGCGGGCTTCCAGCAGCACTCGAATCAGGTTGACTGGCTCCAGAGCCCGGATAATCCGAGCCTTTGCCGCTCATGGAGCTGCAGGAAGAGGCGGCTTGTGAGCGGCCGGGCTTCCCCACCAGGCCTGGTGCCGGTGTCGGCTCGCGGGGAGGGGACGTAATGTGCACCCTTCCTTACCCCTAACCCCAACCCCAAGCAGTTAGCTTTGCTACGCATAAACATATCACCAATCGCGGAGGTGATGCTGTGGGGAAACAACACAATTTTAGCTGGCACCGGTCTCTCCCGCTTTGAGGGTCGGTGTGTGTGTCAGAGTAAAGACATATTTAATCTATTAAGACTGGATGTGTTTGAATGAAAATGGCTATTATCAGAAAAACGGAGCGTCCTCTGAATCATCAGAGGGCTCAAACAAAGAGTATGGATACCAAGAGGCGAAGCTCAAGCCTACCGCCACCATTTTGGACTGTCAGCAGACCGCAGCAGACCCGCTTGCATACAAAAACACACAGACAAACTGAAGTATATTGCTATTAATTGTGCTTACAATGCTACTCACCTCGTGATAGCTTGGTCACAGCTGCTTTTTCACGTTTTTGTAAAGCAAAATATAGACTTTTTAAAAAAAAAAAAACAAAAACGAAGAAAAATGGCCTAGATGGCATCTCTAGCAAACATATTACATCCACTTATGAGAACGTTATCTTAATTACTCCTTCAAAATCACCCCATAAACCAATTTACCTAAAAATAAAAAAATCAATATTTTAACTAGAAATACATAAATGGCGACGTCACATATTCAGGAATAAAGATTTATTTACAGTTTGTACAGTAAGGGGACAGTAGTAGTATTAGTAATAATAATAATAATAATAATATAGGCTATTTTAATATATATTTTAATGCTAAAGCAGTAATCAGTTCTGATAGCTTCATCAGTTTTGCAAGTGTTATCTTCCCTCCAAAACTGGCATATTATAAATTGATATTAAAACACTTTAAAACATACACCTCAGGAGTTCTTACCTGTCGGGATCCTTCGGGAAACGGTGGAAGGCCAGGTGCGGGGTGTTCCACTGATAGTTATTGCAATTAATTGCACTACACTGTTTTCTTTTACTTTTTTCATTCTCTCTCCTTGACATCTTGAATGTTGCGCTACCGCAGCGCCCCTAGTGGCTGTTGGCAAAAATTCAACGGAGCTTCGCCTCTTGGTATCCATGCTCTTTGGCTCAAACATGTACAGCTGGATTAAATTTGTGGCAGCCATTGCTGAGCCAGGGAGATATCAATCAAAACGAGGGAACTGTCAATCAGAGTGTTATCTGCCACGCCCACTCTGTCCTGGCAAGTGGTCCAAACAGCAAAATGAGCTGTTTTTAAACCAGGTTTTCTAATAGTTATGAATAGTTATTTTCACTCAGACTTTTGTGGATGATTAATGAGACACTCGACTTTGATATAATATATGCATTTTCACCACTTCAACCTGTGTTTCCAAAAGCTTTAAGATAAAGATTTTATGAGGGGAAAGTTGTGAACCACAAGTATTAAAGGACTCAAACCTGTTAAGAGAAAGGATTTTACTGATATCTTTAAGGTTATGATTGCATTTTTACATCATTAGTTAACCTATTTATTCTGGATTAAGATTTGCCTGTACTTCATTGACTAATGTATATGACTTTTGATGGAAAGTTCAACTGCCTATCCAGCTATCAGAGTGGTGCTGTGTCTGCTGTCTCAGACATGCTCAGTGGCTACGCAATCTATTTAGAGGTACCTCCTGTATACTGATACATGCAGTGTTATTTTTTTGTTTGTTTTTTTTCTTCACCTACATACACAATTTTTCACCTTGTGTTTAGCCTATCTTAGCACAAATATTAGAAGCTAGCTCAGAGGCCTATACTGTGATGCAGGATTTGAAGTTAGCGAGGTAACTTCGGGGTTAAGTCAGGGTTTTCAGTACTACAAAGCTGGTTCTCTTTTTATAGGGATAAATCACTATGGTAACTGACAACAACAGCTAACCTGCTCCAGAGCAGGTTAATGTCATAGTATCAGATCACAGGCTGTCAACACCCGACCCCTGACCAATCAGATCACTGAAGAAAAAGTATCCAAGGATGACAGCTGGGAGTCTCAGATAAAAAAAGAGTAGCCTATGCTGTTACAGGTCAGTAGAATAATTTCATTGTTGCAGGGCCCTATTTCCACTGGTTTAAAAACAGAGCTTCTAACAAACAGAGAGATTATTTACAACACTAAACACAGGATTTTTTCACAGTATTTTCACTTGTGCAAAGTTTACTTAAGTCTGCAGTGATAGTGATGCTTTTGTTTTTGCTTTTTACACAGCAGCTCAAAATAACATGAGACGCCTGTGTGATGAGAACTAAGATAAAACGGATGATATTTATTAGTTAAATAATCCACACACTGTTAATCAGCTCCTGTTATTATAAATGCCACATTTCGGTCAAATAGACCATCAGTCATTAACTACTTTTCCACCTTTTACTTCAGTAGCAGAAACAGTCTGACATCACTTTAAAGTGTTTTATGTGACATCATCCAACAAAACAACGAAAAAATAGTCCATGCAAATGTCTCATATAGTCCAGTGATATCTACACGTAATTTAAGTCTTGGCCGACAGTGAGTTTTTGAATAGTATTTTTAATGTTTTCTGTAGTTAGTATTGTTTACATCTGGCGTCACTGACATTTTACTGTCTCACAGTCCTAGACACTTGCGGTACCGTTTTATCTCATATGATATGAAGCAACCTACTTCATTCATGGTTCTGATGATGTTGCTCATAACTAACACCCCTGCCTCCTTCACATGAACATACTCGTGGCTGAACAGGAAAACCCAGAGTTGACTGAAGTGGTTGATAACCAGCTTTGTAGTACCGGTTATCCAGCCAGTGTTAGGGGCAGTCAAACCAGATAACAAAAGGATATCCTGGGTAAATTGAACTGGCTTCGTAGTGTAGGCCTCAGCTCTGTCAAAAGTGAAAAAAAAAATAGATATGTTGTCTAAATTACTTGCCAACAGGACACATTGGAGACATTTTCTTTCCCTTTGATGGAAGATAGCTGTTGGATGTGATTCTGGTCTTTGTGCTAAGCTAACTTAGTCTCTCTGCAGAATGCACAGACTGGCACATAAAGCCCCTGAAAACATTTTTTTTCAAATCTGAAGTATTTTCTGTGACATTTAATATTCATGACAAAAAAATCATCTTTAGGCATTACTAAACATTCAAATGCTGATAATCCTTGTTGGTGCTTAGATGTAGGTTGTATCAGAGTTTTACATTTAAGCCTGGCCTATGTTGAACCAGTGAGAAGAGCACCGGGAAAAAAAATACAAATACAGGAATGTCAAGTGTCTTCAGGGTCTTAAGGTAAGACAAGTGTTTGACCCAAAATGTCCTTTATCAACCAATTGCTTTGTGATAATTTTAAGAGACCCCTATTGAGACAAGTCTCAGTCCTCTGCAATTTAACAGGGACCACCTGTTCTTATTGCATTTTTTTTCATCACACATCATTCTTGTTTGTATTGATGACAAATACAGAAGGCATGAGCCTATATATTTCTTTTATCCTTCAAGTCCTTTAGTTGTGGATCTTGCAAAAGTGCATGATCAACAGCTTCATCTTGACCGAATAAACAAGATCACCTCTACTAACATCTTAAACAATTGGTATATTTTTATGCCTTCTTGCCAGCTGTAGCCATGCCCAGAGGCATGAAGTTGCGGGTTGTCCATCTGTCCGTCCATCCCATTCTCTTGAACGCAATATTCCAAGAATGCCCTGAGGAAATTTCTTCAAATCTGGCACAAACTTCCACCTAGACTTAAGGCTGAACTGATTAGATTTTAGTGGTCAGTGTTCAAGGTCACTGTGGCCTTGCATCTTTCTCATTGTTGTTAAAGGGCTGTCTCAAGAACATCTTCAAATCAAATCAAACTTTATTTATATAGCACTTTTCATACATTAAAAATGCAACACAAAGTACTTCACAAAATAAAAACATACACCAAAAAATACTACAAATATTGAAAACCCGCCCCTCCCATCCCCACATATACACGCACACACGCATGCACACACACACACACACACACACACACACACACACAGTCAGTATAGTCAATATAGTAACATAGCTGGGCACTGAGGAACCAGGTGAAGAAAAAACACCTATGGGGAGCTCATCCACACTGAGAGGTGTCACAGACTATGGCCACAGGGAGCGCCACCACAGAGACCACCCCAACCCAGATAGACCGGGGTAGACTCCACATATGGTGCAGAGCCTCCCAGTCCTCCGGACCTGAGGGATCTCCAGGACGATGTCCCCGTGGGAGACTGGACACACCTACCAGCGTGGAGGCCCCCCATGAGGAAACACTGGAGCTTAAAACTAAAAGACTAAAAGGCAATAGGATAGGATAAAACAGGTATGAGATAAAATAATGATAAAATGCATAAAAAATTTAGGATTTAGAAAAAAATTAAAGATTTAAAGACTAAAAAATGAAGATTGAGAAATTTAATAATAATAAAATGCATAAAGATTTAAAAATAAATAATTTAAAAGCATTAGAGATTAAAATAACATATAATAGAATAAAAAGAGTAAAAGAAATAAGTTAAAAGCCAAACTAAAAAGGTGAGTCTTGAGCCTCCTTTTAAAAACATCAACAGTCTCTGCAGCCCTGATGCTCTCCGGAAGGCTATTCCATAAGTGAGGGCCATAATGGCTGAATGCAGCCTCCCCGTGGGTTTTTGTTCTGACTTTTGATTAAAAGGCTGGTGCCAGAGGCAGGGCCGGCCCAAGCCTCCTTGGGGCCCTAAGCAAAATTCACACAGTTACTATAAGTTATTTCATGTTCTACTCTATCATTACAGACACACTTGTAAAACTAGATGTGAGAACTTTTTGTTGTAGTTAAATTGTAATCCACAGTGATTAAGGCCACGGAAGCAGACAACAGATTTGCAAACTTGCTGAAAAATCTTTCAATTAATATTTGACAAAGTCAGCAACTCTCCCTACTGGCCACACAGAGAATCAATACATAAAACCTCAAAGAGCAGCCCAGCATGTTTACCCATTTATGGTTTTTAATCTGAAATGGTAGCAAACTCAGCTACAAGAGCAGCCTGGGGTTGATTTACACTTAATATTCAAAGTGATATAATACTAAGTGGGATACCGACTGTCATCTAGTAAAAGTAACAGTAACAAAATGAACCAGTCCTTTACTGTAAACACAATCTGCTTTGTTATTTTTTGTTTTAAATAAACTGCAACACAGAGGGGACAGTGGATGGAGCAAAGGATGGAGATGGGCCTAAGATGAAAAACAACAACAAAAGCTAGTCATGTTCGATGTCATATTACACTTGCTGCTTATTTTCTAAGTAAAATAGTAGAGCTATAGCTTGTAATAAGAAAACAATCTGCCAGTGGAACAACTGAAAATTGCTTGAGAAGTTTTGAAATAATATGCATTTGTCTAAAAACATGTCTCTTTTCATATAATTATATCTTATATTAAAAATGATTCATCTCGGAATGTTCTGCAGTACATTGAGCAATTACAAAGACTGTTTTGTTGTTAACTTGCCAGGTACAGCTGAGGTTGCAGCAGACACAGAGGGGACAGTGGGCACAGTGGATGGGGCAGAGGATGGAGATAGACCTAAGATGAAAAACATGTCCCTTGTCATATGATTATATCTTATATTAGTATATCTTATGAGATAATTTGACTAGAAATTAAATATATATGGTGACAGTTTTCCCTCACCTGATTCATTAGCCTTGGCTGAGCCTGAGGAAGTGGACTGCCTCTGGGCTGAGCCAGTGCCTCCTCCAAAATACTTAAACAGTGCTCCTGGGGAAGTTTCACATAACTTATGAGCATAATAGGGAGTTGATGTAAAAGGAACATGTTTATTTACTCACATAAATTACTATGCTCTGCAGCAAACAACATATCTCAAACTATAAGTTAACTAAGTTAATTCATTAATGCAAAAACATATTGCTAGCAAATGTCACCGCGTCTGTAATTAATGTTAGTTGTTATTAAACATTTGCTATCAAATGTTATCAAAAACGTTATTTTGATGCCCAAAAGTGACCCAGAATATATTCACCGAGAATCAACTTATTCAGAGTGTCAGAAAGTGCCAGTTCATGTTCCCTCCTCTCCACTAGGAGGAGGCACCCAGTGGTGGCTTAGGGCATCAGTGGTACCTCCCACTCTATAAATAGAGGCCTGAAGATCACTTCCTCCTCTTTGTCTCCAAGCACTCACACCTTGACTGAGTGTTTGTCAGGTGTTTGCCATGTGTCTTTTGGTTTGACCTCCAATGTAAGTAGTTTCTTTATATTCCTTTAATTGTAGTGTCTCTGACATGAAAAATGGATAATTTATTTGATCTAATTCGTTAAATAATGTTAAGAATCATGTGTTTGGGAATCATTATTGGAGAGATTTGTGGTCCTTTAATATGTATATATTCAACATGCTTCAAAGAGTGAATTCATTTGTTTGTCAAGATAATGTCATCTGTTCTTTGTTTAGAACCATGGTAATCATCCTGCAACATCACAGAACCAACATTCACCCTGTGATTTAAAATAAATTGAATGATTGATTGCAATCCTGTTTCCTGGTGGTTTTGTGGCTCCAGTCAGAATTTCCATTCACTACACAGCGTATTGCACAAACACAAAAACGTTAGCTTGAATAGTAAGCTATCTAACCTACCAGTTAAAAGAGAAATTTCTCTAGTTTTGAACTAATGTTAGTTAGCTAATTTGCTATTATAGGCTAACATAGTTGGAACAAAATATCAACAATAATTAGGGACTTTCCTAATTTGAGGAAACTTTTAAAAATCTCCTTGACACCAAACATTACATTACCAAGATATGCAAACATACCTTTATCTTGTTGTTTTTTTCTCCTCTTCCTTCCTTTTTCTTTCTTCTGCCCCTGAAAGGTATGTTCTATTTGCGACATTATTAGGCCTTCCACCTGCTCCTAGCTCCTTGGATGCGCAGTGTGCACTGCAGGGCTGGATGCACACCTTCCTAGCGGAGCTCTGACATTTAGAGCAGAGAGGCAGTAGGAAACTACACTCTGTTAACATAATATTGTCTTTTTGTACAACAGCGTACATTTGATATATGAATCATCATCACTCACACATGGAAAAAATAATTCTTTTTTTTCTTTTAAGTTAATTGCTCTTGGGGGCCCCCTAGTGGTCACGGGGCCCTAAGGAGGTGCTTAGTTCGCTTATGCCTTGGGCTGGCTCTGCACACTAACTATGGGTCATGCTGCGATATATGAATTGTAACCCACACTGTATAGTGCATGTAAATCAAATGATGATTGTCACACAAGGATTACTGTCTATGACACCTGATAGGCATGTTAATGGCTTTCGACCTGGCGTTTTATGAAATGGGAAAATTTGGGCAGATTACACAATGTATTCTCAAGTTATAACAACATCCTATGGCATGGCGAAAAATGTGTCACCATGGCAACATTTAATGAAAACTCACAATTACTAGAAATAATAACATTCTTTTTTTTATTTATTTGACCACATTCGAAGTGGATCTGGTCAACCCGCTAGGAGGTGTACATCAAACTATAAAACAAAGTGTTTCCTGTTGCTAGTAGGTTGCACTATGACTATAACTTAATGTATGCTTGTAGATGTCATGAGGTCGGTAGTGTTATGAAGCATGAAAAATTTGGAGCACACTGGACAACACATGCTGTAAATACAGCAACTGTCTGTTTTATAGTGATACATGTAAAATGGCCACCGCACGGAAAAGCCATTAAACAAAAACTCACCATCTTCTCAATACAGCATCATCAAGGACTTTTCTGATCAAATCTGTGTCCTCAGATGTCTTCAGGCTTGGATTCTTGCGCAGCATGTGAAATTTGGGGCAAACTGTATGTAAAGTCAAATTACAAAAGCTTCCTGTGTCATGATGAAACATTGGAATTTGCTGGCACAGCAATGCTGTTTGACAAAACTTAAAGCTTTGCAATTTAGCATCAGGAAGGTCATGGGATTATACTGAACAAAATTTAGGTGAATCATGTTAATCTGCTAAGAGGAGTTGGTAAAAGTATGGGGCCTGTTTTGAGCAAAAATTTTCACACGAAACTAAAGCTGGCCAAATTCCTGTTTACAGTGTGGCCCCAAGATACTTTAAGTCTAGAGCTCATACACGTGTGCACCAATTTCTTTTTTATCTAGGTGAAATTTACCATGGGGCTACTTCGCTGATATTGAGCCCCCTTGGCAAACACAAGCAAAAAATCATATCAGATAACACGTTTTAGCACTTCTTATATATGTGACAAGTTTTGTGTGTTTTCAAGCATCCCTAGCCCCTCAAAAACAGCTTCCTATTTCATGGTGAAAAATGTATCAACACAGCAACGGTGTTTGATGAAAACTTTAAAGCTTAATTTTTAAGTAGAAGGTCTTCGGACTTACCTGAGCAACTCTGAGGTGGATGTGGTGAATCTGCTACAAGTTGTATGTCAAAGTATAAAACATAATTTCCTGTTACCAGTAGGTGGCACTATGACTGACTCAAAATTGGTATGTAGATGTCTTCAGGACTTTACTCTCATCAAAAGTGTGAAAACTTAAAAGATCTGACCATGTGACATCAACTTACAACAGCTTCCGGTGGCATGTCAAAACATCTAAATCTGCCTCACTGCCACTGTTTGACTAAATCTCACAATCTTCACAATAAAGCATCCACAAGGTCTTTAGGGCTTTTCTGCCCCGAATTTAAAAGTGGATCTGGTCAACTTGCTGGGAGTAGTACGAGAAAGTATAACACGTCATTTCTTGTTGCCAGTAGGTGGAGCTCTGACTATAACTGAATTTTGGGGCATTTTAGCATTGCCAATGTTTGTGGATTCGGTGGCCTAAATGTAAGGTCATTCATTAATTCATTTTTTGTAACTGCTTATTCTGTTGGCAGTTACAGTAGGGCTGGAACCTATCCCAGCTGAAATTGGGCGAAAGGCAGGGTACAGCCTGGACAGGTTGCTAGACTATCACAAGACTGACACATAGAGACAGGCAACCATTCACACTCATATGCCTCGAGGCAGCGGCCAAGGAGGGGGAGTTGCAGCCATTTTTAACTCTAGCATGTTAATCAGCCCTAAACCTAAACTAGATTATAATTCATTTGAAAGCCTCGTTCTTAGTCTTTTACATCCGACCTGGAAAACCTCGCAGCCACTTTTATTTGTTATAGTGTACTGTGCTCCTGGCCCGTATTCTGAATTTGTATCTGAATTCTCAGAGTTTTTATCCAGTTTAGTTCTTAAATCAGATAAAGTTATTATTGTAGGCGATTTTAACATTCATGTCGACGTTGATAATGACTCCCTGGCTACCGCGTTTATCTCATTATTAGACTCCATTGGCTTCAGTCAGGGTGTACATGAACCCATTCATTGTTTTAACCATACCCTCGATCTAGTTCTGACGTATGGAATTGAAATTGATAACCTAAAAGTCTTTCCACAGAATCCCTCGCTATTGGATCATTATCTGATTACTTTTGATTTCTTTTTACATGATTACGTGCCACTCAGCCGCAGTTACTATACTAGATGTTTATCAGATAGTGCTGTCACAAAATTTAAGGAAAAGATTCCTCCGTCGTTAAATTCAATACCAAGTCCTTCAGTAACAGAGGTTTCCCGTACCAACTTTAACCTCTCCCGAATTGATCATTTTGTCGATAGCGCCGTAGGCTCGCTGCAAACAACACTCGACTCTGTAGCTCCTCTTAAAAAGAAATTAACAAAGCAAAGAAAGTTCGCTCCTTGGTACAACTCTCAAACCCGTAAGTTAAAACAAATATCGCGAACATTTGAAAGGAATTGGCGATTAACCAAACTGGAAGAATCTCGTTTAATCTGGACAGACAGTCTCAAAACGTATAAGAGGGGCCTCCGCAATGCCAGAGCAAACTATTACTCAGCATTAATAGAAGATAACAAGAATAACCCCAGGTTTCTTTTCAGCACTGTAGCCAGGCTGACTGAGAGTCAAAGCTCTATTGAGCCTTGTATTCCTTTAGCCCTTAGCAGTAATGATTTTATGAGCTTTTTTAATGACAAAATTCTAACTATTAGAGGCAAAATTCATGACCTTCTGTCCTCAGATAGTACCTATCTAACCTCAAACACAGCTGTAAGACCTAATATATATTTAGATTGCTTCTTCCCAATTTCTCTTCAAGAATTGACTGCACTGATTTCTTCATCTAAATCATCAACGTGTCTCTTAGACCCCATCCCAACTAGGCTACATAAGAAGGTCTTACATTTAGTCAACACTCATATATTAGATATGATCAATGTATCCTTATTAACAGGCTATGTACCACAGTCTTTTAAGGTAGCTGTAATTAAACCTCTACTAAAAAAGCCCACCCTGGATCCAGAGGTGTTAGCCAACTATAGACCAATATCTAATCTAACCTTAGTGCGCCGTTTGACACTATTGACAATCAAATTCTACTGCAGAGACTGGATCACCTAATTGGCCTAAAAGGTTCTGCACTAAGCTGGTTTAAATCTTATTTATCTGATCATTTTCAGTTTGTTGACGTTCATAATGAATCATCCTTACGTACCAAAGTTTGTTTTGGAGTTCCGCAAGGTTCTGTGCTCGGACCAATCCTTTTTACTTTATATATGCTTCCTATAGGTAACATCATGAGAAATCACTCTATAAATTTCCATTGTTATGCGGATGATACACAGTTGTATTTATCGATGAAGCCAGAAGAAAGTAATCAATTAACTAAACTCCATAACTGCCTTAAAGACATAAAAACCTGGATGAGCACCAATTTCCTGATGTTAAATTCAGACAAAACTGAAGTTATTGTTCTTGGCCCCAAACAACTCAGAGACTCTTTATCTGATGACATAGTTTCTCTAGATGGCATTGCTCTGGCCTCTAGCACTACCATAAGACACCTCGGAGTAACATTTGATCAAGATTTGTCTTTTAATTCTCATTTAAAACAAACCTCACAGACAGCATTTTTTCATCTGCGTAATATTGCGAAAATTTGGCCTATCCTGACCCGAAAAGATGCATAAAAATTGGTCCACGCTTTTGTTACCTCAAGGCTGGATTACTGTAACTCTCATTATCAGGTAGCTCTAGTAAGTCCTTAAAAACTCTCCAGTGAATTCAGAATGCAGCAGCACGTGTACTAACAGGAACTAAGAAACAAGATCATATTTCTCCTGTTTTAGCTTCTCTGTACTGGCTCCCTGTAAAATCCAGAATTGAATTTAAAATCCTACTGTTAACTTATAAAGCTCTAAATAGTCAGGCTCCGTCATATCTTAGAGAGCTCATAGTGCCTTATTATCCCACCAGAACACTGCGCTCTGAGAACGCAGGGTTACTCGTGGTCCCTAAAGTCTCCAAAAGTAGATCAGGAGCCAGAGCCTTCAGCTATCAGGCTCCTCTCCTGTGGAATCATCTTTCTGTTGCGGTCCGGGAGGCAGACACCGTCTCCACATTAAAGACTAGACTTAAGACTTTCCTCTTTGATAAAGCTTATAGTTAGGGCCAGCTCAGGCTTGCCTTGTACCAGCTCCTAGTTAGGCTGACTTCAATTTCAATTTATTTCAATTTAATTTATAAAGCCCAATATCACAGATCACAGTTTGCCTCACAGGGCTTTACGGCATACGACATCCCTCTGTCCTTAGGACCCTCACAGCGGATAAGGAAAAACTCCCCCCAAAAAACCCTTTAACAGGGGAAAGAACGGTAGAAACCTCAGGAAGAGCAACTGAGGAAGGATCCCTCTTCCAGGACGGGCAGACGTGCAATAGATGTCGTACACAACAGATCAGCATTAAGACTAGACTTAAGACTTTCCTCTTTGATAAAGCTTATAGCTAGGGCTGGCTCAGGCTTGCCCTGTACCAGCCCCTAGTTAGGCTGACTTAGGCCTAGTCTGCCGGAGGACCCCCCTATAAGCCTTTGTGCTCCACTTTCTCTCAGATTAATTAATATCGCAGCGGTGCCTGGATAGCGTGACGTGTGTGGTTGTGCTGCTGCCATGGTCCTGCCAGATGCCTCCTGCTGCTGTTGCCATCATTAGTCATTAGTCATACTTCTACTGTTATTATACACGTATGATTATTGTCACACATGTATACTGCCAGGTATTAATATATACTTTCAACATTTTGTACCACAGTAGCCAGAACTATAAGTATAATATTATTACTTTCATTATTGTTGTTGTAAGCTACTGTCATTACCGTCTGTCCTGCATCTCTCTCTCTCTCTCATTGTGTCATACAGATTACTGTTAATTTATTATGCTGATCTGTTCTGTACGACATCTATTGCACGTCTGTCCGTCCTGGAAGAGGGATCCCTCCTCAGTTGCTCTTCCTGAGGTTTCTACCGTTTTTTTTTCCCCCGTTAAAGGGGATTTTTGGGGGAGTTTTTCCTTATCCGCTGTGAGGGTCCAAAGGACAGAGGGATGTTGTATGCTGTAAAGCCCTGTGAGGCAAATTCTGATTTGTGATATTGGGCTTTATAAATAAAATTGATTGATTGATTGATTCACACCTATGGCCAATTTAGACTCACCAACCTAGCCTGCATGTCTTTGGACTGTGGGAGGAAGCCAGAGCACTTGGAGAAAACCCACGCTGACTTGGGGAGAACAGGCAAACACTGCACAGAAGGGCCTCGCCAACCCAAGGTTCAAACCAGGAACCCTCTCACTGTTAGGCGACAATGCTAACAATTGCACCACCATGCTGCCCAAAAATATGAAGATGAATCCAGAAGGAGTTTGTTAATGTACGACGCGTGGAAATGCCAAAAAAATAAAAATAAAAATAAATAAATACAGACAGGATGAAACAATGGCTTTTTGTGCTGGACATTGACCCCAACACGCCTGTGGAAATGGTCTGGAAAATGTTTGTTTGCTCCAACCATTTTTTACCGGAGGACTACAGTGAAAGGATGGAGCGCAGAAGCTCAGGAATGGTTCAAACGCTTTTCTTGAAAGATACTGCCATACCATCTGTCGGCATCACAAAACGAGCAGATGTGTTAAGTGATAGTTGTGTATTTTGCTCAGCAATCTCTCTGCTGTAACGTTACCTCCATGTTGAGGAACATTAGCCTCCAACCCAAGCATGGTAAATAAGGCTAAAATGCAAATGTTGTTGTGGTTATGTTATGGATAGGTGCTTGCCCAGAGCATATAGTGAAGTGACTGGCATTACTTCTCATTGTTGGGAATAAACAGACTGCTAGGGAACATTTTATGTTGTTGTTCCCTCAGGAGTTGTGGTGATTTATGAGTGTGGATTTAGCATGTTCTCCCCGTGTTCCGGTGATTATTTTGAGGCGTACTCTCGTCCCCTCCCATCATCAACATATGTATGTAACATACAGTCACTGGCCACTTTGTTAGGTACACCTGTGTAATCTAATGCAATCCAGTAGAACAGCTATACCATGATTTTTTTCCCCGAAGCTTATAAATTTTCGGTTATTGTTGACATTGTCTAGAAAGTGATGATTCTACTTTGTTTATTATTGAGGTCGTAGTGAATGGTGGTGGTGTCCTGGGGTGGCCTCCTAATTTTGTCTGAGGGGGACAAAATATTAGGAACACTTTTCAATATATTGCACTCCAGTACACCAGCACCACCCACTACGACCTCAATAATAAAGTAGAATAATCACCTTTATGACAATGTCAACAAAAACTGAAAATGTAAAAAGCTTTGTAAACATAGAATGTGTGGCAGAGCTGTTGTATTGGATTATATTACAGTGCACAGGTGTACCTAATAAAGTGGCCAGTAAGCCCCACCCAGCAAGCCAAATGACGTCTGGTTAACGTCGTGTTGATGTCATTCGGTGATGTTCCGGACTACTCTATATCACTGCCAAATTGGCAATGTTTTAGACGTCATTTCCAGGATGTCCTCACCAAGACGTCACCTCGACAGCTTTTTAATGACCCTAACCGACCACATAACCGTCCAATTTATGTCTTGGTGACCACGTCCTGGAAATGACGTCCAAATGTCCCCCTGTTCAGCTGTAATCTGGCCCATTCCTGAACGTCGCTGAAAAGCCGTCATAGCATCATATTTAAACATCCAGAGCGAGAGAAAAGTGCCAAATCAAATTTTGCATTTTGCAAAGACTATCATTGTCCAATTTAAGGCAATACATCATCACAAATAGACATTGTCTTTTACAAAATGCAGCGTTTCAGTAATTTCAGTCCAATATTTTGAAAAATATATATTTAATAAAAACAATCTTGAACAATTTAAAGGCACAAATGATACAAATAAACCAAACTTTACAAATTTAATTAAAACCAAACTATTTACTGTTTACAATTTATCAAAAACAATCTTGAACAATTTGAAAACACTAATGAAACAAACAAAACTTTACAAATTCAATTAAAACTACTCACTTGCATGAGTAAAAACATTGAACTAATACTATTTTAAAACCTTCACCTTAACATTATAAAACTGTACAACTTTATTATTTAACTGTAAAACTTTTATCTACTTATTAAACATTTAGCTCCGGTGTTATGGGGAGGGGAGAGGGTTGCGAGCGATGACATTCAAGGGGTATCAAATGCCACCTTGTTACCCGGGTTTCTTTTGTTATACCCCCCTCCACCAGACCTTCCCGGTGCATGCTTTAAATAATCTGTTGCGGACTTGTCCCAGTGTTTGATAGCATATGTAATACAAAATCAGTAACACTGTCAGACTTTGAAAACTTTAAAGGGAAATTTCAGTTTATTTCAACCCGTCTCCTATCATCCTAAATTTGTTTCAAGTCACTAGTGACATAGAAATAATAGTTAGCATGTTAGCCGTTAGCCTAGACACAGCCGTAGCGTCAGACCTGCATCCTTTCAAGTGCAAAGTTAGTCCACTAAACAAGCTTTTTCTCCACAAAGACCGCCTCATATTGTTAGGATAAATGTCAGAGAACATATAGAAAACGACATGTAAACGTGTTGTCTTACCTTACTGGTGTGGTGCAATGTTTGTTGTTTACCATTTAGCTAAGGCTGCAACCAGTCCCTTTCCTTGCATCAGAGGTATTCCTCTTCTGTGGGCATTAGGATACAGCATTCACAGGTAACGTTACACCACCAATCTCCAGAGCTAAAGCCTTCCAGCAGCCATTCCTCCTCTGTCGTCCTCTAACGTTACCTGTTGTGCCTCTCTCTCTCTCCTCCTCCGTTCTTCAATTTCACAAAGCTCTTCGTCAGTGTATTCTGGCTCAAATAAATAAGGGCAGCCATAAAACTCTGCAAAATCAAATTCCTCCTCCACAAAGTCGAAGTCTGGCAAAAAGTCAGCCATTATTCTATAAATCTTTCACAAAATAAATGAATGAACCTTTCAGGCTACTGTCCGGTTCTGCCTTGCAGCTGCCTTGCGGCTTGTTATTGCAAGATTTCAAGCATGTTATGAGATCGCTGCTTGTTCTCGAGATATTTCGACTGCACTTTGGGAAGCAGAGGTAAATGGTAAACACACCGTAAGGTAAGACAACAACTCTGAAGACCACCTAAATGTGGAATGTTAGTATATAGGCTTTACACATCGAGAGGCGATGGCCGTCCTTATTTTTTATTTGTTTAGTGGACTAACTTTGCACTTGAAGATTGCCCGTTCAATTACGCTTTAACAGGTCTGACACTACGACTGTATCTAGGCTAACGGCTAACATGCTAACTATTATTTCTATGTCACTAGTGACTTGAAACAAATTTAGGACGATAGGAGACGGGTTGAAATAAACCGAAATTTCCCTTTAATTCTAGGACAGTAAAAAACATTAATAACAATGTTGTAATTACCTAAGACAGCTGCATGTAAAGCTGTTGCCTGAAAGGCCATCTTTACCCCTGTCCCCCTCATGTTCATTCCAGCCATTAGGCTGTTGGTGAACAATCTGAAATAGAAGAAAGACAAACAATATCAAACTCAGAACAAGAGGCAATAACTGGGGAAATGATGGTGAAGCAGAGTTTTCATGTAGCATTGTTTTTATTCAGTTTGCATATTGAACATCGGAATTTCATGTATTATCAAGGGTTTAAAGTTTTCTGCCACTGTCTCAGAATTCCTGCGCAGTCATTTTAGATTGGAAAACATGTCATTGTCTACAATAGTGGTTTTCAAATTGGGGGCCACCAGGGGAGCATCAGCAAATTGTAGGAAAAATGAGTTAAAATGCTGAAATTAATAAATACTTAGTAGGGCTGCCAGTCTTCCCCCAAAATCAGATTCGAATCTTTAATTTTTTTTTTTTTTTTAACTCATTATATACACATATATACCAGCTTATTTGGGAATTCTACAGGATGCCAATTACATCATGCGTCCACTAGAGGGCATTCCAAACAAATCTGTTGTGTAAACACTTCAGTTTTACCAACTCAATTTAAAACTTCAAGAAGGGAAATAGAAATATTAGGCCAGATATATTGTTATATAGAATAGATACAATATAAGGACAGAAATATTCAAGCAATGATGTTTAATGGAGAAGCAAATATGTTGGTTCATTTAAACAAATATATACATTGCTACTGTCAGTCTCAAAAAGACAACAAGCATTTTTCTCACTGCTATTAATAACACAAACAGTAAGTAAAGAAATCGTATCAAAACGAAAATAAAAGTGCATATGTCAGCAGTAGCATTTAAAACAGCAGTGTCAGCATTCTACTGTGTGCCAGGTGGACAGCGCACACCGTTACTGGACGGCGCATGGACACTCACCCTCTTGCGACTGGACTTTGAACTTATCCCACAGTAGTGATACCGTGAGGTACCGTAGTACTACAGTACTGCAACAATGATCGCGCGGGTGACAACCAATCATGCAGGACATGGTCTCAATTTGCGTGAAAAGAGACAGAAATGCTGTGCAGTCCTGCACAATGCAGGATGTCTGGTTACCCCACAGCAGCGCCTAACTTTGAATATGCTTATTTTTACAATAATTAGGGCCCGGACACCTAGCGGTGCGAGGACCTTATTGAAATCACGCTGTTTATTATTATTAGGGCCCAAGCAGGAGACCTGCGAGGTCCCTATTGTTTTTCGAATGATTATTATTATTATTTTTTTTTTTGTCCAAAAGGATCACATTTTTTACTGCCTAAACATACCCCAAAACTCATCAAACTTGGAATATAAGTGACACCTGGCGAAAAATTTTATAATCTATTGTCATCCTGAATTTCCACCACTAGGTGGCACTATAATCAAGGGAAGTGCGTTTTGGCTAATAACTCCCATATACTTTGTGGCACATTAAAAAACCGTTCAGTGAATTGTGCTGAATCTCGCGATATAGGCCACGCCCATTCCCGCCTATAGTTTTTTTTCCACAAATTCGCAAAATGTTGCAAACCTACTTTTTTGAACTCCTCCTAGGCAATTTCACCGATTTGCACGAAACTTTGCACACAGCATCTGTGGACCCTCCTGACAAAAAGTTATTAAAAGAATTTGATATTCCAAACAATACTGAAGTTATTAAATAGCAGCTTCCTGCAGATTTAGTACAAAACAGGAAGTGTTGCATATCTCCACAGTGGTGTGTCCGAATGACATGACATGACATGAAACTCAGTTTACTACTTCCCCATGAGCCCCTGAGGCTCTGTGCAAAGTTTCAGGCAATGACCACCGGGTGGCACTCTTTAAATTGAAGTATTTTATATATCAACATCGGTTGGGCAGATTAACACAAAACTTGGTATAACTTCTCCGGAGCCTTTGTGCTCCACTGTCTCTCAGATTAACTCATATCACAGCGGTGCCTGGACAGCGTGACGTGTGTGGTTGTGCTGCTGCCGTGGTCCCGCCAGATGCCTCCTGCTGCTGTTGCCATCATTAGTCATTAGTCATACTTCTTCTGTTATTATACACATATGATTATTGTCACACATGTATACTGCCAGGTATTAATACATACTTTCAACATATTGTACCGCAGTAACCAGAACTATAACTATAATATTATTACTTCCATTAATGTTGTTGTAAGATACTGTCATTACCTGCATATCTCTCTCTCGCTCTCTCTCTCTCTCTCTCTCTCTCTCCCTGTGTCATATGGATTACTGTTAATTTATCATGTTGATCTGTTCTGTACGACATCTATTGCACGTCTGTCCGTCCTGGAAGAGGGATCCCTCCTCAGTTGCTCTTCCTGAGGTTTCTACCGTTTTTTTTCCCCCGTTAAAGGGGGTTTTTTGGGGAGTTTTTCCTTATCCGCTGTGAGGGTCTTAAGGACAGAGGGATGTCGTATGCTGTAAAGCCCTGTGAGGCAAATTGTGATTTGTGATATTGGGCTTTATAAATAAAATTGATTGATTGATTGATTGAATTATTGTCAATGCCCTCCTGAGGACTTAATGATCCACCACTAGGTGGCGCTCTGGTGGCCGTCTAATTTAATATTTGGCACTGTGCCAACACCATAACACTCATGGAAATAAACTTGATAGGGGTGGTATAGACTGGTCCCTGTAACTCACACACCAAAAATGACCAGCAGGTGGTGCTATTTTCAATGCAAAAGCATTTTTGGCTAATAACTCCCGACTAATAATTTGTCTCATATTGTTAAACCTTCTATTTACGTGTTCTCTGAATTCAGCTGAATTGTGTGGTGTAAGCCACGCCCACTTTCGCACCTTTCCATTCGCTAAATTGCAACAAATGAAAAACGTACTTTTTCGAACTCCTCCTGGGCAATTTGACCGATTTGCACCAAACTTTGCATGTAGCATCTGTGGACCCTCCTGACAAAAAGTTATTAAAAGAATTTTGATAGTCCAAAAAACGCCCAAAGTATAAAACAACAAATTCCTGCACCTTGTTTTCAAAACAGACAGTCTTTCATATCTTGACCAAATACAGTCGGATTACCACAACACTTTTGCTAATTGTGTTCCATGGCCCGATGAGGGTTTGTGCAAAATTCGGTGCAAATCAGCCAATAGGTGGCGCTCTGGTGGCACTCTAATTAGTGCGAACGGAAGTAAATTGGAAAATCTTCAAATCCTCTTCAAAACTCATTGACTTTCAACCTCTTCTTGTCCCTCATACTTTGAGCTAGAGACACCATTTAAAGAGTCAGAAGACCTTGAACTATTGGGCATGTATTCAGCCTCTACTTTTTGGAAAAATACATACGTGGGTTGGGTGCCACCCTGTATACTGGAAATGTAAGTAAGAGATAACGTTTATTTTTTTAGTTATTACAGCTGACAAGACATCTAGGTGCACGCCCCCGATGGCAGCATGCCCCGACACGTGTGGACTGCGAGGGCCCGGTCATCGCTGCTTGCAGCTTTAATTAGGGCCCGAGCACCTCACGGTGCGAGGACCCTATTGAAATGCAAGGATTTATTATTATTATTATTATTATTATTATTATTATTATTATTCCTCTTAATGAATTGCCTTTTTGGGAGGCTTAACATATCCGAAAACTCATGAAACTTTACACCCATCTCAGAACAGGTGAAAAATTTGATATTTTAAGGGTCTCGTGTGCAGGTTCCAAAAAATGGTAGCGCCCCCTACAAAAGTTTGAGGAAACAGCTACAGATACCTACATGTATGAAAGTCGGCAGGCTTATGTAACGCCCAGAGACGCACAAAAAAGCCTCTTGGAGGTATGCTCTAAACCCAACAGGAAGTCGGCCATTTTGAATTTACTGTGCAATTTTGATGCATTTTTGGCCATTTCCAGGGGTCATAAATGAACGAACTAGTCCTAGAGATTTCATCCGATCGACTTCAAACCTTGGTCTGTCCCATCCCAAGACCTTGAAGATGAAAAGTTATCAAAAGCTTGAGTTTTCGTCAATGCGTGTGACCGTGGGATGGCGTCAAAGTTAGGGGTCTCGCCACTAAACAGGAAGTAGTTTATAACTCCAGCATACATGGTCCAATCTTGCCCAGACTTCACAGGATTGATGCCAGTCCTGTCCTGAACACATCTACATGTCAGTAATTAGAGATAAATATAGCGCCCCCTACTGGCAACAGGAAATGACATGTTTTAGACTTTAATGTACATCTCCTACAAAATTCACCAGATCCAACTCAAACTTGGTGAAAAAAAGTCATAAGACGACGTCATGACGCTTTATTGTGGAAACTGTGAGTTTTCGTTGAAGGGCGTGGCCATGGCCTGGTGGCGAACTTTGATGTTTCGCCGTGATGATAGACATTGCTGTAACTTGACTCTACGTGGGAATATCTTGCCAAAACTTCACACATATGATGACAGTCCAACCCTGAACACATCTACAGAGTAATTTTGAATCACCGCCATAGCGACACCTACTGGCAACAGAATGTTACTTCATACATTCTTTGATGTCCCTCTTCTAGCAGGTTAATCAGACCCACCTCAAAGTTGCTGGTCTAAGTCCTTAGACCTTGATAATACTTAAAAATGAAGCTTTTGAGTTTTCATCAAATGCTGTCACCATGGCGCCGCCTTGTTCACCATCAAACACGATGTTGTTTTGAAGGGACAAGGGATGCTTGAAAACTCACCAAACGTGGCATACACATCACAGGTCGCAAGTCCTGTTGTCTGATGTCATTGTTGTGCTTTGATGCACCGAGATGACTCAACAGCGCCCCCTAGAATCTTTCAATTAAGCAGCCCCCAAAGCTGGTTTGACCTGCATGTATGAAACTTGGTAGGCACCTGTAACACTATCACGTACAAAAAAGCCTCTTGGAGCCATGCTCCAAACCCAACAGGAAGTCCGCCATTTTGAATGTACTTGTGCCACTTTTGTGCATTTTTGCCCATTTCCAGGGCTTGTAAATTAATAAACTTGTCCTACAGATTTAATCAGATTGGCTCCAAGGAGCAGGATTTGCCCAATGATGAATGGCGCGCCTGCTGCTGAGCATTAAATCTTGAGGTCTCGCCATAAAAAACGAAATTGCAGTAGCTTTGGCATAAATAGTCCTGTCTCCACCAAACTTCACATGATTCATATTAGTCCCGCCCTGAACACATTTTCATTACCAAGTAGGTCCGAAGTAGGTCTCATCAAACACTTATCTTTCGATTTATGTCAAGGTTACATGCTGTGGTGTATATTTGATGTACAAAAACATGATGTCTAATTAGTGTGTTCTCCAACTCCCTCTAGTGGAAAGAGGAAGTGATACAAAATGTGAAATATGTCATCGCAGCACTATATCAAGGATATGCAGAGTCACTCCTGCATGCGATATCTAACTTTGACAGAAATGAACTGATGTGTCAAAAGGCATCCTGCCAGCCCCCCGAGTTGCGTGAAGGTGCGAGGGCCCGTTCATCGCTGCTTGCAGCTTTAATTCGAATTGTTTTCGAATAGCAAAGTTTGTTCTGACAGCCCATATACTTCGAGAGTTACTTTTTAAAATCAACTTATTATCCTATATATAATATTTACAAGTAAAATAGAATTAATAGTAATACGAAACACATCAAAATTGAATTTGCTCTGCCCATCCCCAACTAACTGCAAGTCAAAACACGATCAAATAAATTGTCAGTGTTGACCTGCACCAGTCTGCATCTTCCAGGACATTCATTTTTACTGAAAATATCAGTCATCTGTCTCCTTGATGACTAACTGTTACCACTATCTTAACCTCCCAACACATTTCACGTTAAGAAATGTTCCGTGCTTAAATCTGATCATTTCTCCATACCGATCCAAAACCTTGTGGATATAGTCAATCAAGGATTTCCCTCCTACACTGGCCAGATAGGAAATCTGTGTATATCAATGTTTAAAGTCAGTTGATGTTATTCCTTTAAGAGACAACCTCAACATTATTCAAATTATTTACAATTCTTCTGGGTCCACAAAGAATGAAGCGTGTGATGATAAATGGCAATACCAATTGGTCCTTAAAGGTAGGGTTGGACTCCACTTTCTCTTCAAACTCCAAAAACGCCCTGACGGAATCCATCCTATGAAGGGATATATGGGACATCCTTTGGCCCCGAAGCTCCTTCAGGATGTCCTCAATTTCCAGGAGCTTCTTGAAGACTTTACATTGAAATTCTGAAAAGAAAATGCATCTTATTACAACTGTAATTTGTGTCTTACCATATTTCCTCAAATAATAGCCGGTATTCAATTAATAGCCGGGTCTCATATAATGGTCTCTGCTCGGACCACAGCGCATGCTGTGAAAATGCTCTGATTGACCTGAATGGGAGCGAAGCACTACGGCGTGCACAACAGAGACAGAGACCCGGGTCCGATCACGCAGCGAGGAGAACAACATGTGAGAAAGATGAAGATGAGCTACTGAATGATGAGCTTAGTTGCTAATGTGTAAAAAGAAACAGAGGGATTTAGAAACAAAGGCTGGGTATACTGGGCAGTTGTGTAAATAAAGGCCCCGGCTACTATTTGAGGAAATACGGTAATTCAGTATTTTAGTTGTTAGCACTTGAATACAAAATAAGGATGTAACAGACAACAGATGGGAGGGGATCTTGTTATTGATGCAATCATTTCAGAAACATTACATTTTTATACAGTTATTAAATTCATTGTATATGCATGGCTATACTTATTTCTTCAGACACTGGGAAGGCTGATGCTCGATTTAGTTGAAAGGAGAGGAATAAAACAGAGCAATTATGAAAACATTGCCTCAACTTTTCAGAATATAGACAATGTGGTTAAGAATTTTGATGCTGCATATTTTTTAGGCTTACCTGCCGTCTTCATCGTCTTCTTCGGCGACTTTGTGGCAGAACCAAGGGAACAGGTTGGTGGCCTCTCCTCACTATAGTGTAAGCACAATGTGGAAAGTAATTAATTACAATATATTTTCAGCAAGTATACAATTTCTTTGCATGAGACATTGGAGTTAAATGAAAAGTATAACTTTTGCATGTACGCCATCTTGCCATTGCAAGTATGGTGCAGAAATACACCATATACCATACTTGATAAAAGACAGGAAAAGTTACAAGACTGATTATTCATGTTATCTGCCTAATTTATGTGCACTTGTATTATTTCAGCTTATTATGACAGTCTTGCATTTTGCAAAAAAGCTATGGTGCATACAGGAGTGGAGAACCAATATACTCTGCTTGTAAATGATACAGTAATGATGCTATAATCAGAAACAACCAAACTATCAAAGACCTGGTGTCTTCTTTAGCACTAGTTCTTTGGGCTTCTTTTTCTTTAATGGATTTATGACACTATTCACAAACACTACTACACTAACAATAACAATGTCTTCTTTGGCGCTGTCCCCTTGGGTGCCTGATTCAAATTTGAGGCTCCAGCTTTTGAGGTATCTAACTTTAACATTACATTAAAGGACTAATTGTCTTTACTGTTGTGTAACTGACTAAAAGGTTACCTTTCTTTTGAGCCAAGGGTGGATCTTCACCAGATGAGCTCTCTGTGTCTTCAACTATAGATAAAGTGTCAATTTTTTTTAATGGATTTTAAATAACTGACATTTTTATTTTAATGTCAGGATTATTGTTGTGACATGAAACAGACCCTCATAAACTGCAAAAGAGCTTACCTGGGGTCTTCCTTGGCGCTGTCCCCTTGGATGCCTTCTTCAAATTTGAGGCTCCAGCTTTTGAGGTATCTGGACAGACAGAAGTTGTCTCATCAAACAGGAAAACCTTTTCGTCAACAACCAACACCTTTAGTATCACCCAACTCCCTCTGTGCAATAGGAATAATTTACACGCTGCTTTTGACTTCAGATCTGGGATTAATCATAGAACACAGCTAATAATGTCATGGCATTAGGACAACTGTAGGCAACAAACAATCACAACATGGTGATTTACCCTTCTTATTAGAGAAAAATCGTAAATCCTGATTATCCTAGAAACTGGATTTACACGCATACCTTTGGCATCAGGGTCAATCTGAGGTGTGGGATGAAATTTTTTGGGCGGTGGTGGGAAAGCAGTCAATTTTCCTTTCAAAAAATTAAAACAATGCTACTGTCAGCTGAAGCGCTATACAACATCAAATGTAGCCCCATATACACAATGAACTTACTTTTCACCCGTCTTTTTCCACATTCCTCCTCTTTTAGATCTAGGGCACACAACGATTGAATATATTACATTCATTTATAATGCAATCAAATCTGTGCAAAAATGTGCAGCCTACATTAACATATTCAATAAGTCATACTCACCGTACTCATAGTCTGGGTCCTTTTTTGGAAACTTAGTTCTCTTTCCTGCTGTGACATATTCCATGTTTTTATTTATACTGCAAGTATAATTCAAAATAAAATGAGAAGAACCATGTGTATTTGAGTGCATAAATACCTGAACCTTGTTCTTTCTGATCATCTGTAAAGAAAGTTAAGTAGAGAGACATTAATTAACACAGTGCACCAAATTTAACCATTCATGTTACAGTCAAAGTACAGTCATGTTCACACATGTACATACATTTGTTAATTGTTACCCAAGATGTCAAAGAATTAGTGAAGGACTCTCAAATTTGACAGTTAAAAACACTTGTTTAACTGTCCATTTTCATTGTCATCCTCCCCCAGGTGGTTAAAGGGTTAGTAGGAAAACAAGTCAGTCTAGTTGTGTTACTATATTAGTTATTATGTTTTATTACTATATATTGGTACCAGCAGTATATGTTGGAATATTTGATTTATGTATCATCTTACTTTTAGTGTTGCTTCATTGTTCCATGATATGGAGAAGGGGGAAGACAGCATAGCCCTCCAAATGTGGAAGACAGACACACTTCCGGTAAAGGTCATCTTTGTGAGATCAGTCCTAGATTCATGAGTGGTGTAGTATGTACCAGGCATAATGCAAGTCCTCCTGAGTCTGACCTGTCTGTCAGCGAGTCCTCCTCCACCTTTTTTTAGACTCCACCGTAGACAATGGCAGCATTTCTTCTCCCACGTAGCTAGCCACAAGCTTCGTGGCTTCTTTCGGACTGTTAGGTTTAACGTTATCTCCGTTATTAGAACCAAAAGACAGTCGTTGCTGTTTCAGAGCTGAAGGACCAGCGTTCTAAAATTAACGGAAGTAACTGATGGCTTGTAGAAAATGTACTCAAGTATTTGATTACTCAAACAGCAAACTAACGTGTTAGGTTACTCGTTACTGCATAAAGTAAACAAAGTACTCTAATGCGTTACTTTGTAACGCATTATACCCAAATCTGCATGTGGTGTCAAGTTACAGCAGTTTCAGGTGTCAAAACAAAGAAATTTGTCATGCCACCAAGGGAATGCCATTTGACGAAAAAGTCACAATTTTCGCCAGACAGCATCGTCAAGGTCTTAAAGCAGCTCTTACCTTTCTTGCATTTCACATAGCAAAAAAATTGAACATCCACAACTCCCACCTCCCTCCAAAGTCCCATCCTCCTCCTCCTGCAACTCCATCTCCCTCCAAAGGCCTACTCCCCCCTCCTCCATTACGTCCTCATTACGTCTATGATAGACATAGGCATTGGCAAGGTAACGTTCAAAATGCAATTAACCCCACCACAGAGCACCACCCCCTCACAAAACCCATCACCACCCAAGAAATTCAACTACACCTGAAAAAAAAAGAAGAATATGGCCTCTAGTTTCCCAGCGCGGCGCAGGGTGGCGAACCCCACGCAGAGCTAGTTTCGAGCAGCGCAACCCGAGGCAGGCTCAGTTTGGTAGTTTGGCAGACCGAGGTGCGCTGAGATGGGTGTGGCGGCGTAGCAGGGGGAGGTGTCGACAGATCCAGCTTGGCGCAGTGACAGTTTTGTGCCAAAAGGCTTTGCTGAAGGTGCGCTAACAGCTTGCCAGCTGAAACCAGGTCTACTGTCAGCGCAGGCGGAGCGCAGCCAGTGTAGTGGAAGTTTGGCTGACCAGCGGACAGTGCGCACATGTCACTAAAACCTCACAGGCAGGTTTCCAGAATGTTAGGCACATTAACAATGCAATAAATACCCACAAAAACCATTATTCAATGCAACTATCTGCAATCAGCACATAAATGTATCTCTATATCGACTGTCCCGTCACATCTGATGTCAGATCAAAGGGGATTGGTACCATTTGGCACGTTTGGCACGTTTGGCATGCGAAACCCAACCTGATTTGATTAACACAGCTGCAAACTAATGAGCTCAGCCAACCACAAACAGCCACAGCATCAGATGGGGAGCATATATTCAGCATCTGTCATCTTAGAAAAGTCAAAAGAAAAGAAACAGAGTGAGATTGCAAGAGAGAAAGAGAGTGCGCGCACGAGAGAAACGCTGTCAACAAATTGTAAGTTATGATCGGTGTTTTAAGAGTTTATGTGCTTCATGTGATAGCCTATACAAATGTTAAAATGTTCTTGCTTAACGTGATCTACAAAGATGGAGTACATTATTGTGAGGAGGAGCAGGAGGACTTACACAGAGAGGGTGTACCATCAAAGGACATCCTATTTGGGCATGACAGAGCTGGAATGCAGATGGGCCACATGAATAATGACTGGAATACCGCCGTGTCCAATGTAATTGTCATTTCATGTCGTACTCTTTTTCATTACACAGGAACAAATTACATCAACCCGGGAGGTGGTCCAAGTGGTGACGCGCATCGTGGCACCCTGGTGGCACCTGTGCTCTCCCTGTTGCTGTAAAGGTGACAGAAGCTCTGACCTTCTTCACCACCGGGTCTTTCCAGCACACCGTGGCCGCGGTGGCGGGGATCAGTCAGAGAGCTGTCAGTTCGGCCATACATGCAGTGACGTCTAGTCTAGTCCGACATGCAAATGAGCACATAAAATTTTTCCATCCACACCTGAGAGCCAGCTGGAAACGAAGTGAGGTTTCTTGTTGAAATGTATATTCCCTGGGATACTGGGAGCAATTGACTGCACACATGTACAGTTGCGTGCCCCAGATACCCAAGTCATCACTTATGTGAACTGGAAGGGAGTACACTCCATTACTATCCAGGTGATTTGTGACTCGAATTGCCTGGTGACACATATGTATGCTAATTTTCCTGGGTCCGCTCATGACTCGTTCATCCTGGTGAATTCTGTCATCCCTACAGTCTTTCAGGGGGACCCCACTCTAGATGGGTGGCTGCTAGGTGACGCTGCTGTTCTCTTCTGCCATGGCGAATTGAGTAAACTCTCATTACGCCTTCGTGCGGCGCATTTAAGGGCGAGGAGAGGGGCTCATTTGATTGGTGTGATGTGAATCGGCTGTGTCCGCGCCTTTTCTCCTCCCTCTTTCCAACTTGTGCAGGAAGGAGGGACGGAGTTGGGAAAGAGGAGTAGCTGCGCCAGCGCGCACTGTGTGCCAAACTTGCAAAATCCGCCTGACCACACCCAGTTGGCGAAGCGCAGGTGCGCTGTGCCTCCGCCTCACCCGGTCTGTGAAACTAGAGGCCCAAAGCACCGGGAGAAGACACTGTAGACACCGTATTAATAAAATGTGCACCGATCACCTACCTTCAACACCTTGGACAACTCTTCACCACCTGCCTCACTACCAGACACTTCCTTCACCCTGGAAACCTGCACTTGTCACCATGATCCATAAACCAGGAAAAGACCCCCACAACGTCACCAGCTACTGCCCCATAAGACCTCCTCAGTCATATTGAAAAACTGTTTGAACGAATCCTCACATCACAACTCAATAACCACATTGAATCAATGGGCCTCATAGCAATACACCAAGCCGGATTCAGAAAAGGAAGAGCCACCACAGACAACATCCTCAGTTTATCAGAAGACATCCACAGAAATTTCAACAAAAAACAAATAACCCTAGTAATATTCTTCGACATTGAAAAAGCATTTAAAAAGTATGGCATAATTGACTCAAATTCAGACTTCTGGATTCAAACCTCAAACGCCCACAACCCACCCAGTCCATCATCTCCAACTTCCTCAGTAACCGACAAATCAAAGTGGCCTCCACCCTCCCATCACCTTTCACCCCCCAAGCAGGAGTTCCCCAAGGTGCAGTTTTAAGTCCCCTCCTCTTCCTTCTATACATTTACGATATCTACTACCCCCCAGCCACCATAGACAAAGGTCGCCGACGATCTTTGTTACTGGTCAAGCTCAAAAAACCCACAACTAGCAGCCAAAAAACTCAACACATGCATCACTGAAATAGAAAACTGGTCAAATCTTTGGAGAATCAAGCTAAACCCTGCCAAAACTCAATGCATCCTCTTCACCAAAAACCAACAACCACAGCCCAACATCAACCTATCACTAAACAACCAACCAATCCACCTCAGTAAAGAAACAACCGTCCTTGGAGTCACCTTCCAAAACAACATGACCTGGACAAAACACATCAATAACATGGAACAAAAAGCAAACAATAGACTCAATCAACTCAAAGCCATCTATGGAAAACATGGCACATCACCCTCAACAGCTATCAAAGTCTACTTATCATACCACTATCAGACCACTATTCGAATACTCCGTCCCCGCCTGGATCGCCATCTCTGACAACCAATTAGAACGACTACAGACAATACAAAACAAAGCACTGAAACTTGCCCATAGACTCCCCTTCTTCATCAGTAACCACTACATACACTCAATAACAAGCATCCAGACCATAAGACAACGTCACCAAACCATAGCCCTGAAATATCTCAAGACCGCAACAACCAACCCCGCCCTGCAGAAGACCGTCAAGGAAGCCCACCTCATAACCAACACACCCCTGTCATTCTTCCTCCAACTGACCAACACCACCCCACCTTCAAACCCCCCATGACCTGAGTAACTGAGTACATGAAACACTACAACACCAACTACTCACATGCTCACATGAACACACAGACAACAATGTAAATTTTACACAACATGCACTATACACTGTTTTTTTGTTTTGTTTGTTTTTCTTGTCCTGTTTTCTTCTCCCCTCTCTCTCTCTCCTTCATGCCTTGCCCCACATGCGCCCTCCTCCCTCGAGAGTCCTGCTCCTCCCACCTCTCCCGCTGCCACCAGAACCATCAATGGATAGAAAAGGGCACAAGCCCTGAACTATCCCACCAGGTACAAGCCATCGTATCGTAGGTAACGTTAGATGCACGGAAGAGGAGAGCGAGTGTAACGTTACAACCAAGACAGTGCAACGCAACCCTGGAGTTTTAAAACTCAACTGGAGTCAGTCACTGATGAGTTTTAGAAAAAAGTTACAGTGCTAACAATAGATAGTAGCATTAACGTAACAAGGAAGATAACGTTAATGTTTCAGACGCTACGCTACAGTAGGCTAACGTTAGCCATTAGCAACTGGATGCTGTGTTGTCATGTATAACGTTATGAACTGAACGTCTTTATTTCTTATGGACAGTGTGTAAATAACCATCAACAGACTGCTGATACGCACAGACAAACACACTGCTCGCACAGCAGTGCAGCACGGCACTGTTGGTGCTGAGCTTGTGTTGCGTTCAGGCGTTGTCCCGTAAATAACAACTTCCAGCACTTAAATAGGGCATAGCACAAAACAGCAGCATGTCAAGGGACTTATTACCTTTATTATATTCACTAAAATTGTATTTTCCTAAATCTTGAGACACCTCATATGTAAGCTAGACAGACATTTCACCTGCTCATTACTGTGCACAAATGTACTGTATGTACTTAGTCCTAAAGAGCCCTTCTGGTGCCAGTAGATACATAGAAACATCCCAGCAGGCTGTGCTTTGCAAGCATACAAAAAAGTTTCAGGCATGTGAAAAAAAAATTTCATGCGTGTGCTTCACCTCCGCTGCTACAACCCCATCCTAAGGGAAACATTGCTGTGTGCGTTTTGTGCAACAGGTGGATGTGGTAGTCTACTGGTAGAGTAGAGAGAGATATACACTACCGCTCAAAAGTTTGGGATCACTTGCAAATTTCTTTGTTTTCCAAAGAAAGACACATTTTCATGCAATTGACAAACATTTTTTTCCCTTTCACAAACATTTTGATCCATTTCACAAACAATTAAAATTAATCAGATGATTTTGAAAGAATGATTTACATTTTTGCAAAGAGGCCTATTATCAGCAACTGTCAGTCCTCTGCATCAATCTCCTGGTATGGCTGCTAATTCAAGTTAATCATTTTATAAAGCTAACTGATCATTAGAAAACCCCTTTGCAGGTGTGTTGCACAGCTGAAAACCATTGTACTAATAAGGGAGCACAAAAGGGAACATGGCATTCTTTAGGTTGGTTTAGTATCAGAAGAATCAGCAGTTGTTTGTTTGTTGAGAGACTCAAAATGGCCAGAAAGAAAGAACTTCCTATAGAGACCCGTCAGTCTATTGTTGTCCTCAGAAAGGAAGGCTATTCAATGCGAGAAATTGCGAGGAAACTTAAAATCTCTTACCATGCTGTTAACTACTCCCTTAAGAGAGCAGCACAAACTGGCTCTAACAAGGACAGAAAACGGAGTTGGAGGCCCCGATGCACAACTGTGCAAGAAGACAAATACCTGAGAGTGAGTAGTTTAAGACAAAGACGGCTCACAGGTCCTCAACTGGCAGCTGCACTAAATAGTACCCGTCAAACACCAGTGTCAGTATCAACAGTGAAGAGGCGACTTCAGGATGCTGGACTTCATGGCAGAATTGCCAAGAAAAAGCCATATCTCAGACTGGCAAATAAAAAGAAAAGACTGAGATGGGCAAAAGAGCACAGGCATTGGACACTGGATGACTGGAAGAAGGTGTTGTGGACAGATGAGTCCAAGTTTGTGGTCTTCGGATCAAACAGAAGAACATTTGTGAGACGCAGAACAAATGAAAAGATGCAAGAACAGTGCTTAATACCATCAGTCAAGCATGGTGGAGGCAGCGTGATGGTCTGGGGGTGCTTTGGAGGTGGTAAAATAGGACATTTGTACAGAGTGGAAGGAACTTTGAGGAAGGAGGGCTATCACAAGATTTTGCAAAGACATGCCATACCCTGTGGACAGCACTTGATAGGGGCCAATTTCATCCTACAACAGGATAATGACCCAAAACACACCTCCAAAATGTGTCAGCAATATTTAAAGAGTAAGCAGTCAGCCAGAATTCTGACTGTAATGGAGTGGCCAGCACAGTCTCCGGATCTGAACCCCATTGAGCTGTTGTGGGAGCAGCTTGACCGTATGGTACGGAGGAAGACTCCGTCAAGCCAGTCCATCTTGTGGGAGATGCTCCAGGAAGCATGGGGTGAAATCTCATCTGATTACCTTGAAAAATTGACAGCTAGAATGCCTAAGGTCTGCCAGGCTATAATTGCTGCAAAAGGTGTTTTTTTTGATGAAGGCAAAGTTTGAAGTACACATTCATCATTTCCATTACAATCATTATTTCTAACTCTGACAATGTCAGCATGTCATGTTCATTTGCCATACTGCCTATTCAGATTAATTTCATAGGTGTTTCCATGGGAAACAAGAAAATTGCCAAGTGATCCCAAACTTTTGAGCGGTAGTGTAAGTAGCGTTGAAGTAGAGTAGAGCAGGGCAGAGAGATGGAAGCAAAATATATTAAACCCGGTCTTAATACAGCAGAACTGGAGAGATGGGTGAAAAATAAATAGAAGTGGGCATGGCTCAAGTAGGGTGCAAAATTATAGATGGAGAAGGATTGACAAAGATTGCCGCATAGGAATTAAGCTACAATACATGACATACCGGTATGTTGTTTTAATTAATAAATACAGTGTGAATAAAGATTACATAACATAAAAATAACAGCAGTCTTTGTTATTTGATAGCCGCTTAAATTAAACAATTTTTATAGGGCAAGTAAAAACTAACTTCAGGCAAGTAGATCTCTGACCAACTTGCCTGACCGGGCAAGTGAAAAAAAACCTTAGCGTTGAACCCTGCCCAAGCAAAAAGAAACAAAACATTAAAAAACAATTTGTGCAAAATGTAAGAAAGAACATATAGTGCAATAATAAGATGAAAAGGGTCAACATTTCACAGTCAAAAACACCACATCCTGAGAGCAGAACTGGGAGATCCTCTTCACATCACAGCACCATGAATTGTTTGTGTATATACTGCCACCACAGAGCTTACCAGATGATGCAACCAGGAATTTTGGGCCCCATGAAATAAAATCATCTCTAGGACCAAACTGACCCATTAAAAGCTTTACATAACTCTAACTTTGAAGGCTTGCAACTGTCTTGCTTCTTGCAGTTCAATACTACCAGTACAATATTTACTGCTAATGAGTTGTACATACAACAGTCTGCATAACATATGCAATTCACTATTTGATGCAAGATTAAAAGCCGCCATAAAAAAATGTGCTAAAGGCCATCTTTTACAGTCTAAATGTATTTTTTATTGTAAAATCCCAAAATGGAAAATTCTCTTAGCATTAATGAAAGACTTAAAAAACAACTTAAATATACATTAACTTTTCAATCAAAATAAATTAAGATCATCATCTCAAAATAATGAAAACAGCACATCTTTGATACCAATAAATGAATGACACTAAATCCTACAGATTTACATTGACCCAAATTACCTACAGTTCTGAGTCACCACCACTAGATTACATACATTAGATACATGCAAGAGAGAGAGAGAAATTCCTACAGACTCCCTGCAATGATGCTATCTGGCATATCATTCAACCCAGTGTTGCTCACCTTCTTCATTGGGATGGGGAGGGGTAAAGTTATGGGGAGACAGGGCTGCTGCTTCTGACACATCTGTTGTTGAGTCTGGTAAAAGGGGCAGGGACAACTGATTTAATATGAATATCTTGCTAAACATTTACCTGCACTGATTAAATGTAGGTTAAAAAGGAGTGAAATGTAGGCTAACACTAGTCTGCAGCTAGTCAATATGGATGTTTACCTTTTGGTCAATGGGGGTATTTAACTTTTACTGCCAAACACAAGTAAAAACAAAGAGATCATGTATTACCATATTTGGAAAAAAAAAGTTTAATGCTGATGGTTTAATAATTTTATATTAATTTTTACCTATTGGAATCATCCTAACTTATCACCTTATTTTTCACGGAAATACGGAGGCAAAACAGAACGCAGCCAGCTTCCGTTTTTTTGTGCGACACTTCCGGTCCAGCACTCTTGACCACTGTGTAAATGTCCCACAGTATTTGCTACAGTGACATTACTGCGCGCATGGAAATGTTTACATTACTAAAAGCAATTTTAAGGACTAACATTAAATGTTTGAAGTTAATCGTTAAAGAATAAATCACCTGGAAAGCTGGCGCTGCTCCACATAATTTAAAAGGTAACTTAGCCTACATAGAGCGGTGGAAATGTCCATGCACAATAACTTCCCTGACAGACACCAGCAGCTGTTCGGTGTCTTACACTCTGTTTATCAATACCTGTGTCAATCATCCAGGGTGCAGCTAGATGATTGATGCATGCATACTGATTCGGGTGCTATCAGAGCCAATCCGTGCATCACTATGACTAGATCCACTTCCTCTCAGGAGGAAATCCAGGAAGAGGAAGGTTATTTAAGTGTGGGAGTGGCCTATTTGAATCCCTTTTGTTTGAGACCATGCTGCAAGGTGAGTGTGTTTGCTGATCCTGTGAGTTAATCTATCTCCTTTAACTTTAGCTTATATTGGAATTATGCTATGTAGCGTGTGAAACAGAGTATGGTGAATGTGCTAGGAAAGGTAGTACCAGCATTGTTTCCACCTGGAGCTCGCATGTACGGAGCCTGGGTTTGGTTGAAGGTGGCAGTGCTGTTTGGGCTGAGAAAGCCATGCGTAAATAAGGTAAAGGAGGTTATTGGGTTGGTGCGGGGAGCAGTGAGACCTGGCATTAGGGGAGTGCCTCTGGGACGCCAGAGATCACTGTCTAGCCTCCTGGAGGTGTCGTGGGACCAACTAGACGAAATACTGGTGAAAGGAGGTTCCCACCCGATGACCCCAAAGACATGTTAGTTATCACTGCTCACTGGTCTGTATAGTTAAGCCTTGCCATAATAGCTTATCATAGGGCTTAGGAGGTTATTCACTGAGTGCTGTTCCTTTCTCTAGAGCACAAACTTCTTGTGTTTATTTGAATTGAACTGGCTTAATAACACTTCTCACACTTGCACAAACGTTTGGCTGGCATGCAGAAGCACCGTCTGTGTGTCTGTGTGTCGAGGGTGCAAGCGGCAGCTTCAGGTGCTCAGGTAGAGAGGCTGTGTAGTCCGGTGTGTTTTTTCGCTGATTCGGTTCTGCAGGTTCTCTGCTGGTACACTGGAGACAGGGATCAAGCAGTTTGTCTCACTCGGAATAGATTGTGTTTTTTTGGTTCATAGTTTTTGATTGATGTGCGACTTATTTGCGTTTAGAGGGAATTATTTTTACCGGCAATTACCGGATAACGGAAACGTGGGCAGTTTTCTATATAAATTACACAGACTAACTAACTAACTAACTGATTGACTGACATAAACAATTGAAAACTGAAAAAAATTAGCTTGCATCATTAGCTCCAGCAGGGGAAAGCAGCTGACCGGAAGTCACGCACAAAAACATGGAAGTTGATCACTATTTACTTCCGTGTTTGAAAATAAGGTGAATATAGTGCCACTGTAACCGACATACAATTGAGTTGAATTAAAGCCTTAAACCAGAGCATCCTAAGTCCTAAATATTCTTCAAGGCATAATAGGTTCTCTTCAAAAGCAGATCTACAATCAAACTTAGGCCTAGTCCACACGAGCAGGGGTATTTTTAAAACTGAACTTTTTTGGCCTCAAGTTTTTAAAAAATCTGCATCCATACAAGCGGTGTAATAAAAATACCTCCGTCCACATGACACCGCAAATTCCACTAACAAGCAATGTAATACACATGCCAAAGCAGTAGGTGGCAATATAACTCCTAACTGTAAGGCCATTGTAGCCAATCAGAAGGCAGTAAAACGTCATTACCGGAAAAACAACAACAAGTGTACTATTATGCAGTCTCCGTAATAGCACACTCTTGCGTCTCTGTTGCTGGATGTGGTTGAGTTTAGTTTATTTTAGTTTATAAAAAGGACAGCATGCACATGCATTAACTGTTTACAAAACAAAAAGATGTTTGCACCAGATTTAGCTAAAGGCTAATTTCCATCTGTAGTCCTCTAACATAAAACATGAAACACAACAAAATACACAATCCACAATTAACACACAACATCAGATACACACACATCATATACATATATAAGAGTCTCACGTGACATGCACATGTATGCCCCGCACGCTGCATGGCACATAATGCTATACGGCATATGATACCACACAATATGCACAGCATACCACACAGTAGGCCCGTTTCCACCGCAGGAACTTCGGGGTAATTTTACGGGGCCGGGGCCGTTGGTGCGTGTCTCCACCGCAGGAACCACCCCTGAAGGGCAGAGTTCCGGAACTTTTACAGAGGCTAAACAAGTCCCTGCCTCGGAGTAGGTACTCAGAACGGCCCCGAAAGACTCCTGGCTGGGGCTTGGGGATTACTTGGTGCTGATTGGATATACTCAAGGAGGGATGTGATGTCAACAGAAAGCAACAAAATAGCCGGCATTTTTAAAACTCAGCAGTTTACAGTGAGGTAAAATGCACCTATTGTGCTTATATAAAGTGCTGTTTAGCCTATTATAAATATAAATAAAAATTAAGTTTACAGTGAAAAGACAATATTGACATCTTACAGTTTCTTTTTAAGTACCAACCATGGTAGTTCGGAGTTGCAGAGAGAAATCAAATACCAGCAGTGGTAATTAAGAGTTACAGAAGAGTTGTAGTAAAGCAGGACTGAGGTAACAGTGAACAGTAGTAACATTCTAAGTGTATACAGAGCCTAAGAGCAAAAAACAAACAACACTGGCAGGAAATCAGACAGGACCACCTAGTGTTGGCAACACTGATTACTTAGGAGCCATTTTTTGTGACAAGGCAGTAGCTTTTATGATTTGCATTAATTTTCATGTCACTGGGAAACCTATTCCATTCTCTGATGGCCTTGACAGAAAAGGAGGATTGACCAAAAGCATAGTTTCTTTGTGGAACCTTGCAGTCCCCTCTCGATGCAGATCTTAATGCCCTTGTTCTCTGCTCAGAACAGGCTATCACATATTTTTTCAATCGGGGGGGGGGGGGCAACATTGTGTAGCGTTAGTTGTATGATACAGCCACAAAGTGCTGATATGCTGCTAAATAGCAGAAGTATTTTGTTTAGTAATCGTCTCTCGCACACACTGGATTGGGTAATAACACAGCTGTTTTCTGTTTACATCGCACACTGTGATGTCATACAATGGAGAGGAGACAAAATAACTGCGGTTATCCTGTCCACACATGACTGCTGACACCGGACTTTTCCAAAAAGTTCACCCTGGACTCCGGTTACAAATAACTCGTTACAGGGGCCCAAAACTGCGGTTATGTGTGGATGAAAGGCCAAACCGTGAGCAAAGAGTCACGGTTTTATAAATACCCGCTTTGGTGTGGACAGCCCCTCAGAGTGCAGCCACACATTTTGACAAATAAATGCAGGTCTTAGTTAGACCCCAGGGGTCCGTTTCACAAAGCAGGTTTAGTGAAAACTCAGAGTCTGTTAACCCTGAAATGAGGGAAACTGAGTTTTCCGTTTCAAAAAGGGAGGTAACTCAAACCAGAGAAAGAGGGGTAACTCTAGCCTGTTTCAGAGAGAGAGGTAACTTAAGCTCTCGGTCAGTTACCGCAGTAACAGACTCTATGAACCTAACCTGGTCGGGACCAGGTTTTTCTCAATGAACCTCCAGTTTCTCTCTGTCTCCGCCCTCTTTCAGAGCCACACACTCCATTTGATTTCCTCATTCATTCAGTCAGCAGGTGAGTTTTGGCGAAGCCTAGTTCTGCTGTCTGTCATTTAAAAAAAAAATCAGAGTCAGTATATTAGAAGTCCATTAGGCACAGTAGGTGGCGACTTTTTTCACTACTACATGGCATGTCCTTTTGATAACGATCCCGTGGATGAAGGTGCAGAATTACTGCGCAGAGAATTAAATATTCGTCGGGAGATGGTTATCAGACCGCGCATAGATGTTCTAGCATTTCCACACAATTATCTTTTTGAGCTGTATCCTACCGTTTCACGTCACAGTCCATCATCTACATACACAACCTAATTCGTCCTTACATTTGCAACATTACCAGTCATAGTCATGCTCTCACATCCCAGCAGATATTGTGTGTTGCGTTGCGTTTCTTTGCAAATGGAAGTTTTTTGTACAATGTCGGAGACGCTGAGCACTTGAGTAAAGCAACTGTATGCAGTGCGGTCAGAAAAGTGTGCTCGTTTTACGGGCATCTGCCTTCTTTCTGTTGGCTGAGTAGAAGTCTGTGTTAGTTTAAACAGGCTTAATTATTTAACAGAACATGATATAGATGAGAAGACATTTATGTGTGTGAAAACAGCATTATGTTGGGGATAAAACAACTGCACAGTCAAACAGCCACTTAATATTTACTTTACAATGTAAAACATGATCAAAATGAGGTACCCCCATGAGATTATGCCGAGGTCTTACCTGTTTGAACAGTGTTTTTATATTTCATCCTAAACTGCTGCCAAGTGCGCTTCTCCCCCGCGGGATTGCACCTAAATGAAATAAATTAATAGGCTACCATTCAAGCAGTTTTCCCCAGTAATATTATTGTGATTGCAAAGGACTACATTTAAACTTATGCATTGACCCGAGCAGCAATGTTCTCCCACGCCGTCTCCCTCTCTTTTGCAGCTGCAGCGGTGTTGCACTTCTTTTTGAAAACATGTGCAAACTCGCCGTATGAGCGCATTAAGATTTCTAATTCTAGTGGGGTGAAAAACGCAGCCCTCCTCTTCCCCGTTGCCATGGTGACTCGTCGAATCGGGGCTCCATTGATGCTGGCTTTTTATAGTCGTGGTGCAGGCGCTTAACTCCAGGTGAAACTACTCTGAGTTGATTAAACTGATTCAAATCAGCTGTTCTGGAACCGGAAACTCAGAGTTTCCTATCTCAGAGTAGATCAACTCAGAGTTCAGGATTAGACTCAGAGTTTGTTGAACCTGCTTTGTGAAACGGACCCCAGGTCTGATTGCTGCTGTGCTGTTGGCTAACTGAACTAGCACGAGTTAGCTGCTTATATAGGTGTTGTATACAATGGAGTTCTACTGGAGCCACACACCACCAGGAAATGTTTTCTGTTAAATCAACAAATGTTTATTTTTCAAAAGTTGAGTTTCAAAGTTGAGTTTGCCATGGTTCTAGACAAGAACAGAAAATAGCATTAGGTAATATCATCAATATCAACAAATATCAATATCACTTAATATCATCAAGGATCAAAGATATTAAATTTCATGTCAACTAAGGTCATATCAGAATAAATGAATAAAATAACAAATAAACTCTTGAAGCGAATAAATCACCACTTTGCAGCTTTCATTACTTACATTGATGTGGTTTCAACAGACACATGGCATGGCATTTGTTTGGAACCAAGGACAAAGAGTGAGTGTCAATTTGGACCGCCCTTTTATAGGAGGCGTCCCAGGAAGTGGGCGTAGTCCCACTGAGACTGGTGCTTCAGATTAAAATGTTCAGTGTCTCCTTCTGGAGAGGAGGGTTAGTGCAGGGAATGAATGGATTTCTGACAGCCGCCCCCGGATTTGTGCAGCAAATACGTATCAGTTAGGTGTCCATTTCAGGGAGAGGGATTAACCTGGAGACAGGACATAGGTATTCGTGGCCTTTGATTGCCACTGTGGCACTGCGAACATTACCATCCTTCCCAGGGTGAGTTTTGGTTATTCTTCCAACAGGCCAGGATGCTCGAGGATATCGTGGATCAATGACCATCACCACCTGACCGGTGTCCAGGTTCTCCTGGTCAGTTCCCCATTTTTGCCTGGTTTGAAGGTTGGGGAGATAGTGGCGAAGGAAGGCTGTCCAGAATTGATCAGCCAAGATCTGGCTGTGACGCCATTTACGTCTGCTAAGGAGGTCACTTTCACAGTAGATGGCCTGAGGAAGGGAAGCAGCCGGCCGCCCCATGAGCAACACATTTGGTGTGACCGGGTCCGGGTCAGCGAGGTCAGAGGAGACATATCCCAGAGGTTTTGAATTCAAGATGCCCTCCACCTCCACTAAGACTGTGTGCAGGACCGTTTCTGATGTTGTTTGGCTTCCTACAGCCGCGTTGAGGGCTATCTTGATGGATTTAATTTCCCGTTCCCAGCTCCCACCGAAATGCGGGGCAAATGGAGGATTGAACCTGAAGTTTACCTGTGAGTGAGCTAGTTGCTCCTGCACATCAGGTGCCATGGCCTGGAAAGCACTTTGTAGCTCTGCCTCTCCTGCTTTGAAATTGGTCCCACAGTCAGAAAAGAGTTCGAAGGGTTTTCCTCTACCTGAGACAAATCTCCTGAAGGCCATGAGAAATGTATCTGCATCCATATGGTCAAGCAGCTCAATATGAATGCAGCGTGTTGTTAGGCATTTAAAGAGAATACCCCACCTTTTCTCTGTGCGTCGGCCAATTTTCACTGTGAAAGGCCCAAAGCAATCCATGCCTGTGGACCAAAAGGGGGGTTTGTAAAGCCTGAGACGGGCCGGAGGAAGGTCTGCCATTTTGGGAATGACGGGATTGGCTCTCCATCTCCGGCAGTCTTGACACTGGTATTGATGTTGCCGTATTGCTTGGCGGCCACGCAGGATCCAATACCTGTGTCTCATTTCTGCCAGGACAAGCTCAGGGCCTGGGTGGAAGAGTTTCACACCTCACACATATAAATGTTGAAACTTTTGTCAATATGGACATGCTGCACATCTTTAGCTCTGTTACATTCTCCACAATTCAATCATTAAATTCATCTTACTGAGACCACCCAGCCAGCAGTTTAATTTACTGTACGCTGAATAGCACAAGCACAAGCGTTTCAACAGAATATCTTTGGTTAGCTAGGTAGCCAAGACCTACAGCTATAATGCTATATAAAACATGAAGGAGATGGGAGAAAGCATAGTAGGTCCTCTACAAAAGCCGATTCACAATTAAACTCCAGCGTGGCCACACTTCTGGCAAATAAATGCAGGTTTTAATTTGACCCCAGGTCTGATTTCTGCTGTGTTGTCAGATAAGTGCTTGGGCCAGCGAAAGTTAGCTGCTATAAAGTTCTGGAATAAAACTCTGACACAGCAAAGTAGCTTTTGGTCTCTGTTGGAGCCAAATGCTTGATTTATGTTTTGAGGAATATTTTATTTTTTCTAGTTTGCTATTATTATTTGTCTGATTGGTTATGAGATATGAACATGAAATATTCTGGTTTGAATAATGAGTTGATTTGATAACAATTATGAAATTGTGAATTGTTGCTAATTTTGATTATTCGCTGCTATGCATAATTGATGCCATTTCTCACCTCCGCCTCCTCTTTGCAGACAGGTGACTGCAGCACCTGGGATATATTAGTGTTGGCTATTGGGGCCGGGGGAGCTCTCGGTTTCAGGCACGCAGCCATACGGTTTTAGACCGCTGCTAAGTGTTGTTTTTTGTTTTGTTTGAATGAATGGAAAAGAAAGAAATGAACCGATATGATCTGTCTGTCACTCCATGATGCGGTAAGAAACCCCTAAGTTTTTTGGAAATAAACGTTTTGAACCAGAGGAGAGAAGTGTTTTGGATTTCATGGTCACTTTAAAACATTTGACAGCGCTGGAGCGCGTTGGACTTGGATGCATGTAAGCCGAAGAGCCAAGAGCATCTTTATAAGAAAAGATCGTGCTAATATCAATCAATTTTATTTATAAAGCCCGATATCACAAATCACAATTTGCCTCACAGGGCTTTACAGCATACGACATCCCTCTGTCCTTAAGACCCTCACAGCGGATAAGGAAAAACTCCCCCAAAAAACCCTTTAACGGGGAAAAAAAAACGGTAGAAACCTCAGGAAGAGCAACTGAGGAGGGATCCCTCTTCCAGGACGGACAGACGTGCAATAGATGTCGTACAGAACAGATCAGCATAATAAATTAACAGTAATCCATATGACACAGAGAGAGAGAGAGAGAGAGAGATGCAGGTAATGACAGTAGCTTACAACAATATTAATGAAAGTAATAATATTATAGTTATAGTTCTGGTTACTGCGGTACAATATGTTGAAAGTATGTATTAATACCTGGCAGTATACATGTGTGACAATAATCATATGTGTATAATAACAGAAGAAGTATGACTAATGACTAATGATGGCAGCAGCAGCAGGAGGCATCTGGCGGGACCACGGCAGCAGCACAACCACACACGTCACGCTGTCCAGGCACCGCTGCGATACGAGTTAATCTGAGAGACAGTGGAGCACAAAGGCTCCGGAGAAGAAGCCCAGTTAGTGACGTCCAGAATGGCCGGGTTAGCTAGATGCAGTAATAGGATACGAGAGAGAGAGAGAGAGAGAGAGAAGGAGAGAAGGGGCCCGGTGTATTACAGAGGGGTCCTCCGGCAGACTAGGCCTAAGTCAGCCTAACTAAGGGCTGGTACAGGACAAGCCTGAGCCAGCCCTAATTATAAGCTTTATCAAAGAGGAAAGTCTTAAGTCTAGTCTTAAATGTGGAGACGGTGTCTGCCTCCCGGACGGTAACAGGAAGATGATTCCACAGGAGAGGAGCCTGATAGCTAAAGGCTCTGGCTCCTGATCTACTTTTGGAGACTTTAGGGACCATGAGTAACCCTGCGTTCTCAGAGCGCAGTGTTCTGGTGGGATAATATGGCACTATGAGCTCTCTAAGATATGACGGAGCTTGACCATTTAGAGCTTTATAAGTTAACAGTAGGATTTTAAATTCAATTCTGGATTTTACAGGGAGCCAGTGCAGAGAAGCTAAAACAGGAGAGATATGATCGCGTTTATTAGTTCGTTAGTACACGTGCTGCTGCATTCTGAATTAGCTGGAGAGTTTTTAAGGACTTACTAGAGCTACCTGATAATAGAGAGTTACAGTAATCCAGCCTTGAGGTAACAAAAGCGTGGACCAATTTTTATGCATCTTTTCGGGTCAGGATAGGCCTAATTTTCGCAATATTACGCAGATGAAAAAATGCAGTCTCTTTAGTGAACTTAAAAATCTCCGTTGCAATTGTTTACATTTCTGTTATCGCCGCCATCTTGATTCCGATTCCTCGCTGCTTCTGCAGTCCCCACTGTGTCTATGAACCCAACAGTGAAACTAAAACACCCCCTTGTGGACTGAATAAAACAGTGTCTGTTTACAACCTAAGACACATCACATGTGGAACAACTATAACATCATAACATCACATGTTACAAATCATGAACATTACAACCCTCCTTTCTTTACTTTTTTTTTTGAAAACTGTCCACATTATTCAAAGTCAGTGAGGTATGATGGGGATCCTCTATTCATCCTGACTGGGTATCTGCGAACAGGTGACTGTGACCCAGGAGGGTCAGGGGGATCAGGGGCTAAGGGTGCTGGGGTTTGTTCAGGAAGGATTTCAGTCCAGTCCATGACATCTCGTCCACCACTCGTGACCTTCAAACCATCTGACTGAGAGGGGTGATTTTCATTTGCTGGTAGAGTCTTGAAGTGGGATGAGTTGCTGGTGATGACATGGTCGTTGCGTTTGACTGTCACCATGGAACCTTTGATAGCAATGACCTTTTATGTGTGGGGGTTGTAGGCAGGGCATAGCTTCCCTTCCTTCTTTTGACGACACAGGACCATGTCGCCCACTCTCAGAGCCAAAGGAGCAACATGGCGCATCCACTCAGCATTTTGTTTCATCCTGTTCTTTGCCAGGGCATCTGCCTGTCATAGTGACGCATCAGTCGGAGACTGGAAGGGAAGAGGAGATCCAGGTAGCTTGATTCGAAGGGGCCTCCCAAACAGCACATCAGCAGGAGCTATTCCAGTCAAGCAGTGAGGCGTGGCACGGTAATTACGGAGGAATGCGTACAGAGTCTATTTCCATGGGTGGCCTTCAACATGTGCAGCACGTCAGGGCCACCCCTCCCTAAACGCAGAACACGCGCTGTGCGTAGGGCCTCATCTTCCATGGGGTCCACATTTTGCGCGAGGGGACGCATGTGCGCAATGGATGCGCACATGCGGTACCGTGAGGCGTGCGTAGAATCAGCTCGAGGAAGGAGAGAAGAGACCTGACCACCCATTTGTCGCTGCAATGATTGACAGCACTCGACATCTGACCAATAAGAGACATGCGCTGGCAGGCACTTGCAGAGCTGCAGCAGGTGAAGAGTTGTCGACATGTCGTCCAAAAGAGCCTCAGGAGTATGTGCTGGGACGGGAGGGCGGGCGGGCTCCACGGAGGGGGAGACCCAAGCCTCGGGGGTATGTGCGGGGCCGGGAGGTCGGATGCTCCCAGAGAGGGGAGAGGGAGAAATATAGCTAAATAAGATGAAAATAGAAAAGAATGTCTCTGTATTTTATTTCTGTTTTCAGTGTTTAATTAAGGTGGGAGAGGCAGAGGACTGAGGGAGATCAGACGCCTCCAGAGAGGGGAGAGGGAGAAATATAACAAAATAAGATTAAATAGGGAAAACCTGTCTCCCTCTTTTATTTTATTTTCAGTGTTTAATCAAGGGTGGGGGATTGAGGTGGTGGAAGTTACTTTCTTTTGATGAGTAATTGATGGCTATTTGTGACTCAGATTTATTTATTTATTTATTTATTTCAGGTTGAATTTTTTATTTTATTTGACTCATACAGCCAAACTACTGTATCTACAATACATTTGTCATTGCCAGTAAAGGTTGTCAAGTTAAATGGCAAGTTGTTGTACGGTCATTTTGTACCTATGATACATTTGGGATGGGGGCCTCCAAATAAAATTTTGCTTAGAGCCCCAATTTGGTCAGGGGCAGCCCTGCAGCACATACAGCCTTTTCAAGGGTGCGCATAAAACGTTCAGCCTCTGCATTGGCCTGAGGCCAGAGTGGAGTTATCTTCCTATGTCTGAAGCCCATGTATGTTGCGAAATCTGCAAATTCCGAGCTTTGGAAGGGTGGGCCATTATCTGTTTTGACCTCAAGCGGAATTCCCAGCGTCGAGAATATTTTATCAAGTTTAGGAATTGTGGCTCTGGCTGACGTGGACTGCATAATCTCTACCTCTGGATACCTGGAGTATTCATCAATGACCACTAAAAGGTAGTCACCAGAGGGGAATGGACCACAGAAGTCTACACCAACTTTTTCCCACGGCGATGATGGCAGTTCAGACATACGGAAAGGTTCTTGTGTGTGATTGGGCACAACGGCCTGACATGGGATGCAGCTAGCTATCATGGTTTCTACCTGTCTGTCAATGCCAGGGAACCAGACTTTCTCCCTGATCAGTTTTTTTGTTTTGACCAGCCCCTGGTGGCCTTCATGTGCAAGTGATATTGCCCTGACTTGTAAAGAATGGGGATAACAATCTTTGTGCCCTGAAGTACAGTGTCATCAGTGGCGGTTACTGTCAGTTCATCTTTGATTTTATGGAATGATTTTAGTGCAGCAATATCAACTCCATCAAAATCCTGTTTTTCAGATAGCGACCCCCATGAGCCTCCTTTGATGAGTTGGATGACTTTGCATAGAGTGGGGTCAGCTTTGGTTGCATTCTGAATTTCTGTTAGTGTCATTGCCTTAGGGATGGCATTTGCAGTAACAAAGTTCACATATTCTTCCACTTGTTGTTCGGTGTTTGAAACATCCTGAAAAACATGTGACACATGTGCAGGGTGGCGTGATATGTAATCTGCTGGGTTGTTCTTGCCAGATTTGTAACAGACTGTGTAGTTGTAAGGCTGAAGACGTAGACTCCAGCGTTCTATACGAGCTGGCGACTTGGATTTGGGGTTGTTGAAAATGCATTCCAAAGGTTTGTGGTCACTGACAAGGGTAAATGGTGCCCCATAAAGATACATGTGAAAATGTTCACAGCCCCACACAATGGCGAGAGCCTCACGTTCTGTTTGTGAATATTTTTGCTCAATGGGGGACAAGGCTCTGCTTGCATAGCTTATCACTCTGGCTGGTTCATGTGGGCCACTTCTCTGTGCCAACACAGCCCCAAGACCCACTGGACTTGCATCAATCACCAGTTCAGTTAGTTTGTACAGGTCAAAGTAGGTCATGACAGCATCACTTGTTAGACTTTGTTTCATTTTATCAAGGGACTTCTGGTGTTCCTCTGTCCAAGTCCAGGAAACATTTTTTTTGGTAAGTTCCCTCAAAGGTTGAGTTATAGTGGCAAAATCTTTGATGAAGCGGGCACTGTAATTTGCCATGCCAAGCAGACTGTGGACCTCGCTGGCATTGGCTGGGGCAGCAGCATCATGCAGCGCCTGAACCTTCTTGGGATCAGGAGAGAAACCTCCATCTGTGAATGTGTAGCCGAAGAAGTCCAGAGTGGTTTGTGCGTAGGAGCATTTGGCCTTGTTGAGAGTCAGGTTCTTCTCCTTAAGTCGCTGAAATGTTGCTCTTAGAGCTTGATCATGGGCAGCCTTCGTTCTGCCAAACACCAAAATGTCATCGCTCAGGTTGATGACTCCTGGGATACAATCCAGGGCTTGCTGAATGGCATTTTGAAATACCTCTGTTGCCGAGGAAATTCCAAAACTCAGTCTTTTGTAGCATTGTAGTCTTACATGAGTGGAGAATGTTGTGATATATCGTGATGATGACTCCAGTTCCAGCCAATGTTACCCACAGTTTAAATCCAGTTTTGAGAAGAACCTGGCTCCATTGAGCGCTTGTATTACGTCATCTACTGTAGATGTGAGATGTCTTTCTCGTTCGATGGCTTGATTTGGTATCCTCATGTCCACACAAACACGCACTCCTTCTGGGTCTTTTGGCTTTGGAACAGGAACAATTGGAGAAACCCATGGAGTGGGCCCGTCCACTTTCTCGATGATGTCAAGTTCCTCTAAGCGTTGTAGTTCACCTTCAATTCACTTCCTGACATGAAACGGTACTCTTCTGTGAGGTTGCATGACTGGAGGAATGTCTTTCCTTATGTGCAGCTTGACTTGAACGTCCTTTAATTTTCCCACCCCATGAAAGAGGTCAGCATACTCAGTGAGGAGTTCACCTACTGCATTCATCTCTGTCTGGTTTGAGATTGTCGTAGGCTGCACTGGCTGCTGTGGAGCTGTGTGGAGTGTGTTAGCAACTTTGATTAGTCCCAGTTGACTGGCAGTGTTGTACTTGCGTTTGTGAACCGTGATTTGGATTCCACCAGTGAGGTGAATTTTCCCAGGGTAGGCAGTGGTGTGCACGAACCATAAGGAAAGATGGGAACTGTGCATTTAGTGAGTGAGAGCTTATGTCTCAGTCTCTGATAGGGATGCACTGAATATTCGGTAACCGAATATATTCGGCCAAATATTGCAAATAACACATGGTATTCGGTGGAATAAGTTAAAAGCAAGGCCGAATAATAGTGGCGTGTTTTGATAACGCAATCAAACGGCGTGCCGTGACGGGCGGAATAAAATGTCGGCAGTGTGGCGATCCGCCTGTCATGGCACTCGCATTTGCGACTAAAAATAGTTTTGAGCGAGCAAAATAGGCTTAAATCATTCAGCACTCTGTGCGAGCAGCCTACAGATTTCAACCAGCAGCAGAAATGAAAGGCGAATCCCATCTGTTGTGGGTTGAACGGGAGTCACAGACACAGACAGTAACGTTAATGTATTCCTGTCAAATACGGCGGCCATCGGCTTACCCAGCGATGGAGAAGTCGGCTCCAATAATATCCTCTTCTTGGTGTCATGACTGCCAAGAATTACCTGAACAGCCGAGCCAGAGGAGAAACAAGCCTTTCACATTTCTGTCTTTGTGGCAGGTAACGGTCCACAAACCTCACCGCACTTTTGGGACTGTTCATTACTTATGAAGGGACTGTCAGGGGAGGAGGGTGGCTGGTTGATTTTTCATTCATTCATTCATCTTCTAACCGCTTCATCCTCTTGAGGGTCGCGGGGGGGGCTGGAGCCTATCCCAGCTGACATCGGGCGAGAGGCAGGGTACACCCTGGACAGGTCGCCAGACTATCGCAGGGCTGACACATAGAGACAAACAACCATTCACGCTCACATTCACACCTACGGACAATTTAGAGTTATCAATTAACCTAGTCCCCAGTCTGCATGTCTTTGGACTGTGGGAGGAAGCCGGAGCGCCCGGAGAGAACCCACGCTGACACGGGGAGAACATGCAAACTCCGCACAGAAGGGCTCCCACGCCCGGGATCGAACCGGCAACCCTCTTTCTGTGAGGCAAGAGTGCTAACCACCACACCACCGTCCTGCCCGCTGGTTGATTTTTATTTTATTTATTTATTTTATTTTGATCCCCCCTATGTTAATCACTTATTGATGCTGTTTTTGAAGTATGAATAAGTCAATAAGTAATTTATTCCACTGAAATATCATTGATGTATTATACAAAAGTCATTTATCTTTGCATAAATGACAAAAGGCACATCTGCCTCATTTTTGCCGTGGTATCATGATACTACTCAGAACCATGATATTTTCATTGGTATCGCACAGTGGGTCCCAATTTTGGTACCGTGACAACACTAATCTGGAGGGGGTTCATCTGCAAAAACTAATGAAAAACTAAACAATGATATTCGGTATTCGGAACTCGGTATTCGGCCAAGCGTTTAATAATATTCGACTTCGGCCACAAATTTTCATTTCTGTGCATCTCTGATAAGTTGCTTCATCAATGATGTTTACAGTTGCCCCAGAATCAAGCATCACTTTTACATTGCAGTCACTGACCTTTATCTTTGTATGTGGGAGATTTGTTTTTGATCGGGTAACTGTGTACACATATTCCTCAGAAGTCTCTGAGTCTGTGGTACCTGTTGCTTGAGGTGTAGTGCTGCTGCTTCCACTGGTGTGTACATAATGCACTTCATGTTTACCACTGATGCTGTTTTGTGGCCGTTTAGAGCGACAACATTTGGCAAAATGTCTTTGTTTCCCACAAGCGTTGCATATTTTCTCCGTTGCCGGTCACACCATTCCCTCATGGTGGGGGAAAGTACCAGAGCAGTTGTAGCAAGTTTTCTTTCCCACCCCTCTTCCCATTTCAACAGCCATAACTTCTTCCCGTGGATTTACTTGTGCTGCACCTTGTTGTGTTTCTTCCATTCCTGATGCTTGAATCTCAGCAAGTGCCATGGTTCTGCCGAGTGACAGGAGTTCAGTCAACGTCATCTCTGGTTTCTGTAGCGCTTGACGCCGCAATTTATTGCACATGCACGTTTGAATGATCATAGTTTTGATCTCTCTTTCAACATCTGGAAAATCACAAGTTGCTGCTAATTGCCTTAGTCTTATGTGATTGTGTTTCCCCTGCTAGTTGTTTAGCTTGTCTGAATTTGTAAGTCTCATAGGCGATGTTGATTTTAGGGGAAAAGTACTCACTCAGTTTGTCTTTTGCGCATTTATAGTCCTTTGCTTCTCTGGTGTCAGTAAGTGTGTCAAAGACGTCCTGTACACCATCCCCAGCATAATGCAAAAGCAATGCACGTTTCCTTGTATCATCCTTTATATCCAGAGCAACTATTAAGTTTTCAAAGCGCTGTAACCACTTCTTCCAGCGGATGGATGAGTTTTGATCTTCATTGATATCAAAAGCCGGGAACGACGGCAGTGCAGACGCCATGTTCGCGGAGGGGGGATAAAAGTTGAATCCTCGTCACCAGTGTAAAGTTCTGGAATAAAACTCTGACACAGCAAAGTAGCTTTTAGTCTCTTTAGTGAACTTATAAATCTCCGTTGCAATTGTTTACATTTCTGTTATCTCCGCCATCTTGATTCCAATTCCTCGCTGCTTCTGCAGTCCCCACTGTGTCTATGAACCCAACAGTGAAACTAAAACGCCCCCTTGTGGACTGAATAAAACAATGTCTGTTTACAACCTAAGACACATCATATGTGGAACAACTATAACATCATAACATCACATGTTATAAATCATGAACATTACAGCTGCTTAGATCGACCATCACATATATAAATGTTGAAACATTTGTCAATAAGGACATGCTGCACATCTTTAGCTCTGTTAGATTCTCCACAATTCAATCATTAAATTCATCTTGGATTCACCCTGGATCCAGAGGTGTTAGCCAACTATAGACCAATATCTAATCTTCCCCTTCTTTCAAAAATCCTCAAAAACGTAGGCCTAGTCGCAGAACAGCTGTGTGACTTTCTCCATGATAATGATTTATTTAAGGAATTTCAGTCAGGATTTAGAGTGCATCATAGCACTGAGACAGCACTAGTTAAAATTACAAATTATCTTTGAGATCATATTTCTCCTGTTTTAGCTTCTTAGCTTCTCGGCTCCCTGTAAAATCCAGAATTGAATCTAAAATCCTACTGTTAACTTATAAAGCTCTAAATGGTCAGGCTCCGTCATATCTTAGAGAGCTCATAGTGCCATATTATCCATAATTTGGTTACTGTTATTAATTTAATGTTACGGCTTAAGTCACAACAAATGGTGCTGCAGTGTAAAACATACCACTGGTGCCTAGATGACAACAAATAGTATCCCCTCTTTTACAGTATCACCAGTATAAGTTCTCTCTACTTAGTCCCTGCTGCATTGTTGCCATGAGCGAAGGTGCAGGGCCTGGTTATCACTACTTGCAGCTTTGTTGATATCTTTTTAAGCCCTTTTGAGATCATTTTATTTCAGGCTGGTGAGAATCCTTTTTAACTCCACTGTTGCAGTCTGATATTTCTGTCTTATTCAGGGGTGTAGCACCAAATTCTGGGTCCTATAGGCAGTCTCTGTGGGCCCCCTGCCTTTTCTCTTTTGATCCATGTCTCTCTTATGCTGCTTTTGATTTTTTCTAACATTGTCAGCTGATTTATTTTCATTTTCTCTCTTTACCTTACTATATAATGACAAACTCTGTCTGTCTGTGGGTGTGTCTGTTCCACGTTTTTCTACTCACTGACGTGGTCAATCTAAATATGTGAAACTGCACATAGGTATTGAGGATTGGCATAGGTAGAAGGTGACAAAGCTACTTTTTCCAAAAATTACACTATTATTAGTATATTCTTTTACAAAGTCGATGCATTCACCCCACAAGTTAGTTGATATATGTATCCACCTCAAACGGACAACAGCTGTAGCCGAGCAGCAGAGTTAAACTGTGCACGCGCGTTAATATATGCATCCACCTCAAACATCAGCTGTAACTGAGCAGCAGAGTTACACTATGCACATGCGTTAATGTATGCATCCACCTCAAACAGACATCATCTCAGCTGCAGCTGATAAAGGTAGGCTTATTAATTACTTAATTACATTTACACTGCTAAAACATGCACATTGATATCACACTGACAAGCTAACCAATTGCCATGTTGTGTAAGTGTATGTGCACGTAGGAAGTTGCCCCATTCACAATTTAGGAAGTGGATGTGGTGTGAGAGGGCCCTGTAAAGGGACATCATTGTCTTTTAAAGTCAATCTCAGCTGCAAATAAAAGAAAAAGGAGGTACGTGGTATACCATGCTTAATACATATGTTCTAAAAAGTAAGTAACCCTCCCTCCCCATAAATATCACCAAGTGTGCAAATGTTTTTTTTCCCCATCAGGAAAACAAACAGGATGACTGCCAATCAACAAACTCTCAATGTTAAATATTGGAGAGTGTGGGCCCCAAACAGAAGAGCAACCAGCTAATTTCTCCACCCTCCTCCATATCAATAGCAAATATGAAATCATAGGACCATATCTCAAACGGCAGTGATGGAGTGAGATACTAGAATGCAGAATGTTAGTAAAAGAGTATGGAGCTATCATCCGCTCCTCCAAAGCTCGCCATAACACTTGAGCATCAGAGTGTAACCAAGTTAGGAGAGGTCTAAATGTGAAGGCCCACTTATAAAACTTGAAGTTCGGGAGAGACAGGCCGCCGGCCTGCCTTTCTCGCTGCATTGTGGTGAGCTTAATGTGAGGTCGTTTGCCATGCCAAAGAAATTTAGTTATTGCTGACTGTAATTTGCTCCAATATTGAGGGGGCGGGGGAAGGGGGAGCATTGAACTAACAGAATTGACTCTGGGCAGAATATTCATTGTAATTATGGCTACCTTGCCACAAAGTGTATTTGGCAGGTTAGACCACCTGTCCAGATCCACCATGACTTTGTTAAGTGTGTTACAAAAATTGTTTTTAATTATTGTCTGTATGGAAGAAGAGACATCTATCCCCAGATAAATAAAGTTTTTAGTGACTGGAATACCGTTTCTACCGTTTTTTTCCCCGTTAAAGGGTTTTTTTTGGGGAGTTTTTCCTTATCTGCTGTGAGGGTCATAAGGACAGAGGGATGTCGTATGCTGTAAAGCCCTGTGAGGCAAATTGTGATTTGTGATATTGGGCTTTATAAATAAAATTGAATTGAATTGAATTGAATAGATGCAGGGATGGGAGCATTACACATGGCCTGATTTAAAGGTAGCAAATCTGATTTCTGCCAATTTATTTTGAAACCGGAAAGCTTGCTGTAATGTTCAAAAGTTGACAAAACATGTGGGATACATTGCACTGGGTTGTTTATATACAATAAAATGTCATCAGCATACAGCGAGATGTGATGGTGTGTTCCTCGAATGGAAATTGGAGAGACTGTGGGCGAATAGCAGAGGGCTGAGAGGACAGCCTTGTCTTGATCCTTTTGAGATAGCAAAGGAGGAGAGCTAGTTTTGCCTGTAACCACTACAGCTGTTGGGTTATTATACAGCACTTTAATCACTGATGAACGGGATGCCGAACCCCATAAACTCAAACACTGACCACAGAAAGGGCCACTCCGGGCGGTCAAATGCCTTCATTGCGTCTAGTGAAAGGACAGCAGCAGGGAAACTTAAGCTCTGAGCCCCATCTATAACATGTAGTAGTCTTCTAACATTATCTGTAGCCAGTCTAGACTTTATAAACCCTGTCTGGTCACTACGAACCAGTTCTGTCATATGGCCTTGAAGCCGCAGGGCCAGTAATTTCTCGTGAATCTTTTAAAAGCGAAAGAGGCCCGTAGCTGGAGCACTCAACCGGATCCTTTCATTTTTTAAGAAGCAGTGAAATTAATGCCAAATTAACATCCCTGGAAAATGATCCCACTCTGATTGAATATTGGATCAACAGGCCAATCAAGGGCCAAAGGTTGAGGTAAAATTCAGGTGGAATTCTGTCTGGCCGTGGTGATCTGCATGTCCCTAACAGCTGCCTAACACCCCTGCAATGTGACGGTCCATCTAGCTTTACGGAGTCATCATTACTAAGGCGGGATAGTTTAAAGGAGCTATATGTAAGAAATCTAAAGCAAATAGTCGTAAAATCCTCCTAATATGTCACAGAGACTAAGGAATAATGTTCATGTAACATACTGATCTCACCAACAACAATAGTACAGCCAGAATATTTGCATCTAAAATTTTTTTTTGCAGTCTGCAAATCATGTTTATGTTTTGAATTTGTGTTTTGGCCTGTTGCGCCACCCACTGCCGTCTCCAGTCACACAGTCAGTAGAGTCTCAGCATCAGTTACAGTTACGACTGAGCTACAGCAGCACGGCAAGCAGCATTAGCAGTGTCCCCAGTACATTTGGCCACATTCTTACATACAGCACCTTTAATGTTATTTGAGAAATTATTGCAGACATGTTTGTCAAAATTACTTTCTTAATTATATAACTCCTGATAAAAGGAGGCAAAAGAAGCGTTTCCTTTTTTTGGGTCACAATGTATAATGCCATCTTTGTCTTTAATGCAAAAAATATCAGCAAAGTGCTCATCCTTCCGAAGTTTCATTGCTAGTAGATGACTGGGTTTTGAGGAGTTGGGGCCAGAGCGGGCGACATTGAATCAAATTTAAAGCTGCTGGCTAAAGCTAAACGTAGATTCAGTAAGATTGTTATTCACGTCGGCGTCAATGACACCCGGTTACGCCAATCGGAGGTCACTAAAATTAATATTGCTTCGGTGTGTGAATACGCAAAAACGATGTCGGACTCCGTAGTTTTCTCTGGACCCCTCCCAAATCTGACCAGTGATGACATGTTTAGCCGCATGTCATCATTTAACCGCTGGCTGTCCAGGTGGTGTCCAGCAAACGATGTGGGTTTTGTTAATAATTGGCAAACTTTCTGGGGAAAACCTGGTCTTATTAGGAGAGACGGCATTCATCCCACTTTGGATGGAGCTGCTCTCATTTCTAGGAACCTGGCAAACTTTATTAGTAATTTAAATCCCTGACAACCCAGAGTTGAGATCAGGACTCAGAGTCGCAGTCCTAAACGCTTCTCTGAGCTTCTAGTTCAGTTACCCAGCCATAGTTTTAATAGTTTTATACAAACGGTGTCTGTCCCCCGACCGCCTAAATTATCTAAATCTAAAATTAAACAAAGAGGAGTTGTGCATAACAACCTCATAAAAATTAAAACCTCTTCTGTGACAGAAAGACAAAACAGGAGAATTAAATGCGGACTGTTAAATATCAGGTCTCTATCGTCTAAAGCAGTGTTAGTAAATGAATTAACATCAGATAATCATATTGATTTACTCAGTCTCACTGAAACCTGGCTGTGTCAAGATGAATATGTTAGTCTAAATGAGTCCACTCCTCCCAGTCATAATAATACCCACATTCCTCGAGGCAGCGGCCGAGGAGGGGGAGTTGCAGCCATTTTTAACTCTAGTCTGTTAATCAGTCCTAAACCTAAACTAGATTATAATTCATTTGAAAGCCTCGTTCTTAGTCTTTTACATCCGACCTGGAAAACCTCGCAGCCACTTTTATTTGTTACAGTGTACCGTGCTCCTGGCCCGTATTCTGAATTTTTATCTGAATTCTCAGAGTTTTTATCCAGTTTAGTTCTTAAATCAGATAAAGTTATTATTGTAGGCGATTTTAACATTCATGTCGACGTTGATAATGACTCCCTGGCTACCGCGTTTATATCATTATTAGACTACAATGGCTTCAGTCAGGGTGTACATGAACCAACTCACTGATTTAACCATACCCTTGATCTAGTTCTGACGATGGAATTGAAATTGATAACCTAAAAGTCTTTCCACAGAATCCTCGCTATCGGATCATTATCTGATTACTTTTGATTTCTTTTACTCGATTACACGCCACTCAGCAACAGTTACTATACTAGATGTTTATCAGATAGTGCTGTCGCAAAACTTAAGGAAAAGATTACTTTGTTAAATTCAATACCAATACCTTCAGTAACAGAGGTTTCCGTGCCGACTTTAACCTCTCGAATTGATCATTTTGTTGATAGCACCGTAGGCTCGCTCACGCTACGAACAACGCTCGACTCTGTAGCTCCTCTTAAAAAGAAGTTAAAAAAGCAAAGAAAGTTCGCTCCTTGGTATAACTCTCAAACCCGTAAGTTAAAACAAATATCGCGAAAATTTGAAAGGAATTGGCGATTAACCAAACTGGAAGAATCTCGTTTAATCTGGACAGACAGTCTCAAAACTTATAAGAGGGGCCTCCGCAATGCCAGAGCAAACTATTACTCAGCTCTAATAGAAGACAATAAGAACAACCCCAGGTTTCTTTTCAGCACTGTAGCCAGGCTGACTGAGAGTCAGAGCTCTATTGAGCCTTGTATTCCCTTAGCCCTTAGCAGTAATGATTTTATGAGCTTTTTTAATGACAAAATTCTAACTATTAGAGGCAAAATTCATGACCTCCTGCCCTCAGATAGTACCTATCTAACCTCAAACACAGCTGTAAAATCTAATATATATTTAGATTGCTTCTACCCAATTTCTCTTCAAGAATTGACTGCAGTGATTTCTTCATCCAAATCATCAACGTGTCTCTTAGACCCCATCCCAACTAGGCTACTTAAGGAGGTCTTACCTATAGTTAACACTCATATATTAGATATGATCAATATATCCTTATTAACAGGCTATGTACCACAGTCTTTTAAGGTAGCTGTAATTAAACCTCTACTAAAAAAGCCCACCCTGGATCCAGAGGTGTTAGCCAACTATAGACCAATATCTAATCTTCCCTTTATGTCAAAGATCCTTGAGAAAGTAGTCGCAGACCAGCTGTGTGATTTTCTCCAGGATAATAATCTATTTGAGGAATTTCAGTCAGGATTTAGAGTGCATCATAGCACTGAGACAGCTCTAGTTAAAATTACAAATGACCTTCTGATTGCTTCAGACAAAGGACTCGTCTCTGTACTTGTTTTATTAGATCTTAGTGCGGCGTTTGACACAATTGACCATCAAATTCTGCTGCAGAGACTGGATCACTTAATTGGCTTAAAAGGTTCAGCACTAAGCTGGTTTAAATCTTATTTATCTGATCGTTTTCAATTTGTTGACGTTCGCAATGAACCATCCTTACGTACTAAAGTTTGTTTTGGAGTTCCATGAGTTCTGTGCTCGGACCAATCCTGTTTACTCTATATATGCTTCCGTTAGGTAACATCATTAGAAATCACTCTATAAATTTCCATTGTTATGCGGATGATACTCAGTTGTATTTATCAATGAAGCCAGAAGAAAGCAATCAATTAACTAAACTCCATAATTGCCTTAAAGACATAAAAACTTGGATGAGCACCAATTTCCTGATGTTAAATTCAGACAAAACTGAAGTTATTGTTCTTGGCCCCAAACAACTCAGAGACTCTTTATCTGATGACATAGTTTCTCTAGATGGCATTGCTCTGGCCCCTGCCACTACCGTAGAAACCTCGGAGTAACATTTGATCAAGATTTGTCTTTTAATTCTCATTTAAAGCAAACCTCACGGACTGCATTTTTTCATCTGCGTAATATTGCGAAAATTAGGCCTATCCTGACCCGGAAAGATGCAGAAAAATTGGTCCACGCTTTTGTTACCTCAAGGCTGGATTATTGTAACTCTCTATTATCAGGTAGCTCTAGTAAGTCCTTAAAAACTCTCCAGCTAATTCAGAATGCAGCAGCACGTGTACTAACAGGAACTAAGAAACGCGATCATATCTCTCCTGTTTTAGCTTCTCTGCACTGGCTCCTGTAAAATCCAGAATTGAATTTAAAATCCTACTGTTAACTTATAAAGCTCTAAATGGTCAAGCTCCATCATATCTTAGAGAGCTCATAGTGCCATATTATCCCACCAGAACACTGCGCTCTGAGAACGCAGGGTTACTCGTGGTCCCTAAAGTCTCCAAAAGTAGATCAGGAGCCAGAGCCTTTAGCTATCAGGCTCCTCTCCTGTGGAATCATCTTCCTGTTACGGTCCGGGAGGCAGACACCGTCTCCACATTTAAGACTAGACTTAAGACTTTCCTCTTTGATAAAGCTTATAGTTAGGGCTGGCTCAGGCTTGTCCTGTACCAGCCCTTAGTTAGGCTGACTTAGGCCTAGTCTGCCGGAGGACCCCTCTATAATACACCGGGCCCCTTCTCTCCTTCTCTCTCTCTCTCTCTCTCTAATACTATTACTGCATCAATCAAACCCGGACATACAGACTGTCAATAAATCGGCTTCTTCTCCGGAGCCTTTGTGCTCCACTGTCTCTCAGATTAACTCATATCACAGCGGTGCCTGGACAGCGTGGCGTGTGTGGTTGTGCTGCTGCCGTGGTCCCGCCAGATGCCTCCTGCTGCTGCTGCCATCATTAGTCATTAGTCATACTTCTTCTGTTATTATACACATATGATTATTGTCACACATGTATACTGCCAGGTATTAATACATACTTTCAACATATTGTACCGCAGTAACCAGAACTATAACTATAATATTATTACTTCCATTAATGTTGTTGTAAGATACTGTCATTACCTGCATATCTCTCTCTCTCTCTCTCTCTCTCCCTCTCTCTCTCTCTCTCTCTCTCTCTCTCCCTGTGTCATATGGATTACTGTTAATTTATCATGTTGATCTGTTCTGTACGACATCTATTGCACGTCTGTCCGTCCTGGAAGAGGGATCCCTCCTCAGTTGCTCTTCCTGAGGTTTCTACCGTTTTTTTTCCCCCGTTAAAGGGGTTTTTTGGGGAGTTTTTCCTTATCCGCTGTGAGGGTCTTAAGGACAGAGGGATGTCGTATGCTGTAAAGCCCTGTGAGGCAAATTGTGATTTGTGATATTGGGCTTTATAAATAAAATTGATTGAATTGATTGATTAAAATAATAAGTTTACCTTGTTTTGTGCATGACGAATTCTGAACAGCGCCTCAGAAGAGAGTTAATCTCTTTTTTAATCAGACCACACATAATCTGAGGGGACCCCTCCATTATTGACCCCATCAAACAAAATGGGGGCGCTAGAGAGCTAATTTCTTATCTAGGCCTAACCCCCATATCGATTTTTACTAAACTCGGGGGGGGGGGGGTTGCCTGAGGGCTGGATTCCAACTCCCACCGCTGCAACAAGGGCTAGCTGCACCTTTCCCATGTGAACTACCGCGCCCCACTTTTAAGTCAATACAACATAAACACTTTAACTATCTGCCTTTCATCGTGCTACCTCAACTACTAATGTACAGTTTTAGCCCACTAACTATCCCACTATTGGCAATGGAACTGTACTTTCAGTAAAGCAATCGTACTATCAAATTCACAAAAACTCTGTCTGAATACATTGCTCTTCTTAATGGATTCAGTTGACTATTAAATCTGCAATTTCCTATGACCTGTATCCCAAACATGCACCATGTGAAACTGTACATGGGCAACTGTGCACTCAGTGGGTATGGACTAGTTTCCTTTCCTTAGCCAAAGACATGACAGTAATATAATTAAGGCAGTAACCCCCCCCCCCCCCCCTTGGGCGACGCCGCGTGTATAAATGAATTCCTGGGCTGCATTTCAGTGACAGTCCGGACTGTTGCGCATGTACCGGCGTCACCGGCGCCCCTGACGATGGAAGAAGCACACTAAGGCGCAGCAGCGCAACACACACACACAGATGGTCAGTGTCGGTGTTGGTGCAGGTAACCTGTTCACCATGAGCCACCGGTACCGTGCGCGCTGCCTCTCCATCGCCCTGCTGCTGTTTCTGCTCCCAGCTCACGGTCCGAGATGCACAGCGGAGCTCGCGGTGGCGGCGGAATACTCCTCCAAAACCGACTTGGACTACGAGTTTGGGGACTACCGGGGAAAGTGGTGCATCGACGACCACGGATTTGTTTACGGAATCGGAGAGGTTTATTACCCGAGCCCCACGGCGTGTCCGTGCACGTGCACCGTGGACGGTCCAGTGTGCGTCCGACCCAAGTGTCCACGCATCCACCCCCGGTGCACGCGGATCAGATACAGGGCATGTTGTCCGGTGTGCGAGGCTGTGGCCAGGGTCTGTGTCTACGGGGGCAAAACGTACCGGCTCCTGGAGGAGTTCAGGGTAAGACATATCCAAACTTCTATACCTCTCCTTCCTCTCTCCCTCCTCCCTTGTCCCAGTCACAGTTCGCACAGCTCCAGCTATTTAATGCCACAGCTTGTCAGTGATAGTGCGTTATTTAAGATTTATACACATCACATCATGAATTAGTGCTTTTTTACATGTAGTTCCTTGTTCCTGTTTTTTGTTTTACTTTTTTGTATGCATGAGATTATCAAGGGTGGAAAAAGTACCCTACTTTGATATTAGTAACAGCAGCAGCAGTAACTCTAAATTCTACAAGATGTCAGTCAGCCAACCCCTAGTTTGGGGAAACAGGTTGGAGTCTGACACGGAAGCTAAATAATGTACTGCTGTGGACGAGGGCCCCCCCAAATTAAGGCATTTTAGCCACAAAACAAACAAACAAACAAACAAACAAAAAATCCCACTTAAAAAAAATCACTATCACTTTAAGTGTAAAATGTTGAGTATTTTCACTGCTTTACCCTTCTGTCAAACAGCCTGTTCCGATGGAGAAGCTGTTAATAGCTTCAGCACCCCATCTATGCTCATATTGAATCCACCAGGCTCCATTGGGTTCATCAGTGGTTTATCACTATTTTCTTAACGGAGTCTGGGTTTGAAGAGAGCTGTATAACAGCTTCATTTTCCTGATGTAAATTACTATCTGACACAAGGGTAAAAGAGTGAAAATACTAATATATAATATAATGTAGCCTACATTTAAACTGATATTGATTGATTTAGATGGGACTTTTTTTTTTAGGTTGCTGAAATACGGTTTGTTGCTGACCCCTCCACAGCAGTAGATTGCTTGGCATTAATGTAGGTCTCTAACCTGCTTATCAAAACTGGGGGTGTGTTGACTGACATCTACTGTATGTAATATACTGACTATGGAAGTACCTCATACAACCACACTTGAAAAAATCTGAGCTATCCCTGTGGAGTATCAAAAGTAAAGGTACTCATTATGCAAAATGGCTCCATTGAAAGTGTTACATTAATCAGACCCCTCTATTTATTATTGGATTTTTTTCTTGATTCATGTCAGAATCTTAATGTTGTCAAGGTAAAGCAATATTTTTACAACTGTGTAGTTGGGTAGTTTCATCTAGTGATATTTTATTGACAAATCACGTGATTGATGTTGCCTATAAAATCTTGAACTGAAAAGTAAATATTATTACTACAGCTGTGAGATGAATGTGGAGTGAAAGTGTCAAGCAGCATAAAATGTAGATACTCGAATAAAGTACAAGTACCTCAAAATTGTAGTTTGTCACGTTCCACCCCTGGATATATTATTGACAAGTAAATTTATAGGCGTTATAAGTGATATTCTGTCACATGAATATGAGATTATCAATATATTTACATAGGGTTGGGAAAATACTATATGTGCATATTTTCACTGCTGGTTTAACCCAAGGGCTTCCCCCTTTCCTACTCTGTGCATTGTGTATTTTTGGTATGGTGCACAAAGCAGACCACACATGCAGTTTCATTATATTTTGCCCATAAATCAGCCACAGGGCTCCATACCCATAATAAGTTTGTGGTGTTATTTTATTGTAACAGTTTTGTGCCATATATGCAATATATCTACTACAATAAGAAATTAGAAATTGACACAGGAGCTCCCCATGAGATACTGCCGTGGGATTAGATAATAATACATATCTTGCGAAGTATATCACATGTGAAATGATTAATTGAAGATGTATTGTGAAATTTTTCCACTTTGAATAAATTCACCCATGCCTGTTTTATAAGGGTGGGGTCTGAGGATGGTTGTCTTCTTTGTCTGGATAATCTAACCCTGAGAGTATGACAATCACAGAATGTGCTGCCTGCCACATGTGAAGGAGAGAATTTGTGTGTGAGTTTATAAGCCAAGTCTAGTAGCTGCTCTGCCTTCAATACTAAATCTGGGCTGTCTTATTGATGCTGTTGCATCTTTACATCAGCAAACAGTTTCAATGCAGCCATGTGCTCAATGGGGATTGAGGAAGGATAGCTACTGACTGTATTTTATATAACTGATGGTGTATTAGACAGTGCATCCAGTCAGTCTAATAACTTGAGAGACAGATCAGCTGTCTTTGTGTGTTTGCTTGACACTGACTGACATAAAGGTGAGATGGAGCTTACCAGTCATCTTGGCCTGCTCTCATTTGTTTGTTGTATTACACCAAATGGTCACAATTGATGTGAAAACTTGAAGTCAATGACATTAAAATTGTTGATGTGTTCCAGCTGTCAAGGTGTGAGCGATGTCGCTGCGAGGCCAATAGAGAGGTGTACTGCAGCATTTCGGACTGCCCTGCCCCTCACTGCGTCAACCCCACCTATGAACCCAACCACTGCTGCCCCATCTGTAAGACTGGTAGGACTTGGTCAGGGCTGGGTTTCCACCAAGTGCTTTCTCTTTGTCAGTTCAGCATTTCAGGCTGTTCTCACAAACTGTTCCTTCGCTTTCCTTTGAAAAGTAATGGACCCAAATCCCACATAATTTGAAAGGCGATCACATGACCAATGTGCTGACGGCAGTAAGCAAGGAAACAGTCCAGAGCAGTCTTGTAAGTAGGCAGGTTGTGGTGGTGGATTGGTCACAAAACACAGGACTTTTCCCTGGAGATGTGTGTTTGGAACCACATGAATTTTGAGTCATTTTAAGGTACATGCTTCTTTTCCTGAACCTAACCACAGTAACTTTCATTGCCTAAACCTAATCCCCATAACTTTACATTAATTACGTATCTTTACATCAAGGACGTAACATCCATTCGTGGGGCGCTAATTCATAGTGTATCATACTAACCATTTTATGAAGATATGTTAAACACTTTGGTCCATGAGTACACACACATTTGCTGTGGATATTCATGATCCACAGAGGACAACCAATGTGTTGGTCACCCGTAGATCTTTTCTCCTGCGCCACTCAAAGCCACAGTTTACACTGGCACACATTCGTCCACATGTTTGGAATTACTCAACTCTTTAACTATTTACAGCTAATAATGAAAGAACCTCTAACTACACAGGAAAAAGCAAGAGGGTAAAAGCTAGCTGGTGAGATCAGCAGGGGCCTCATACTGGGGGAAAAGTGGGACTGATTATCCAGGGCCCCAGTGCAAGGGGCCCCTCAAAAAGCCTAAAGTGAAGTTTGGTTTTGTTTGCAATATTTAATTCTAAGTAATTAGTGCCATAACTTAATTAAAATTGACTGAATAAATTGGTTGAAAGACTAAACCTTTTATAAAATAGTGGAAGCTCTCTGAGACCCCTCTCACCCCTTAATGGTGCAAAATGGTTAAATCCACCCCTACACTAGAATTTGTCTTTAAACGCAGCTAGAGCTAAGTGAGTGACTGCTTGTGCTGCTGGAGCACAAACAATGGAAAAGAGGTTCCAAAAAAGAAAGGAAAGAAAGAAAGTAAGAAAGAAGACAGAAAGAAAGAAAGAAAGAAAACAAACTAAACCTAAAAAAAAGTTGAAAAGTTGCTTGAGGAATTTTGTGGGCCCACAGAGTCTGTTTATGGAGATCAGAATCGGAATCAACCTCAATAGTATGTCGTACACATGCATAGAATCTGACTCTGGTTTTGTGCTCCCAGTGTACATACACAGAAATAAACACACAGTTTAAACAAGGACAACAAAGCTGAACAAAGGTGAACATAAGCTTTGATCACTCTCATTTTTTTTTTATTGTGCCAAAAAGACACAAACTGGGGCATGAAAAAAATCAGGAAGCAGGAAATTAAGTGTTTGACGCTTAAAATTTGTGTGTATATGCATTTCCCTAAGCTGAAACAAAACCTATACCCTTGGATCTGTGTGTGTGTGTGTGTGTGTGTGTGTGTGTGTGTAGTCAATGACCCCTGGTATAAATTCATGTATTGTATTACATCAGACTTTCAATCTAGAGCCCATGGCTTTAAAATAGGGGTGTAACGGTACACAAAAATCACGGTTCGGTATGTACCTCGGTACACAAGTCACGGTTCGTTTTTTTTTCGGTACAGTAATGAAAAAGAATAGACAACTACTAAATATTTACTTATTGGTAACCTTATTAAAACATAGCACCACAGCAGTTAACTCTTTACACAGTTTTTGAATGAAACAAATATATATAAAATCCTGCTTTTTCACATTGTTTGAATGAAAATAGAAATATAAAAGTTAAAAATAAAATCCTGCTGTTTTTTTAACACATTTTTTGAATGAAAAATATAAATATAAATTTCTGCTGAAACAGTTTTACTCAGTTAAAATAAAAAGTATAGTGCAGCTGGTCAGCTTTAAAGCCTGCTCAGATTCAGTTTTACTAGGGTCCTACTTAGCTTTCCCACTTTGTTAAAGTGCAGTAAACAAAACATGCTTATATCTAAAGTGCAGCTTAAACAATTTTACTCAGCTCCAATGGCATTGGTTATTTCTTTAGTGCGATGGTCAGGGAAGCGCTCTTTCTTTTTAAATGATGACGATATTGTAGTTTGCACCAGATTGCTTTTTCTAGTCGTGCCGGTTAACGTTCAAACTCGGGTGGTGTCGCTTTAGATGCGTTAGCATGTTAGACGTGTTTCCACGTACATACCCGACCGCTGTTCTGCAGTGTCAGCACACTGCTTTTGTCTTGTCAACTTGTTTATTTCCATCTTCGTATTTTACCCTGAAACCAAAGTGTTCCTAAACGGAAGACTTAAGGTTTGCGGGTGGGTGTTCAGGTTCGTCAGGCTCACTTGCCACGTTGTCAAAATGTGAGAATGCGCTGCACAAAGTGAAAGCGGAGATTTCCGGTCGGACTCGGTCCGTCACGCAATTATGTCCATTGGGGAACTAGATATTTTAAATTGTTCGACTCGCAAAAACTGAATTAAAATAAAATAAAATAATATCCTGCGCCCAATAATTCGGTACAGGGTCTTGCAGAACCGAAAGTCGCGTACCGAATGGTTCGACACAAATACATGTACCGTTACGGCCCTACTTTAAAATTGTAGTTTGTACTATTTTCCACCAGATTGAGCCCTTTTCTCATGTTTGCCCCATGAGGCAAATACATGCAGTTTTCCTGTTATCCACTAGGGGCATTGCTGCTGTATTATGGAGCACTACAGGCCAGTGTAGCAGATGGATGCACCTAAATTAATACATATCTGTTGATATTGATGTTGGAGATTGATGTATTTGTTTGTGTGTATCTGCTTGTAGCTAGAGAGAGAGAAATTATGTTGTACTTCAGGTCACAATTCCCTGCTCCCTGTCTCTCTCTCACACATACTTCACCCACCCAACCACTCACACACACATGCACGTGCACTTCAAATTTGATAGATCATATCATGCCTCCAAGATGCAATTCATTTTTGTTTATGAGTTACAGTATAGGCTATTGGCTTTGAGCATGTGAGTGTGTGTATGGGTGCATTTTTGTAGGGGTGTGGTAAACATGCAAAAGTATATATGATTGCATGACCATATGAGCTGAGAGCATGTGGTTCTAATGGCATTTTTCTTTCCTTTGCTCTAAAAGTGATCTATTGTGCTTTATTTCCAGTGCAAAAGGCTTTTAGAAGGTAAAAACTCTGAAGAGTAATAATAATTAGACGGTAAAAACTTTGAAGGGTAACAACAATTAGAAGTTAATAATAGTAATAAAAAAGCAATAATCAACATTTTACTTGGACTATAAGTTAACAAGTGAGATTTGTTAGTCTAATGCCGGGTTCAGACTGCAGAAAAGTTTTGTCTGTCCCAACAGTCACTATGTACGAACGTAAAAAGTGCCACCAGATTGCAGGAGCTACATTTCAAGCACCGTCACTGAATCCTTCACAACAAGTTCCTGCAAATATTTCACAATAAAAGCCTATTTAGAAAATGAAGGTATTCTATCAACTGAAATTATTAGGGGCTTTAAATTTTAAATAGATACAGGTTGAGTTTGAAATGACGGTGCAATGCTTTAATGGGGCAAATGGGGGCTGGTTAAAAGTAAAAATAGAAAAATACAGAGGGAATGAGAAATAAAGGCCTGTTTCTGATGTAGTCTGTTTCAAATGAAGCTGGTACCCTCTGCAATCGCGGTGAGCAAAGGCCCTGCCACTATCTGTGAATTTTATTATTTTATATCCCTCTGTATTATGAAGAAATAACATTTTTTGCTAGCCTGATGCTGATGGCAGTACTCACCGGGTCGCTAAAGTGCCTCTGCTATTTCACGTCATCATTTTTTCCGTCATGGTAACATCCTTAGAGAAAATATCTAAAAGGCGGGGGTGTCGCTGCCATACAGTTGTTGACGGCAGCAGATCACTCTGTATTATTTTGTTGGTCAAAGTGACGGCTGTGATGGCAGAAGTCGTGGTAGACAAAAAGAAAATCAAACATGCTAGACGTTCTTTTGGGATGTCGTGAGGTGTCCCAGATGTTGCGTGGGTTGCTGTCTACTATGACACACACAAGATAAAACCATGGATTACCGCACATGATAATCATTTGCCGTCATAAACCAAGCCGACACTGTACGATAGCCCTGTTGGACTATGATATTGTGTTGTCTGAACCTGGCATAATACAGCACAAAAACAAAAATTCATCATAATCAGGCAAATCAATTTTGTTTATGAATCATGGGCTCCAACTATTAGATATTCTTATTTTACCTTCCATACAGTGTATGACTAGGTTGAAATCCAATTTCCCAGTCACAGCCTCTGAACTGGCAACAGTTTCATCTATGTGCAAAACTCATCCACTCCCCTTTGTGCTACAGGCAGCTCACAGCAGAAGCATTGCCACATGTGCTGTCATAACCCATCCTGCTGACTCTAACACACACACACACACACACACACACACACACACTGAAGCTCATGTCCTCTGCATGTGTTCTATACATCATTAGAAGGCTGGTATTGTAGCAGTGTTCACCCTGTAGCTCTCAGAAGCAGCAGCAGTTACGTCACCTCACACATCCTGAAGCTTACAGAGCCATCACTGTTATGTCATACATGCTTTCACTGCCGCTGGCATTAAAGTCCCTCCCTACTGGTGGATTTTGTGCATGTCAGACAGGAGTAGCAGTAGGTAGGGATAATAATAATTCTCGTATTATGTGTTGCTTTTTGTAGAATGAAATGGAAGGCCAAAGCAGCTAAACAATGAAAAGTATTATTTCACTGATTTTTTCATGAGCACCTGAACGAAGGACACATAAACATGTTTTCTGTTTTCCAGTTACCTTGCTGCCTTATGGCAGTTGTAGCTAAGTTGTAGTTTCTATTTTTACTGCCTCCCTGCTGGACAGGCAGTGGGACAGATGGTTTGGTTTGTTGCATCACTGTTTTGTTTTTGTTTTTTTCCCCGCTGCTAAATTCCCTCACGTCAGCTGTGTTTTATCAAACGTGGTTGGATCTGGCATCAGATGAACTGTACTTCCTGTCCTCCTGCTGACTGGTGTCGGTAATTGTTTCGCAGGTAGCTGCCAAATAAAGGAACCCCCATCTGTGATTGGGGGATGCAAATGACAACAAAGGCAGGCTGTTTACATTTTTGCTTACATGGTATTCAGTATGTCCAGCCCAAACAACATATAACTATGTGCCTGATACTATGTTATATACACACACAGGAAAAGACATAGCTTCTATGGGAAGGATTTTTTTCAGGGACAGTTGGATTTGACCTTGTGTAAGCTTCTGTAGCTTTTAAATGAATGAATGAATGAATGAATGACTTTATTTCAACCAAAATATAAAATAAAAAAAAAAACAAACAAGACAAAGATAACAGTGTCCAAACAGGAGTTTAGTTTAGTTTATTAAGGATCCCATTAGCTGGTACCGTGGTAACTAGTCTTCCTGTGGTCCACAAAAAATACAAAACAATCAGTCAAATCATATCATCAACAAAAGAACACATTCATTTTATGTTAAAAATACAATTATAATATACCTAATGATAAAACTTAATTAAAACATGCAACATTTAATAATTTTCATAAATCTAACAATTCATTTTCTCTGAAAACAACACTGAACACCAGTGCTTAATTTGTAAAAGTAGAAGTAGGGGAACACTTTTGGCCTCTGAGAGAGTAGTGTTCCCCCACTCCCAAAAGTTGGGGAACACTTTGGGCCTCTGAGAGATATATTTCTCTCCTGCTTGTGATGTTTTGATGGTATGATGTGTGTTCTCTCTGTTGCTCCTAATTGATCTGTTTGCTCACCCCAATCAGGTGAAGAGATTCCACCTGGCCACGCTGATCATGTGACTGTTTACTAGTGTTAAGAGGTTGTCTGAAGGAGAGTCTCTTTATTTGTCTTGATGAAGGCCCACACAGCCGAAACATGTCGACATTTTTAATCAGAACAAAGCCATGACTTATTAAAGGCTTTTTATTTTTCTACTCCCTGAGTGCCGAGATTTCAGTTTCTTTTTAAATACCTGTTTACTTTCTGTACAACAGAGATGATGAGGCAGATTATTCCCGAGAGTTATTGCTCTATAAATAAAAGATTGTGATAAAGCATTTTGTTCTTGGGTGAGGCAGTACCAGCTGACCGTTGCTGGACCCTCTAGTGCTATGATCATGCACAGTATTTCAAAAAACAATTTGTTCAAATATAAAATCAGGTGTTCTACTGATCAAGACTGATTTAAACAATACAGCTGTGTTTACTGCTAACCTGTTTTCTACCATCAGCCATGAGAGGGAATCATGGATGCAGCTAATGTTTGATCTGGATGAGCAACCCAACACCAACTGTGCAGACTTATTTTGGGCAATCTGCAGCTTTCTGAGCTCACCTTTAGCAGCAGATGCCCAGACCACAGAACAACAGTCAAGGTGACATAATACTAAACTTTGCACAATCTGACACAAGAGGGGGTGAGCAACAAAAGAAGCACCAGCTGGAGATACCAACAGCTCTTCCCATCTTTAAGATGATTTGGTTAATATGATGACTAAAGGAAAGCCTGGAGTCCAACATTGCACCAAGAAGTTTGACACTCTCCACTTGTTCAACAGTCAAATTATATAACTTTAAATCCAGCTTTGGGCTACAAGATGTTTTGAACCTAATAAAATGTTTTTGTTTTGGGAATATTAAGAACTAATTTATTACAAAGGACCCAATCGTGCACTACTTGCTGTTCCATATTAAGGACATCATTAAGTTTCTTGCATGAAGAGGCCAAGAACGAAGAAGAAGAAAGAATGGTCGAGTAAATCAAAGGCAGCAGTTAAATCTAACAACACAGCCCCCACCATCAGAGAATTATCAATGGCTCTAAACCAGTCATCAGTCATTTTTATCATAGCAGTAGATGTGGAATGGCCAGTTCTGTATGCATGTTGATGTAACTGTTGTTCAGTCTCCTTCAGTCTGTGTTGTGTTGTGTGAAGTATGGACTGACACTCTTCGACTTTTGACTGTTTATTGCCTGAATACAGCATGAAAGTCCACTGGTCATTCACGTAGGCACAGCAATGTTAAGGCACAGCTCTGTAGAAAAGTTAGCAAATGTTAGCTTAGCTTAGGAGCTAAGGAAGCTAACTACAGTATAAACACTGACAAAATATAGACAGTTTGATACATTTAAGTGAGTACAATGCACAGGAGATGAAATACAACAGTTTTCCTTAATAAATTACTATCCAGATTGTCTACACCGGCTAGTTTGTCGCCAGAGAGAGAGCAGAGAAGTCTTTCCACCTTTCTGACTTTAACCTGGCGAAATTCAAAAGTGCATACTTTGTTTTTCATTATAATCAACAATTGATCCAGATCTTATAGCAACCTTTTTAGCAGCGTCTCTCTGTGTCATTAAATAAAGTATGGTCAATCCATGGGGCTCTTTTATGCTTGACTGCAAACTTTTTTAAAAGGAGCTTGCTTGTCTACAATCTTCATACACTTGGACATAAATAAAGTGAGTGCAGCCTCGGGGTCATCCTCATTATATACATCACTCCAATTTGTACTTGATATATCATTGATAAAGCAATCTGCATTAAATTTTTTACATGAACAAGTATGAATAATAGAGCCAGGGAGTTACTTTTGAGGTCAGCATTGTCCTCTTGAATGCCAGAAAAAATTAAATTATCTCTCATATTTCTGCACTGAATGGTCATTCAGCCAGAAGCAGGTCCCCCTCAGTTCCTTTCCATGGCTCTTCACCATTTCTTTCTGCTTGTAGTGTTCAAAATGAGCTATTATTGGCCGGTTTTTACCTTCTTGTGGTTTGCCCAGTCTATGAACTCTGGAAAAGGCAATTACTTCAACAACCTCAGAGGAAAATTTGAAGTGTTTGGACATGAATTCTCTCACCCTTTTTTCAAGGTCAGCATTGTCCTCTTGAATGCCAGAAAAAATTAAATTATCTCTCATATTTCTGCACTGAATGTCCAACAATGTTTCTTTCATACGATTGTTATCCTGCATGAGAGAGACTGAAGACTGTTGGACCTTATTCACTGCTTCTTTGAGAGTAACATTTTCCTTTCTTAAATCTTCCACCTGTTTTTGGCTGAATTCCAAGCTCGGATCTCCATTTGTAACAACTCAAGAATGTCCAGTTTGCTCACTCTTCACAGTTTTTGCTTGCCATTTCACCACTGGATTGACTGGATGGAGAAGTCCTCAGGCTGCAGAGCAGTAGATGGAGAAGGCCTCGGGCTGCAGAGCAGTGGATGGAGTAGGCCTCAGGCTGCAGAGCAGGATGGAGAAGGCCTCAGGCTGTCGTAGTCTGGCTGTTACTGGATGGACCTGGCTGGGCCAGAGAGCATAGCTGCTGCTGAATGGGCCTGGCTGGGCCAGAGAGCCTAGCTGCTGCTGGATGGGTCTGGCTGGGCCTGGCTGGGCCAGAGAGCCTAGCTGCTGCTGGATGGGCCTGGCTGGGCCAGAGAGCTTAGCTGCTGCTGGATCCAAAGATCTGATCAAAATCTCTGTTTGTGAACTACATCCATGGCTCTTCACTCCATAAAAGACTCATTTAACTTTGTTCAACATGTATAATATGTATAATGTATAATATTTCCAGAATAATTTTTTAGAGGACTGCTGCTGCTGCAAGGGGGAAACACATAGACTTGAGTCTAGGGCTGCTTGAAGTAAAACTTACTGTATGTGTTTATTTTAACAAATTCCCAATTTTATTGAATAAGTATTTACAGCTATCCCTAGTCTATCTACCACCCAATTAAATAAATAAGTAATAAACCCAGTTTATTTACAGTTTAACATTGGGGGGTAGTTGGACTGTAAATAAACTGGGTTTATTACTGTAAATAAGTAATAAACCCAGTTTATTTACAATCCAACTACCCCCCAATGTTAACACCTTTCCTCATCTATATACAGTACAGGCCAAAAGTTTGGACACACCTTCTCATTCAATGCGTTTTCTTTATTTTCATGACTATTTACATTGTAGATTCTCACTGAAGGCATCAAAACTATGAATGAACACATGTGGAGTTATGTACTTAACAAAAAAAGGTCAAATAACTGAAAACATGTTTTATATTCTAGTTTCTTCAAAATAGCCACCCTTTGCTCTGATTACTGCTTTGCACACTCTTGGCATTCTCTCCATGAGCTTCAAGAGGTAGTCACCTGAAATGGTTTCCACTTCACAGGTGTGCCTTATCAGGGTTAATTAGTGGAATTTCTTGCTTTATCAATGGGGTTGGGACCATCAGTTGTGTTGTGCAGAAGTCAGGTTAATACACAGCCGACAGCCCTGTTGGACAACTGTTAAAATTCATATTATGGCAAGAACCAATCAGCTAACTAAAAGAAAAACGAGTGGCCATCATTACTTTAAGAAATGAAGGTCAGTCAGTCGGAAAATTGCAAAAACTTTAAATGTGTCCCCAAATTGGAGTCGCATAAAAACCATCAAGCGCTACAGAAACTGGCACACATGAGGACCGACCCAGGAAAGGAAGACCAGAGTCACCTCTGCTTCTGAGGATAAGTTCATCCGAGTCACCAGCCTCAGAAATGGCAAGTTAACAGCAGCTCAGATCAGAGACCAGATGAATGCCACACAGAGTTCTAGCAGCAGACCCATCTCTAGAACAACTGTTAAGAGGAGACTGCGCGAATCAGGCCTTCATGGTCAAATAGCTGCTAGGACACCACTGCTAAGGAGAGGCAACAAGCAGAAGAGATTTGTTTGGGCCAAGAAACACAAGGAATGGACATTAGACCAGTGGAAATCTGTGCTTTGGTCTGATGAGTCCAAATTTGAGATCTTTGGTTCCAACCGCCGTGTCTTTGTGAGACACAGAAAAGGTGAACGGATGGATTCCACATGCCTGGTTCCCACTGTGAAGCATGGAGGAGGAGGTGTGATGGTGTGGGGGTGTTTTGCTGGTGACACTGTTGGAGATTTATTCAAAATTGAAGGGACACTGAACCAGCATGGCTACCACAGCATCCTGCAGCGACATGCCATCCCATCCGGTTTGCGTTTAGTTGGACGATCATTTATTTTTCAACAGGACAATGACCCCAAACACACCTCCAGGCTGTGTAAGGGCTATTTGACCAAGAAGGAGAGTGATGGAGTGCTGCGGCAGATGACCTGGCCTCCACAGTCACCGGACCTGAACCCAATCGAGATGGTTTGGGGTGAGCTGGACCGCAGAGTGAAGGCAAAGGGGCCAACAAGTGCTAAACGCCTCTGGGAACTCCTTCAAGACTGTTGGAAAACCATTTCAGGTGACTACCTCTTGAAGCTCATGGAGAGAATGCCAAGAGTGTGCAAAGCAGTAATCAGAGCAAAGGGTGGCTATTTTGAAGAAACTAGAATATAAAACATGTTTTCAGTTATTTCACCTTTTTTTGTTAAGTACATAACTCCACATGTGTTCATTCATAGTTTTGATGCCTTCAGTGAGAATCTACAATGTAAATAGTCATGAAAATAAAGAAAACGCATTGAATGAGAAGGTGTGTCCAAACTTTTGGCCTGTACTGTACATTATCCTGTAAATTAAAAAGACAATTAGTCACCTCACATTGAACAAATAGAAATAAGATCGTGTCATCAATTACCAAGTAGCCAATAACTTATCACTAAGAGGTTGCTGAGAAGAGCTTGTTGACAATGTAAAGCATCTCAAGCACAGCATGAGATAACTGCAAAAGATGAGATACAGTATTTTAGAAGTATGCACATGTCCAAATACTTTAAAGGTTTTGCCCTGCAGCAGCCACTCCCAAATTTCGCAATGCCACAGCCCATTTTGAAATCTGAAAAGCTTCAGTAGCACGCCCCGAACTTTAATCATAACTCTGATAAATACAAGAGACTAATCATAACCATGATGACATATGAGACATGTTCCAGTGTCATTTCAACAATTGTGGTGTAAGAATAACTCTTGATTTAAATACCACAGCTTTTTAAATTGGTTTTAATTAGGGATGCCCCGATACCATTTTTTTTTTTTCACACCGAGTACGAATACGAGTATTTTCATTTGTGTACTTGCAGATACCGAGTACCAATACGATACTTCCACCACAAAAATAACTAGGCTAAAAATGCAATAAATTGGAAGACAGGTTTTATTTGCTTCTCTGCAAGTTACAACAAATGATAATAAATTCAACAAAAATAAATAAAATGAGTATAAAATAACTAGCAGACATTTTAAACAAAAAATAAACATGTTCTGTGTAAACAAAAAGCCTCCACACTGGCACTGTCTTCACATTTAAGAAAATATCAATGACATTTGACAAAAATGTCAATAAAAACTTATTGCACAGTTAACTTAACATATCAATGAAACAATTGTACAGTCTCCAATCTGAATTAAATCAATTAAGCTATGAAGTACTGTCTCCAGCTTTCAGATAAAAAAAAAAAAAAGTGAATGAAGCTATTGGAGAGTCAATTAAACAAAATATCAAACTATTTCAGTCAGCATACTGACTCTTATGGCTCACCAGTGGGCAGTGCTGGAGAAGGTGTTATCTGTGTGTGGTCTCTGCACTAAGCCTTTTTTGGGAACATGAGAGGCAGGTTCTTTTTGATGAACAGAATCATCTCTGCATGTTCAGCAGTGAGCCTGTTTCTGCTTTCATTCACAATATGTGACACTGAGCTGAACAGCCTTTCCCTGTCAATGCTACTGCATGGTGCTGACAGGTATCTGCATGCCATTTTAGCCAGAGTAGGGAACCAGATTCTGTTAACCGCCCAGTATTGTAGTGGGTTCTCTTCCCGGGAAATCGTGGTCTCTCCAGGATATGTCTCTTGTGCAGTTGTGCAGTAGAACCTACTGCAGCTCTGGCCAGTGATGTTGATGCTTGCTCACCTGCAATTTCATCAAATATGCTGTCTAGACTGCTACTGGCCTGGTCACAGCGTTTTCTTGCAGGTGGTTCATTCAGGTCATGGTCTTCCTGCTGGTCCGCTTCTCCAGGAAACCTTTGCAGCTCAAGTGTCAGCATCTCTTTGGCATTTTCAGCGGTGGTGCTGGAGAAAAAACAATTCTTGTACCTATAACAGAGAGGGGAAAAGATTAGTTGACAATGGGTATGCTTGCCATTTTGGCTATGTCACAACACACCAAATTCTAAAAACTGGACCAGTTGGAAGCCACATCAGACCAAAAACCAGACACAGAGAACCACAGATTAAAAGAAGTAAAGCACAATTTATTTAAAATAGTGAAAAACACTTTCAGACTGGACTGCAGATGGCAACAGCAAAGCCTTCGGTCACCAGAGGGGGGCTGGTTGGCTCTATAAAGACATACAAAGAGTTAAAAACAGGTCCAGGCAAGTGGGTCACCATAAAATCAAAAGAGGTTAAAAGAGGCTCTGTTACCTCAGCGCTTTGGGTGAGAACTTGTGGTCCAGACCTTTGTGGCGATCCAGGGGCTGGTTATTAGATTCCTCCTGTTCAGCATGTCAATTGAGGTTCAGGCAGCTTGGTCCTTCCATAGCCTGCTGATCATAATGTGGAAATCCAAGGTGAGAGGGGGGAGGGAGAGCACACATGCAGCAGCTTACTTTCTGTTGGCCGGTTAGCCTGAGCTCCTTTTTTAGAGGGTTTTTCCAGGTGAGGAGAGGGTTCTTTTTGTCCTTCACAGCAGTGTCTTGTCCTTTGCCCAGCTCTGTCCTCTGTGAGCACTGAAACACAGCTTAAACACACACACACTCAGTCCACACTAATTAGTCAATGCCCTTCAGGTGTCACCTCACAGGGTGCATTCAAGTGCACTGCAAACTATAGGGAAATCCAAAGTTAAGGCTGGTTCAGGCTGTTTAGACAGGCTGTGGGCATTCCACACTGAGCACAGTTACATGCGCACAATAATCAGATAACTGGGAATAATCAGGTAATGGTAATAATCCGATTTGACACGTTTACGTGCACTTCAATAATCTGATAATCAGAAAAACCTGGTTTACATGATTCAGTCCGTCAGTTGGATTTCTCCTCAAGTACATGACATAAAACTCAAACTTCCTGTTACAGTAGGTACTCATATCCTTGAAAAACCTTGAAAAGTACGCAAGTCATATATTTGCAAAATAAAGCACTCATCATGCTGACAGCTTATATTCTTACAGTATGTTTGTTTTTATCATTAACAAATACATGTGAGAGCATTCTAATGTGTAGTTTTTCAATGTGGAGCCAATTTTACATACTTTGGGTAGATTTGGAGTAAAAGTACTGCAAAGAGCAATACTTTTAGTGTATGGTATATAAATTTGTCACACAAAGTGCATAACATATAAGTAAGATAAAATAAAAGTGACAATTTAAACACTGAGAATATAAAAATATATTCTTTTATGTAAAATCTTTATCTGAAAGGAAACAAAAGCTGTCAGATTAACGTAGTGGAGTAGAAAGTACAATATTTCCCTCTAAAATGTAGTGGAGTAGGAGTATAAAATAGCAAAACCCGAAAGAAACCAGATTAAAGGGTATACATGCACCGAATAATCTGACTATTGGGGAAAAAGCTAGGTGTGTTTATCTGATTTTTCATAATCAGATAATGGCTTTTATCTGATAAAGCCTATCGGATTATGCTGTTTACATGACCACTTGAATAATCAGGTAACTCCAGAAATCAGATAATGATCGGTTTACTAGTGTGCATGTAAATGCGCTCACTGTTTTAAGTCCAATTTCTTGACAGCCATAAAAGTAAAATGATCAAATTATTGATTAAATGAAAGTAAAATCCTAAAATGAACTTTTTAGCATGTCATCTGTCTCTCCCTCCCTCCCTCATTCTCTCTCTGTCTCTCTCTCTCTCTCTCTCTCTCTCTCTCTCTCTCTCACACACACACACACACACACACACATACACAGTGTCACACTCAGTCACACACAGGGTCAGACACACAGTTACAAGGACAGTCACTCAGTCACACACAGGGTCACACACACAGTTACAAGCACAGTCACACACAGTTACACTCAGTCACACACATGGTCACGCACAGTTACAAGCACAGTCACACAATCACACCCAGTTACACTCAGTCACACACAGGGTCACACACAGTTACAAGCACAGTCACACAATCACACCCAGTTACACTCAGTCACACACAGGGTCACACACAGTTACAAGCACAGTCACACAATCACACCCAGTTACACTCAGTCACACACAGGGTCACACCCAGTTACACTCAGTCACACACAGGGTCACACACAGTTACACTCAGTCACACACAGGGTCACACAAAGTTACAAGGACAGTCACACAATCACACACAGTTACACTCAGTCACACACAGGGTCACACACACAGTTACAAGCACAGTCACACACAGTTACACTCAGTCATACACATGGTCACACACAGTTACACAATCACACACAGTTACACACAGTTACACACAGAGGCACACACACACACACACACACCTGGGATCGAGCAGCGTTGCCATGGTGTAGAGAGGGTTTTCCTCCGCATCAGAGAATCTCTTCTTGACGGCTGCAGCCAAGGTTGCCTTCGTTGTTTTGATCTCATGGTCTTCATTGGTCTCCTTTGTTAGAAATCTGTGCAGCACAGTGACCACTGGAATGACGTCTGCGGCTGTGGCATCTGAAGAGCTCACTTTTCGAGTTAATTCCTCGAGCGGACCCAGAACAGATAGCACCTTCTCCAGCAGTGTCCACTGGTGGGCCATGAGAGTATTAGGGAGTCCATGTTCAGAGACAAATATTCCCAGAGCCAGTTTCAGTTCAACCAAGAAAATGTAAAATGTAAAATGTAAAATGTACTTTTCCAGTCGGTCTGTACGTCTTGCTGGAGTCGCTTGGCAGGCTGGTTGATCTCAAGTTCAACGTCCTCGAGGCGGGAATAGGCCAGAGCAGAGTCTTTGAAATGTCCAACTACTCTGCGCCCGGTTGCCACCGCATCAGCAACACTCCTCTGTGACAAAAGGCCTTTCTGAACCACCAGCTGGAGAGTGTGAGCAGTACAAGGTAGGCTGGGGAGTTCTGAAATCACTCATGGCCTTTATCATATTTTTAGCGTTGTCGCGGAGTACAACATGGACAGATGTTTTCGGAATTCCCCAGGTCTGAAGCATGTTATTGAAAGCACCCGCTATGGCTTGGCTGGTGTGCAAGCCCCAGAACAGCTTCACATGCAGTGTGACTTGATGACGAGTGAACTCATCATCATTAATCCACTGTGTGGTTAAACTAAGCAGAGACATTGGACAGACACTGCTCGTCCAAATGTCAGTTGTAAAACTGAAGGCTGAAACTCCGTGCACCAGGGCGCTAACATGTTTTTTTTACCTCGTCAAATACTTTTGGCAGCATAACATCCGTGATGTAATGGCGACCAGGAATCTCATATCGGGGCTCGAGTGCGCCGAGAAGACGGCAAAATCCTTCGTCTTCTACAACTGACAGTGGCTGGTCATCCAGAGTTATATAATGGGTTAGAGCCTCCGTTATTTTAACGGCCCGTGGGTTGTCTCTTGCCATTGTCTGTCGCTTTTGTAGAACCTGAGCTAATGTTGGCTGTTGCGGTCTTGCATTAGCATTAGCATTAGCAAACTCCATATACTCAGCTTTATGATGCGTCTTGAGATGTTTTATCAAGTTGCTGGTGTTAAACGACGTATTCTCCTTTCCTCCTCTTGACACCTTGGCAGCACATAGCTTGCAGTCTGCCTTGCTTCTGTCGTCGTCCTTTATCTTAAAATATGTCCACACTGCTGACATGCCGCTTGCTTGCCTGTAATGGTGCTGCCATTATTTGCATATTTTACATCACCTTTCAAGGCCCACCTGCAGGGCCTTCAGGGCTTCACTTCAATAATCACAGCCCTACAGGACTGTTTCACGTCAAAATTGCATTTAATGCACTGGCCAATGTACACATAAAAACCATAACATTATGTGTAACTATCATTTGCACAGCAATTCTGAAGCTACATGTAACAGATCAAATCATGAAAGCATGTCAACCAAATTTGGCTCTGTTTTGTTTCTTTTTACGTAAATGTTAAATCATGTGCATTAGGAATATTATTTGCAAAAAAATTGTTATTTGTTTGAGATTTAAAAAAAAAAAAAAAATTCCAAGCCAAATGCTGGCTACACAGTTTGTACATGACTGTTACTATATCATGAAAATTGCTAAGACTTTGAAATATGTTTGTGGGTTTCTATTCTACTTGTATTCTTATTTAAAACATCTGTGTGCATCAACAAGATACATGTTAACTTTTAAAATTTAAATATTTTTGTGACATTCTCTTTATGTATTCATTTAGAAAATCATATATAAATCACAAGCTATATTTATGAATCACACTGTCTTCATTGAGACTGATCTGACTTCTCTTCTGAGCAAAGTGAACAAAACAACTTTTCCTCTCAACAAAATTTCAGACCAGACACTGTGTTCCTATCACCATAATAACTCACTCATGTTACTCCCTCATGATTTTTTTGAAGGGCTGACACCTTGGATTTGTGAAAAAAAGGGACACTCGACCAAATGTTTGAGGCGCAGGGCTCGGCCATTATTACCAGTTCAGACTGACCAATGAACATGAAATTCAGACATAGGAGACCAGATTTGCCATCATTACATGTCCTTCTATGTGCCTGTATTTTATATTATTTTTTATATTAATGAAATAAACAAATCTGTGTGCCTAAATTCTTACATTTTTACATGTATCTCACCATAGCAAGTTGGAAGAAGACATATTCTGCCATATACGAAGAGGGGAGACTCTCTGGAATCTGGCAATATGAGAACCATGATGGTGGGACATTCTGTCACTTCACAGTTGTCCAAAACATGTGGTTTGTGCTAGGCGGACATTATTGCCAGTATTTTTTCATTATTGCAAGAAATTCCATTGATTCATTCACAAGTTAAAAATGTGTTTTATCTGAAAGAAACATGCAATGTTTACGTCTAAGATCATAGAAAAATAGTCAACCAAGTGCATTGATGTCCTCCAAGATACTGACTGATAACAAGATCTGTATAATGGATTGTAAAGAAATTCGTCAGGTTTTTGTTTTGTAGACAATTAATCTGGATTTATAGCGTGATGGGATGACAGCACAATGATGTGTGTGGTATCACTGGAAAGCTCTGCTCCTGCGCTTCCATGTGATATGCGTGACATTTCTGTGCGAGCCTGCATTCGCGGGTAAGCCATCCAAGAGTAATGTGTGTGCAGAGCTGTATGAAAGCTCTGTTATACATTATTTTAGTGTAACTTTATCATTTTTTTTCGCTGTGAAAACATTCGGAAAGCTACGATTCTGCTGTTTCACCTGGTATGCGTGGCTTCTCCTATGACGCATGGTCGCGGAGAAAAACCATAGAGAAGTGAATTTGGACGCACTATGCGTCATTCGGGCTCATAGGGTTAAATATAAATGGAAAAAATACAAATTAAAACATGATTGGATGTGCAAATATACTAAGTGAACCAAATTTCTTTCCAAACCCTATAGGCTAATTGACAGTGTACACAAATGTTTTCATAACTTTCCCTTGATGAAAAAAAAAAAAAAATCATGACATTGTATTCACACCTTAACTACACTAAATTAGAGGGTATTCAGTCTAATTCAAACAGCCCTAACACACACACATAGTGAGACACACATAATCACAATTACTTTGGTCAGTAGGCCTATTGAAACCACAGTTGTTGTATGAGTATGTTTTGACTTTGCAAACATAATGCATTTATTGAACATTTCTTGAAAAAAAAAAAAAACGACATAACATAAAACCACACACACAGAGAGATAGAGAGGTGCACACAACAACACGTGCATGCACAGTTAGCCACTCGGGCTTAGCCTCCTTTAGTTTGTCTGCTAGCTAACAGGTATTTTAGCTGTTAGCCTCATGCTTAGGGCTGTGCGGTATACCGGTTCATACTGAAAACCGGTATTTATTTTCGTTATGATATGAATTTTTCATATACCGCAATACCGGTGAAAAGCCCAAACAACGTCTGGAACGTGCGCGGCGGGAAAGTGTTTCAGCGGGGACCCATTTCACCGCTGCACGCCACTGGCGTGCTAGAGCCAGTGAGAGTGAGAGCATAGAGAAAAGTTTAGAGGCAAGAATGGCTGCCAGAGAGAGTCCTGAAACTGAACTGTACACGATGATCCAGAAGAACTCATACCAAAAAGAGCAGTGTTTCCCCTACATGCAACTAGCAGCGGCACACCGCCGCCGGGCTGCCAGATTTGTCCGGTGTCCTGTGCTAACTGATGACTTTACACATTATGATTGGCTTTATGGCAGTCACAAATCCTGATTGGTTGTAGCCATGGTTGTTGCTGGAAGTTTGAGGAAATGGTTGTAGAGAGTTTGAGGAGAGAAATAAAAATAATAAATTGAAAGTTTTCTCTTCAGCTGTATGCTGAATGAAGTATTAAAACATTAACCTGACAAGCGGCAAACAACAAGATCGGCTCGTTTCGGATTAGCCTTCTTTTAAGTTAGCATTAAGCTAACAGCTAGCGGCTAATAATAAAATGGCTAAAAAGAAGAGAAATGCATAAGAAACATAAGAAATTACTGTTAGATCGGCTCGGGTCGAAGGGCGTTTCACAAATCAATGTACAGTGTTTCACAAATCCAGGGTTAGTGTATCATACACTATATTTATGTGTAGGCTATCTGTATACAGTATGAAAAATAAATAACCATAACAGCATGTCATTGTAAGTTGGTGGTACGTGTTATTTTCAATATAGTGTCTCAATTCAACATAGAAATTAAAATTTTCCCGATCTTTCTCCATCCTTTTCGACTCGTTCGCCATCCTGCCACTAACGCTGTTTTCCCTCTCGCATAACGCTGTTTCTCTCGCATTCAAATGCAGCCACTCAGCCAGTGCCATTCGTCTACGCACCACTCAGCCAATGATAGTATGTCGCGTCATCAGAAGTTGCGGGACCCCAGACAAATCTGGCAGCCCGGACACATTCAGTACCTACAAAGGCACTAATGGAGCAGAGCCTATGTTGCGTTCAGGCGTTGTCACGTAAATAACAAATTCCAGCACTGAAATAGGCCATAGCACAACACAGCAGCAGGTCAAGTGGGCTGAACCCGAGCAAATTACTGTCAGATACCGTGAAACCGATATAATTAAAAAAAAAAAAACCTTATATAAAAATTTTGTTTGCCGCTTACCTAGCAAAGCTCAACAGACGACCAATTCAGAAGCATCCCTATATTTTCACTAACATTACAGTTTCTATAGCTGGCAAACAGGACACTGAGCTGATCGGTACTGTACTGTCCCTCTCTGTGTCTGACTCATCTTCTGAACCCCGGCACTGTGTGCGTGCGTTCCTCGACGTTCACGACATTCATGCAGGAACAGCTTTTGAACTTAAATCGATAAGAGCACATGAAAACTAGCTAAATCGAGCGAAAAAGTAAAACAATGTTATGTCCCTGTTTGCCTGAGTAACATAGCAGACATTGCCATTATATAGGCTAAGTTACTTGTTAGTGTCTAAAAACTCAAATGAGGCTTCATACAGCCACCACCTGCCAACTCCGACTTATAAGCTGAATGAAATATCTTCTCACCTTCATCAAGCTAAGTGCACACATGTCCATCTATGTTACAGCATGAACATTATTTCACATGAATCTATTAGGCCTACTTAAAAAAAAAAAAAAAAAAAAGACCGAAAACTTAACCAGAAAAGGATTTACACCCGCCATGCCAGTCCTGCGGTCTTAAGCAGAGGCAGAAAATGGTGGACAGTTCCTGCTTGGCAAGGTCAGACGTTGTGGTCTCCTGCGCATGCTTCCCAATTTAAACTTGTTCATTTTGGGTTGAAGGGTGGCACAGGTGGCCCAATTAATTAATTTTAGGTTACATTTGTTCAACATATTTGGGTTTTGACGGATTTAATATATTTTCATTAGGCAAACAATATTTGTCACCTCTAAGAGGAGCTTGAATCAATTTTTTGAGTGTGCGTAATTCTTCTATCAACCAACAACCAGTAATTTCCTCTGTTAATTCCATTAATGCCATTGATGTTGATCTGTTTGCTCTAAACCCATACTGACTGTCTGAGAGTAAATTATACTTTTCAATAAAATGATTCAACCTCCTATTAAACAGTTTTTCTAACATTTTAGAGAACTGGCAGAGTAATGATATAGGTCTCTAGTTGATGAACTGTTGTTTGTCCCCGGCTTTATATAATGGAATAACTTTCATTTTTTGTGTAAATGTACCTGCTGAGAATGATAGGTTACAGATGTAACTTAATGGGTTTGCAAATCTGTCAGTGACTTTCTTGATTAATGTCATATCAATTCTGTTCCAATCAGTAGATGTTTCATTCTTACATTTGTTTACTATATCTATGATTTCTTGTTTCCACAGCATAGATAGAGATTGAGCTTGGATTTCTTTCGATGTAGTTTTCAACAACCTACCTGTCTTTTGAATGTTTGTCCCTGATGTTTTCAGCCAACTTTGGTCCAACATTGACAAAAAAAATCATTAAACCCGACCTGTCCAGGGTGTACCCTGCCTCTCGCCCAGTGTCAGCAGGATAGGCTCCAGCCTCCATGTCAATCAATCAATCAATCAATTTTATTTATAAAGCCCAATATCACAAATCACAATTTGCCTCACAGGGCTTTACAGCATACGACATCCCTCTGTCCTTAAGACCCTCACAGCGGATAAGGAAAAACTCCCCAAAAAAACCCCTTTAACGGGGGAAAAAAAACGGTAGAAACCTCAGGAAGAGCAACTGAGGAGGGATCCCTCTTCCAGGACGGACAGACGTGCAATAGATGTCGTACAGAACAGATCAACATGATAAATTAACAGTAATCCATATGACACAGGGAGAGAGAGAGAGAGAGAGAGAGAGAGAGGGAGAGAGAGAGAGAGAGCGAGAGAGAGATATGCAGGTAATGACAGTATCTTACAACAACATTAATGGAAGTAATAATATTATAGTGACCCCCAACAGGATAAGTGCTTATGGAAAATGAATGAATGAATGAATGAATGAATGAATCCTTCTTGCATTACCCCATAATAGTAGTTTGTTTATTTTGGTATTTCTTGTATTTTTGTTCAGCCTCTTTGGTTCTATATTTTATAAATTGTCTATATAGAGTATTTTTCTTTCTGCAGGCATTTAGTGATCCCCTTGTGACCCATGGCCTGTTTGTAAGATTTTGTGCCATATTATATTGCTTTATTGGACAATTTTTGTCATACAGTGATTTAAATATTTTTTTTGAAAAGATTCATAAGCTATGTCAATATCTTTTTCTTCATGAAGGCTTTCCCAGTTTTGCGCTTGCAAATCCGCTCCAAATGCATTTATAGAATCTTCTGTTCTTAGTCTACTGTATTTGATTTTATGTTTCTCTTTCTTTTTTCCACAATCACAGTCATACATCACAAAAACAGGCAAATGATCACTGATATCATTTATCATCAATCCACTCCTTAAGCTGTTTTCCATATAATTAGTGAAAATGTTATCAATTACAGTGGCACAGTGTGTTGTTATTCTGCTAGGTTTGGTGATCAGTGGATATAAACTCATACTGTACATTATATCCATAAATTCATCAGTCATTTTGTGTTTGTTAAGATTTAACAGGTCTATGTAAAAATCATCACAGAGGAACATAATTTTCTGGTTGTTTTTAGCAAATATTCCCTCCATAATGTTTGTGAAGGTTTCAATGCTGGATCCTGGTGCCCAGTTCACACAACTGACAATCACATTTTTTTGCTTTTCCATGCAGATCTCTACAGAAATACATTCCATTACATCATCATTTGTGGTTGGCATGTTCTCTACCACCTTATGGGTAAGGTTATTATTACCGACATATAAGGCTACACCCCCTGCTTTTTTTAATTTTTCCTGTTCATGTAATAGAATTTGTATTCTTCTAACTTGAAGCCTGCTCCCTTAAGCCAGGTTTTGGATATAGCTATGACCTTAAATCATTTTCTGAATTGATTGAAATATTTTTTTATGTTATGGTAATTAGCATATAAACTTCTACTATTAAAGTGAATAATTGACATACCATGCTCAGATGTACGTTGCTGTTATTTTGTTCATCGTTGCAGTAGCAACATGTATTATTTAGATGTTGATGGTAATTCCTTTGTTTTTAAAGAAGGCCGTCACCTGATGCTCAAGGGACTCCAAGTCAGACTCGGTGGGTTCCCTGCTGTTTTCCGACCGTGTCACCGCCCTGGCATAGGAACACCTTAGTCTCCAGCCTGCTATGATCACGTTGTTAACGCTGGAGTACTGCTCCAGCCTGCCACGCTAGCTATCTTTGCTAGCAGCCAGCTTACCAACATTTGTCTTTCAGTCCGTTTTCCTTGCTCTATGTTGCTGTCCAAGCAGTTGTCAATGCCAGATTTCTCAATATGTATTGTCCAATGTCCGCAATCCAGAAGCATTGTGTTTCAAGGTTGTTTGCCTTGTCTGTCGACTGTCTGTCGACTGTCTGTCCCATCCTTATGAACACGATATCTTAAGAACACCCCGAGGGAATTTCTATAAATTTGACACAAACGTCCATTTGGACTACAGAATAAACTGATTAGAATTTTGTCGTCAAAGGTTAAGGTCAATGTGATCTCACAAAATATGTTTTTATATGCTAATTATGACAAAATGTGACATATAATATGATTATAAAATGATGTAGTGATGCCATTTTATACCAAAAAGGTCAAAGGTCAGCTTTACTGTTACATCATAATGTTCTGCATAAAACACTTAACTGGCCATTATTCAATGTCATATCTCAGGACCATATATTTGGTCAGATACTTAATTGGTGGCACTCATCTTAGATGTTCACCTTGAAATTGTGCTGATTTTATAGCTCTTCTGTGTATGAAGCATCCATCTTTTCACAGACATTTAAAATTTAAAATTGATTGGCATACAACCGTGGGGCGGTAATTCTATTTTTTTTTTTTCCACATAACTTTCAGTCTACAGCCTCACTTAATGTTGCATTCACTTCAGAGAAAAAAATCCATAAATAAAACACTGAAATATTATCACCTAATGACTTAAAACAAATAAAGCAGTAACCTATTTACACATTCAGCAGTTATGGAGCAACATTAGTATTTATTTGGACTTGTGTTTCTGGCCACCTGAAGAATCATATTCACTCAGTCTTAGTTCTGTGTTTGGTCTCTACCAACTCTGGAGAAATAATCTGTCTCTACAGCTGCTAAATGCTTTACCATGTTCTTAGTTTCTGACTTTGCCATCTAGAGAGGGTGGGGAGCGTTCAGTGGGTTTTAAGAGCTTTTAACTGGAAACAGTTGACTGCTGCAGTGAAAGGGCACTGATGACAGTGGTGAGACTGGACCAGATCATTAAAGCTAGGGAATATCAATCAAAAACTATGATACTACCGATTTAACAATTATGAATATAATATAAAAATAAGTTTACATATGTGGTTCAACATTATTATTCAACATATCCTGCTAGTTTTGTAATGACTGGACAAACAACTTCGGATTTATAGTTTAATTTGTGTTATGCCACCCCCATTTTTTGCATTTGTGGCACCCCCTTGTGGTCAATTTGGATGAAACTTGCAAGGTATGTTGTTAATATTTCTGTAGACATTTCCTGTAGGTTTTGTGATTATTTGCATAAGGGTTATGGAGTTAGGTTTATTTATGTGCTGAGCCACACATTCTCTAAAGCTGACCTGTATTGATACTGCTCCTGTCAGGGTTATTGAGGCCATATTTCTTGGGCAGCATTTGCACACAACTTCCAATCTTTGGAGTACATTTCATGGGTCTATGATGTACCATCTCACAGGAATTTGCTAAAAACAGTTGTGAGCGGGGTGTCGGTGGCTTAGTGGATAGAGCAGGCGCCCCATATACAAGGCTGTTGCTGCAGCGGCCCGAGTTCGACTCCAGCTTGTGGCCCTTTGCTGCATGTCACTCCCACTCTCTCTCCCTCTTTCATGCTTGACTGTCCTATCAATTAAAGACAAAATGCCCCTCAAAAATATCTTTAAAAAAAAAATCAGTTGTGAGGAAAAATGATAATAAATCAGCACAAAAAGAATAGGGTTTAAGCCCCTTGTCCTGGAACCCCTAAAAAACTATAGGTCTCCAGCAGCAGGTCACCGCTTTGATCCCTAATAATAATAATAATAATAATAATAATAATAATAATAAATGTTGTGAGAGTAACTTGCCCCTTCACTGCCTTTGCTGTCACTCTAGGTCCAAACTGCTTTGCTGGGAACAGGGTGATTCCAGCAGGGGAGCGTGTCAACATTGACGAGCAGACAGTATGCTACTGCACCTACCGGGATGGGACGTGGCACACCCATCCCCAGGCCACCTGTGAACGGCGCCCCCAGCCCAGCCCAACACCCAGCACCCACATCAAGCCCCCCGATGACAAGGATTTTAGCGGGAAAGCAGGGAGGCCGTTTATTCCCAGACTAGATGTGATACCATGAAGTGGAGTGTAAAATACCAATTTCATAGAGACAAAGCCAGTCAGCTCGTACAAATAAACTACTAACTAAAAGTTGTATGTATTAGTATCAGAATATCTAAATTTATATATATAATTGCCTGAAGAAATGTGGGATAATCTGCAGGGTTGTTGGTGTTGGAGGTGAAATTAGCAACATCCTAAAAAAAAAAGACTTTTTTTTCCATTTTCATATTCGCGCAATTTCCATTTTAATTCACTTATTCAATTGTCCCATATTTAAATACAGTGGCAGATTTACCAACAGTATTCTGAGTCATTTTTTTAAACAATTGCTCTTTGATTTCAGTAGATAAAAGTAGGCTTCTCATTTCCATCAATTTTGCCACCATAGACCTTTTTTAAGGCAGACATTTTGGCATGTCATAGTAGGAAAATCACTGGTGTAATTTTAAAATGAAATTTTGTTCATAGCTTTAGTTAGTATTGTTGAGTTGAGTTGATTGATGTCTAATTGCGGGGCTAATATGAAAGTCTTTCTGACACTACCGATATAGTTCCAATGGCTCCTTGTTTAAGTATGCTGATGATATGGCCATAGTTGGTGTTTTACAGAAAACACATTCAATCAATCAATTTCAAGCAATCAGTTTTATTTATAAAGCCCAATATCACAAATCACAATTTGACTCAGAGGGCTTTACAGCATACAACATCCTTCTATCCTTTGGACCCTCACAGCGGATAAGGAAAAACTCCCCAAAAAAACCCATCAGGTGAAGCTGCCTATCTGGCCCACACTAAGGCCCTTCAAGCATGGTGTCGCACAAGGTAGAAATTAATGTAGCCAAGATTAAAGTATTAATTATTTGCATAAATCAAGATCTGAACACAGAGGCAGTATGTCTTGATGGCCAACATGTTGAAACTGTAGAAAACTTTAAATACCTTGGTACACTTCAGGTGAGCTTCTCTGGAAATACTGAGTGTAGTTTAAAGAAATGCTCACAGCAACTTCTAAGGAACCTTAGTGGCCTCGGTGTTAGACAGCATATTTCAGAACTAGTGTACAAAACTAAGATTGAGTGTTTCAACTTTTTACCTTTCTGTCTAGTATGGTCACCAGAACTGCACATCTAAGAATAAACTCTTTAGGGTTGTGTCAATGGCAGGCAAAATAGCTGCCTAGCCACAAAAGCCCTTGACACAAACAAGAGGATTAAAGTAGGTAGTATCTTAGCAGTTAGCTCTCATCCTCTCTTCAGCCAGTTTAAGCTCGAGAGCTCCAGGAGTTGCTATAGAGTCCCTCCGGCAACTAAAAATGTAGTCAAGACGTCCTTTATCTCAAATGGCATCAACATTCTTCAGTCAGCAAGTGACTGATGAATTTTAAACCACAGACAGACACTGACATGAACTCATTTAATGTGTAAAGTAATGTCCTTGTCTATATGTCTGTTTTACTTATTGCTTGCCTTTTTCTTTCTTAAGTTTCTCTCCTGAGTCTGGTGGGCTGAGGACAGAATTTCCACCTTGATGTATGATGAAGATGTATTCTATTCTATTATATGAAAAAAAAAGTTTCAAGTAATTTAAGTTACCGTTAAGTTTGCCCCAATTTGCAGTTGGACATTGACACACCCACAAAACCTATAACAAGAGCTCTTGTGCTGCATGTAAATTATTAAATACTTCTCAGTCTATTATGAACATATTTACAGCCAGCAGATGTGTCAAAATGTGACTTTTTTCACAGGCTGTGTCAAATTATGGACATAGCTTCCATGATGTCACACACTTGTTTGTGGACTCCTGTTTGAAGCATTGATTTTAGCATCTTGGCCATCACCATCTTTAGCTGGAATCAACCATATCTGGATGAGGAAGTGGAGGTGTGGAGGAGTGAGGAGTGAATCTGACTGAGAACTGCTGGGAACAAGAGGTGAGGCCCCACAGACAGCCTTTCATTCAAAACTACCACACCCTTAATTATGCCTAACTGTAAGCCTGAATAAAATGTTTTAAAAATGCCTATCAAAGTTATGTCCTCAGTTTCTGTCAACTCCATCATATTTTTTCATAATTCTAACTAAATCAGGCAATAGCATGGTTAGCAAAATCCTTGAGGACACCTTTTAATCTTCCTGACTGTGCTGAATGCAGCACTACCAAATATGCTCTGTTAAGTTTTACAGTTTTTTAAGTTTTTTTTAATATTTTAGAAAAATGTTGATATTCCTACGGTCACAGCTGGAACATGTCAACACTGTCTCTCCATTATGATGATTTTTTTTTAAAACAGTAGTGAATCGAATTTAGACATGTTAGCGAGGTTACTGAGACAGCTAGCAAGCAAGGAAAACCCAGGTAGCTGCAGTGTACAACTCCTGTTTTGGCGGGAAAATACATTCCCTTTTGCCAACTCTGTGACGGAGTTGACGGAGTTGACAAATCCACCTATAACCTCTAAATGTGTGAATATAATATTATCTGTGAACAGGGCTGTTTCAAGACCAGCCACCCTCCTCCCCTGACAAGTAAAGAACAGTCCCTTCATAAGTAAAGAACAGTCCCTAAAGTGCGGTGAGGTTTGTGGACCGTTACCTGCCACAAAGAGAGAAAGCTGGAAAGCTGAAATGTGAAAGGCTCGTTTCTCCTCTGACACATCACATACCTGTGTGCTGCCACAGCTCAGCTGTTCAGGTATTTCTGGGCAGTCATGAAAGCAGCATATTGAGTGCCAGGTTGCCAGCGCGCGACGTTGTTGGACGGCGCATGGACACTCACCCTCTTGAGATTGGACTTTGAACTTATCTCACAGTAGTGGTACCGTGAGGTACCATAGTACTACGATACTCCAACAATGCCAGTGCAGGTGGCAACCAATCATGCGGGACATGGTCTCAATATGCGTGACGCGTGAAAAGAGAAAGAAATGCTGTGCAATCCCGCACAATGCGGGGTGTCTGGTCACTCTACTTAGCCACTTGCAAGCAGCAGCTAGTAGGGGGCCCCATTAGGGGGGATTCCAACGTGTTGTCGTTGTTGCAGTGTCTATAGGGGTTCCATCATATTGTCATTGATGCAGACCAATGTCAGCCGTCTCTGGGGGCCCCCTTCCAGCTCGGGGCCCCAGGCAATTGCCTAGTTTGCCTGTCCGGTTGCGACGGCCCTGTCTGTGAACATAATAAAGGTTTATTTCAGGGATTATATATATATATATATATATATATGTATGTATATACTGTATATATACTGTATATACATATACATATATATACTGTATATATATATATATATATAAATATATATATATATATATTAAATTACATAATTTAAACTCGTACCAGATACCCTACACTTCTGACATGTAGAGTATGGACAAGCTTTGTGGCCTACTGATTATAATGTAATGAGAACGCAATGAGCCCTTCACCTGAGGAATAAGTGCAAAATACCTGAAGTATCCAAAGAGCACCTGTATTGTGACCAACAGAAGGACCCAGCAGCACTTCCACATCTGTTGTCTTCATGATTATAATGTAACTTTCCCAGCATTTATATTATGTAATTATAAATAAATTGAAGCCAGTATTTCGATTTTAGCAACATATAGAATCAATCATTTTGAGCAGTATTGTTGTTTAGGAATGTCAATTTAATTATTGGTGGAGGAGAAGGAGGGGCCCTATGCTCCATCACTGTTTTTTAGATAGTTGTAAACAGTGTAATTTACAGGATGTTTGCTTACTGTTACTTATGTTATTTATGTTCAGTAAAAGAGAAAAATAGTTTGTTCTTCATCTATTGTCACCTCAATATGTTTAAAATCATATTTGTTTATTAATCAGTAATGCACAGAAGTTCTTTGTCAATACCGTCAGTTCAGATGTATGTTTTTGTTGATTTTTGAAAAAAATGTTAATTATTTTTATAGTTAATGTTGCTTATGTAATAAAGGGTTATCTAATCTACATCATCGTATGTATTATTTATCTAAGGAAATTGTTTTTATGGTATTAAAATTAAAAACAAAGATTGAAAGATTGATTCTTTTGGACTGGAAGAATTAAAATTGTAGACTTTTTAGTGGTTCTGACGGAGCTGACACAAATGAAGCTCTAAAGTGAAACATGTTTATTTTTTTAAAAAGTCTTTTTATTTAGAACCTTTTCCTTTACATAGTTAAATAGTTAAGACTTTTTTTCTACAGACATATCCAATTCCAATAAATATAGTGTGCATTTTTTAAAAAAGATTTTTAAAACCTGTTATGTCCCTTATCTCAAGAATAGGAACTGCTGAGAACAAGAGGTGAGGCCCCACAGACAGCCTTTCACTCAAAGCTACCACACCCTTAATTATGCCTAACTGTAAGCCTGAATAAAATGTATATATATACATGCATTAACAGCACATGTGCAGTTGTTATAAATGGGGAAATTAGCTATAAAGACCAAACCTGTTTTTCTGAAGTTTCGGGCACTTCGATATTAGCTTCATTTTTCAGCTCTGCGGGTCGAGTAACGAGCCCATTTAAATTTCAGTAATTGTAATTGCGTTATTTATTTGAAAAAGTAAAAAGTAACATTTCTATTTACTGCCAAAAGTACATAGGGGAATTACAATATGCAACAGAGATACAGGTGAGAGAACACTGCATGCTTGGGTCTATAGACTGTACATAAAGATGGACGGATAAGGCAACTGCCATTTTGAGCCAGTGACATCATTTGGAGTCTGTGCAGCAGCGATCTTTGTGGGTGTTGAGTTCCCATGCATACACCCTTCAGACCAGTGAGCAGCGTCATTGATTGCAAGCACACTGATTGGCACACACAGCTGTCAGTCATAATGTAAAATCCCCTCTTTATAGCATCAAGTAACTAGTTAAAACCAAACTTATCAGAAAAACCAACACTTCAACAAACAGCAGCATAATAAAAACTACCTTAAAAGACAGAAAACATCTTTGAGAAAAATTGATGTGTACCTTAAACAGGCAACAGATAGCATCCTTTCCTGAATATATCATTATGAAAATAATGTGGGTTGCACAGAGTAGTGGCCACAGTAAAATCAGACTATCAGCTTCAGTTCATGTTCACCAGCAGAGGGCGGTATTTATGTTTCTGTCCTTTTTGGCCCACTGTAGTTTTGAGTCTTTTTGACCATCCGCAGCCACCGTAGTTCACAGTTTGTTTTGTGCATAGACATATATACATGTATATATATCTATGAAAAATAGGCTACATGCCAAGCAGTCACTGGTGCGCGGAGTGGAGTCCACGCCTCCGCGGAGTCCGTTCCGCGTATGTTCTGCCCGAGTATGTTCGGGCCTTTATTAGGCTAATTCTTTATCGAGATAACAAAGACTGTTATCTCGTGATAACGACTTAATTAATTCGTTATCTCGAGATGACAAAGATTGTTATTTCGTGATAACGATTTATTAATTCGTTATGTCGAGATAACAAAGATTGTTTTCTCTTGATAATTGTCAAGTCTGATGATTGCGTGCTGGTTAATGTGATCGTCCTGATTTCAGCCTACAAGATTTTCACCTCCCTGGTGTCCCAGGGAGGTGAAAATGGCAGATCACATTATTGATCAACGCATCAGGATGTAGGCTACTTCAGTCAAGGTCTAACACAGGCAGAAATTGTAGCTATTGTGTCTTTCTGTTAGGCATTCAGATTAGTCCTCATCATTTAAGGAGAAGACTAGTGTGGTTTCAACTTCACAGGCGACGGTTAAGTGATCCTGCTCATCGACGGGAAATCACACCATTTGCTATATGTGACGTACATGCCCTTATTTGGATAACACATCGTGGTATTCCCCACACATAAAGCCTATTGACAGCGTAATGCGCTCTGGCTGCAGATGTACTAAGCATTAATCCGTTCTTGCAGCACATCTACAGAAAGTATTTTGTTAGAGACAAACCATCCATCTGTCTGTCATCTCACCTGTTTGGCCTGCCTTGACCAGCGAATTCATCAGCTTGTAATAATTCGCCAACAGCAGAAACTGAAGCTTATGTCACAACGCTACTGTTACAAGTCACGGGAGGCACAGGTTCACGGTGCCTGGGGAATACCCATGGACGTTGGAACTATTTTCTGAGAGGGGGTGCGGGATTTTTGTTGGGAGGGGCGGGGGACGCACGCACACTTATCAGTGATTAAAGATTTGACTTGAAGTTTATAATAACATGCAGTTATAAGAGAACTAGAATGGATGAACACGACATCTTTATTGTTAAGAAAATGAAACTTTGATAACTAAATCAAGCCATTTAAGGAACATAACATTATTTGTAACCTTGAATGAAAAAAAAAAGTCTGCGCTCCTGACTCATGCATTTCCAAAAGTGGACCTTCTCTCAGTTGACCTACTGATGAAGACTTTAAGTAGGGTCGAGACATGGCTTTCATCCATAAGGTCACTGTGAGTGTTCATAATGGCCAAATGTGTTAGTCTCTCCTGCGTCATGGTGTTGCGCAGCCAGGTTTTCAGCCTGCACAAGGCTGAGAAAGAGCGCTCGGATGCAACATCCTGGATGATGCTAACTTCTCATCCCCTACACACATCCCTCAGTATGTCCAGCTCAAGACTTAGCCACTCTCATGGAAAGGGGGATGATGTGATTTCCCGTTGATGAACAGGATCACTTAACCGTCGCCTGTGAAGTTGTAACCGTGCTAGTCTTCTCCTTAAATGACAAGGACCAATCTGAATGCCATCTCTAACAGAAAGCCACAATGCAATTTCTGCCTGTGTTAGACCTTGATTAAAGTACACCCTGATGCGTTGATCAATAATGTGATCTGCCATTTTCACCTCCCTGGGACACCAGTGGCAGCTCTTGTAGGCTGAAATCAGCACGAACACATTAAGCAGCGCAATAACAATCTTTGTTATCTCGAGATAACGAATTAATTAAGTCGTTATAACATAGATAACAAAGACTGTTATCTCGAGATAACGAATTAATAAGTCGTTATCACGAGATAACAGTGCACAAAAAAAGAATAATACATGGCCGTTATCGTCTTCCGTAGTACTTGTACTGTGCGTTCTTGTATAATTATTTTTCATTACTATATGTTTTTTCTTCAGATAAATCTGACAATTGTTACTTGGTTATGGGGTGCCATTTGTAAAGTGTCTCACGCTGAAAATAACATCAACATTTTGCCACATTTAGCTTCAAACAATGTTTAAAAAAGTATTGTGAATTTTTTAATGTCACCTTTTACCACATTCACAGCAATATTTGTAAACTTAGAAATATATTAAATAGTTAAATCTAAATATTAAATGTGGCACATAAATGTTAAATGTTAAATCTAAATATTAAATCTAAATCTAAATCTAAATGCTAAATCTAAATTTAAATATTAAATCTAAATGCTAAATATAAATATAAATATAAATGTTAAATCTAAATGCTAAATATAAATATAAATGTTAAATCTAAATATAAATGTTAAGTCTAAATGCTAAATATAAATCTAAATGTTAAATGTTAAATCTAAATGTTCTGGGTGAAACTAAATATTTAGCTAATATGCAAATTCACACTGCCGGTCACTGGAAGTACCAAAATAAAAGCTCGAGATGGTCACACTGTGTTTATAGAATCAAATAATGAATTAAAACCAACTTATTGGGGGAAATAGACACTTGAACATACATTAGCGTGATAATAACTACCCAAAATAACAAGAAACATGTCTGGAGAAATTTTATTTGACGTGTACTTTGAGTTGTTAGTGTCCCTTCGGAGGGACTAACAACCTAAGCTAAGATAACAACCGTTAGCTCTTAGCACTGTTAGCAATGTCTGTAATGACTCATTAACTCTTAAACGGTCTGTGAAAAAAATATTTTTTTCCAGCGGATGTCTTAGTTACAACATGATTGAGCGAGCAAAGCAGTTTTGTGTTGCGATGTGTGGTATTTATTCAGTTTTGGGAAATCACGATGTTTAGAAAGCATCAGTGGCTGCAGCAGCAGCAAAGCTATCAGGACGTCATCTGTTAAAAGCCTCCCGTTGTCGGATACGACATGAAACTACTCCAGTTAGCTCAATCATGTTGTAACTAAGACATCCGCTGGAAAAAAATATTTTTTTTTTCACGGACCGTTTAGAGTTAATGAGTCATTACAGACACTGCTAACAGGGCTAACAGCTAACAGTTAGCCCCACTAATCTACGATAACCATGTTATTAATTTCAGAACGTGATAGTAATGTTTGTTCAGTCATAGTGTTTATAGACTTTACAAACACCAGATTAGTCTAAACAGTGATATATTGACGTGAAAAATGTGAGATATGCATATATATATGTAGCTAAACTGTGCTGGTTTTCTACCCGGAAGTATTTGTAAACAACAAGGTGATTCCCTCCAAAGGGACACTAACAACTCAAAGTACACATCAAATAAAATTTCTCCAAACACATTTCTTGTTATTTTAGGTAGTTATTATCACGCCAATGTATGTTCAAGTGTTCATTTCCCCCAATAAGTTGGTTTTAATTCGTTTTTGATTCTATAGACACAGTCTGACCATCTCAAGCCTTTATTTTGGTACTTCCGGTGACCGGCAGTGTGAATTTGCATATTAGCTAAATATTTAGTTTCACCCAGAACATTTAGATTTAATATTTAACATTTAGATTTATATTTAGCATTTAGATTTAACATTTAGATTTAGATTTAACATTTATATTTATATTTATATTTAGCATTTAGAGTTAACATTTAGATTTAGTATTTAGATTTAAATTTAATATTTAGATTTAATATTTAGATTTAGCATTTAGCATTTAGATTTAACATTTAGATTTAGATTTAATATTTAGATTTAACATTTAACATTTAGGTGCCACATTTAATATTTAGATTTAACTATTTAATATATTTCTAAGTTAACAAATATTGCTGTAAATGTGGTAAAAGGTGACGCTAAAAAAATTCACAACACTTTTTTACACATCGTTTGAAGCTAAATGTGGCAAAATGTTGATGTTATTTTCAGCGTGAGCCACTTTACAAATGGCACCTCATACTCGGTCTCTTTACTCATTTATTTAGTAGTGTCCGCACACCTTCTCATTCTACATATACAGAGAGGTATACCGGTGACTTTACAGCCTACATTTTATTGATTATCTCTGATCCCCACGGTCAATTTGGTCGTTGTGACATTGCGATGCAACACCACTGACGCTAGGTGGCGCCAAGCTAAAAAAAACCCCGAATCCTATCTGTTGCCTCTTAAGTTTTTAGTTTCACCCATGTCCCATGATCCACTAGAGGTCAAGCCAGCTCTCACTTTGTTTTGCGGTGCGCACATATACTACACATTACGGCAAGAGCGAGAAGGACTGATTTCAAAGTAAAAGCAAGCTTAAAAACGTTACTCCTTGTAGATTAAGAATAACATTTAAAAAAAAAACCTACCTGTTATTACTCAACCTTTCCATATCAGACTGATAGTACACGACCTCAGGGTGTCACCCAGAAAATATAGGGTCAATCTGATGTAGCATTTCAGAATAAAAGCCCTCTGAACTGTCATATTTCACTGTGCTCCATCTACAGTAAGATTAATATTTTTTTTTTTAAAAAATACCCATTATTACTCAACCGTTCCACTTAAGACTGATAGTACACGACCTCAGGGTGTCACCCTGAAAATATCAGGTCAATCTGATGTAGCATTTAAGAATAAAAGCCCTCTGAACTGTCATATTTTACTGTACTCCTTGTACATTAAAAATAACATTTAAAAAAAAACTAGCTATTATTACTCAACTACTTTTTTCTGGGTGACAGCCTGAGGTCGAGTACTATCAGTCTCAAGTGGAACGGTTGAGTAATAACGGTTAGTTTTTTTAAAAAAAATATATTAATCTTACTGTAGATGGAGCACAGGGAAATATGACAGTTCAGAGGGCTTTTATTTTGAAATGCTACATCAGATTGACGTGATGTTTTCTGGGTGACACCCTGAGGTCGTTTTGGAAGCTTGTTTTTACTTTGAAATCAGTCCTTTTTCGCTCTTGCCATAATGTGTAGTATATGCGCGCACCGCAAAAAAACGTGAGGGCTGGCTTGACCAAATGTTTCAAAGTGAGGGCTGGCTTGACCTCATTATCCACTAACATGTAGCAAGCTTTATGACCTATACTGCAGTCAGCCACCAGGGGGCGATCCAGATATTTTGGCTTCACTTTTAGGGAGCTGTTATTTCGTCTATCTTCATATACAGTTTATGCTTGGGACTTAAAAAAAAAATAAATCCATAACTTTTGTTCAAATTAAATTTCTTAAAAGGTATTGACAATTAAAACATAGAATACTGGAGAACTATGCCCTTGTCCATGATTGGCAGAGTAACTGCCATTAAGAAGGTTTTTCTACCATAGTTTTTATACCTCTTTCAAAATTTGCAGATACTGATCTCTATAATTTGTTTTGGATTATACGAAAATGACAGATTATTTACGTATTTATAGGCCCACTCTGGATGGAGGTCTGGGTCTTCCAGTATTAACAAATTACTTCTGGGCAGCTAATGCTGGAGCATTGGCAAACTGGCTGTGGGATTCTCCAGACCATGAATCATTCAATTCGACCCCCCTCTGGCTAAAACTAAAGCTTATGTCCTCAATAAAACCACTTACATCACCTCCTCTGTACTTTTCATAAATCCTGCATCTGCTGCTAAATTAGCAAGTTATAGTTTTGCTGCCAGAAATTCACTGAATTTTCTTACTCAAATTAAACATATCTACAAAGTCCCCAAAGTGGATATCATTTTGCCAAACCCATGCCTTAACCCCTGCAAGGTATCCTTATAGAACAGCTCATATGAAATCCTTTGAATTTGCACCCCTTGAATGAAGTTATGTCCTAATGTTCAATTATGTAGTTAATGTAAAGTTATGGCGCTTAGGTTTAGGCAATAAAAGTTACTGGGGTTAGGGTTAGGAAACATGGTGAGGATGTACCTTAAACTGACTCAAAGTTCAAACAGTTCTGAACATGTGCCCCCTGGAAGTCTCAGAGGAAAGTCTGCATTTTTGTGACCTATCCACCACCCTAACCTGTCTTCTTATAAGACCGCTTGGGACCGCCTTCTTGTTTACTCCAGTCAGCCCATTGGTCATGTGATCGCAGCCTTTCAAAATGCGTGGGATTTGTACGACTTTGGGTGCATTACTTGTCATAGGAAAATGTATGAACAATTTGTAAGAACAGCCTGACCCCAGCATTGTTGGACAACACATTTGCTACATGGTATGTAAAAGTTTTTATGTGCATAAAGGACTTCTATTTAGACAGCAAGTTTTCTTCTTTTGGTCACTTGAGCTTGAGGTACAGTCTGCTGCACCCTAATTTTTTTTGCGTTATATGCAACTCAGGCATTTTGTGAGGGAAAAATTTGAGTTCTCCTGTGAGAGACAGGCACTTTTGGAATTGCTTTCTCTTTTGCCAGACTTAAAAAAAATATCACCAAATTTGTGGATTACTTCTCTAAGGATTTTGAATCTGTCAACTGTATTAAAAGGCTTGGGAAAAGGAAATCAATGCATTATTGCTTGACAAAATATGGAGAATTGTACCTTCCTGTATTCATAGTCTTTCAATAAACAGCAGACACACGTTAATTCAATTTAAAGTGATTTACCATTTTTATTATTCTAAGGTTGCATTAATTCTACCCGTCTCTGTCTCTCAGTGATAAATGTGAATAAAATGATGGTACATGGTTGCATTTCATTTGGAAATGTCCGCTATTATATTCATTCTAGTCAAGAATCTTTTTCTTTTATCCTGGGGTTTACCAGACTTGGTTGTCTTTGGATGCTTAGAGGACTCTTTAAATTCTCTACTGAATTGGTGACACTGACCTGGGGTGTCCACCTTGAAACTGGGCTGATTGTATAGATCTTCTGTGCTGTTGGGGGAAGATGTGCGTATGCCTATTTGTTAGGGATGTTGCTGGTGACAAACCAGTCTTGTGACCTTGTATGCTTACATACACATAGCTGCGAGGGTCCTAAAGACAGAGGGATGTTGTATGCTGTAAAGCCCTGTGCAAATTGTGATTTGTGATATTGGGCTTTATAAATAAAATTGATTGAAATTGATTGATTTATTGAGCTATGTACGCAAATATTGTGTAAATAGAGCGTACATAATTATATCTATGTATGCTAACCTGTGCAATAATGACTGTTAAGAAAAGAAGAAAAATGAGAAAACTGTTACGGGAGACAAAGTCCAGAAGAGAAGCTCCAGGGAAAAGGGGAAAAAATGGGGATATATAGAGCCTCATCCTGGGCGCCCTGTAAACACATATAAGCAGGATGAGACATAAACAAGAAAACACTAAAGAAATGGTCTAATATCAAAAGCTTCATTCAATTCAATTCAATTTTATTTTATTCTCATTTTTTTCTTAATATTTTTCCTATATATATTTTTCCTATATCTCTTCTTAATATTATCCCCATTGGTGCTTGACACTATATATTTATATGTATTATCTGTTTTTCTTGTTGTTTGTCCTTCTATATATACATTGTAATGGACCCGTAAAATGAACAATGTGCGTGGTCTTTTTGGGGCTTTCAGTTCAGTTCCTCTACATGCACACCTTCTATATCAATTTAAACTGAATATTTACTGTACTTAAGGGATCCAATGTATTTAATCGATGTGTATACAGGTCATCTATTGTGATTATGTGACTTTTTTCAAAAAAATAATAGTTTAAATAGTTCTCTAAATACTTTTCTTGGGAACATTTGTTGAACATTTGTTGTTTGTCTGTATTTATATGTTTATTGTTTTTCTATCAACCTGCTCAGAGGGGTATTCCAGGTAGGAGGTTCAACAAACTCTGAGTCTATCCCTGAACTCTGAGTTGATTTACTCTGAGATGGGAAACTCTTGAGTATCTGGTTCCAGAACAGCTGATCTGAGTTAGTTCAGTCAACTCTGAGTATGTTCACTCTGAGTTAAACCGACAATAAAAAGCCATCATCAACGGAGCTCCGACTCCACGATTCACCATGGCAACAGGTAAATAAAAGACAGCGCCTCCATTTTAATCCAGTGGATGTAGAGATATTAATGCATGTGTAGCAGACGGTGCACGTTTATCTTTAAAAGAAGAGCCTGAGTCAGAGCGAGGAAAGTGTAAATAAGTTAACCATAAAGTTAATAAAAAAGTTTTATTCAGAGTTGTCCATTTATTCATCATTTATCAGACTTACATTTCCTTAATGAAGATAAAGTGATGGAATCTGACTGTGTATCAGGCTGTAGATACATTAGGCTACATTATATTAATTATATACAATAATATATTTGTTCAGATTTAATCTGATGGGGAAAAACACAGGACGCAGCAACTGAAAAATGTAAGTAAGATTTAAAACATATAGGCTATATATCAAAGACATAAGACTTTGGATGGAGCTGCTCTCATTTCTAGGAACCTGGCAAACTTTATTAGTAATTTAAATCCCTGACAACCCAGAGTTGAGACCAGGACTCAGAGTCGCAGTCCTATACGCCTCTCTGAGCTTCTAGTTCAGTTACCCAGCCATAGTTTTCATAGTTTTATACAAACGATGTCTGTCTCCCGACCACCTAAATTATTTAAATCTAAAATTAAACAAAGAGGAGTTGTGCATAACAACCTCATAAAAATTAAAACCTCTTCTGTGACAGAAAGACAAAACAGGAGAATTAAATGCGGACTGTTAAATATCAGGTCTCTATCGTCTAAAGCAGTGTTAGTAAACGAATTAATATCAGATAATCATATTGATTTACTCAGTCTCACTGAAACCTGGCTGTGTCAAGATGAATATGTTAGTCTAAATGAGTCCACTCCTCCCAGTCATAATAATACCCACATTCCTCGAGGCAGCGGCCGAGGAGGGGAAGTTGCAGCCATTTTTAACTCTAGCCTGTTAATCAGCCCTAAACCTAAACTAGATTATAATTCATTTGAAAGCCTCGTTCTTAGTCTTTTACATCCAACCTGGAAAACCTTGCAGCCACTTTTATTCGTTATAGTGTACCGTGCTCCTGGCCCGTATTCTGAATTTGTATCTGAATTCTCAGAGTTTTTATCCAGTTTAGTTCTTAAATCAGATAAAGTTATTATTGTAGGCGATTTTAACATTCATGTTGACGTTGATAATGACTCCCTGGCTACCGCGTTTATCTCATTATTAGACTCCATTGGCTTCAGTCAGGGTGTACATGAACCCACTCACTGTTTTAACCATACCCTCAATCTAGTTCTGACATATGGAATTGAAATTGATAATCTAAAAGTCTTTCCACAGAATCCCTCGCTATCGGATCATTATCTGATTACTTTTGAATTCTTTTTACTCGATTACACGCCACTCAGCAACAGTTACTATACTAGATGTTTATCAGATAGTGCTGTCGCAAAATTTGAGGAAAAGATTACTCCGTCATTAAATTCAATACCAAGTCCCTCAGTAACAGAGGTTTCCTGTACCGACTTTGATCATTTTGTCGATAGCGCTGTAGGCTCTGCGAACAACACTTGACTCTGTAGCTCCTCTTAAAAAGAAGTTAAAAAAGCAAAGAAAGTTCGCTCCTTGGTATAACTCTCAAACCCGTAAGTTAAAACAAATATCGCGAAAATTTGAAAGGAATTGGCGATTAATCAAACTGGAAGACAGACAGTCTCAAAACGTCTAAGAGGGGCCTCCACAATGCCAGAGCAAACTATTACTCAGCATTAATAGAAGACAATAAGAACAACCCCAGGTTTCTTTTCAGCACTGTAGCCAGGCTGACTGAGAGTCAAAGCTCTATTGAGCCTTGTATTCCTTTAGCCCTTAGCAGTAATGATTTTATGAGCTTTTTTAATGACAAAATTCTAACTATTAGAGGCAAAATTCATGACCTCCTGTCCTCAGATAGTACCTATCTAACCTCAAACACAGCTGTAAAACCTAATATATATTTAGATTGCTTCTCCCCAATTTCTCTTCAAGAATTGACCGCATTGATTTCTTCATCTAAATCATCCTCGTGTCTCTTAGACCCCATCCCAACTAGGCTACTTAAGGAGGTCTTTCCTTTAGTTAACACTCATATATTAGATATGATCAATATATCCTTATTAACAGGCTATGTACCACAGTCTTTTAAGATAGCTGTAATTAAACCTCTACTAAAAAAGCCCACCCTGGATCCAGAGGTGTTAGCCAACTATAGACCAATATCTAATCTTCCCTTTATGTCAAAGATCCTTGAGGAAGTAGTCGCAGACCAGCTGTGTGATTTTCTCCATGATAATAATCTATTTGAGGAATTTCAGTCAGGATTTAGAGTGCATCATAGCATGTCAGCTGGGATAGGCTCCAGCCCCCCCGCGACCCTCAAGAGGATGAAGCGGTTAGAAGATGAATGAATGAATGAATGAATAAAAAGGACAGAGGTTTGATTCTGAGCTGAAGATGAATTGTCGCTGTGTAATATTTGAATGTAAAGACAAAAACCGATGTCCAAAGAAATGACTGATGTGCATAAATTCAGTAACTTAAGACAGTCCTGAGTAACAAACTAATATCCAGCAGAATTTAGACTGTGACAGACGGTAAATCTCCGCTAATTAATGAGCTTCGATACAGGCTTTGACACGGACTGAATGAATGAGGAAATGAAACAGCGTGTAAGAGGGAGGAGACAGAGAAAAACTCAGGGTTTATTGAAGAAAACCTGCCAGCCAGCAGGTTATGTTCACAGAGTCTGTAACCATGGTGACTGACTCAGAGTTTGATTTACCTCTCTTTCTGGAACTGAAAACCCAGAGTTTCCCTCATTTCAGGGTTAACATACTCAGAGTTTTCACTAAACCCGCTTTCTGGAATACCCCTCAGTTCCCTGCCTTTTCCTTTCCCAACAACAGCCTCAGATTGTATTGATTTGTGTTGATTTGTATGTGTTTTTTTGGTTTGCCTCACCTGAGCTGCATCCCTGGCTTGATTCGGGGGTGGGACCAATATCTTATATGAGCAAGGTGTCTCCTTTGTCCTTTATCCTGACGAAGATCCATGTGATCGAAATGTGATCTTCTATCATAAACATTTGAGGAGCTACAACAGTGTGCGGACTTCACCCCCCTTTTTTTTTTCAAAAAAAAAACAACAAAAAAAAAAACGTCCGTTTGCTTGTTGGTCCTGCACCTGTAATATCTTGGATGTGCGTGCTCTACCCCACTTTGTAACCTGTGCAATTATACCTGCAAACACGTCTGTGTGTGCAAAATATGTGCAATAGGGCAATATGAAATTTACACCAGCACTTTACAAACTTGTGAAATAGGGAGATATATAATCAGCACTTTGAAATGGGCAACGTGCAATTCTTGTCTTGTAAATCTCAACACTAATGCACTTTAGCACTCAAGCACTTTAGAACGTAATAATCCAAATTCCTATGGTCACTTAATTTCTGGTTTGTTATGAGTAACATGGTTTATTGTTTGTTAGTCTGCCTATTGTACTTTTCACCATTATTGTTTTATTGAATGTATATTGTTAACACCAACCTGCCTAGGGACAAAGGATGGAAATTAGCCACTGGCTATAATCCTGCATATTTACACGAAAGTGTTTATTAATATGTACTCAATTCAATCAATCAATTTTATTTATAAAGCCCAATATCACAAATCACAATTTGCCTTACGGGGCTTTACAGCATACAACATCCCTATCCCTCTGTCCTTTGGACCCTCACAGCGGATAAGGAAAAACTCCCCCAAAAAAACCCTTTAACGCCCTGATTATTTCAAAAATAAATACAAATAAAAATAAAGCATCTATGTCCTAGAATATGCAGCTTCTTTGCAGCAACATTTAAAGCATTGTCATGGCTACATATGAATCTAGACTGACAGGGATGTAAACTGTAACTTCTTCCTCTTCCACCAACTTGACTGGTTCGCAGAGGCATACGACAGAAAGGCAGTAATTCTAGTGTCTTACACTCTCATTAAGTTTGTCTGCTCTAATGAAAACTCCTTAGCATGTCTGAGTAACTGGCTTATAGGAGTTAATACACTGACATCACAGTGACAACATGTAGTTGCTGGTTTGCAAAACACAGACAGCGTCTATTTGAACCTGATCAGTAAACAAGAAAATACAAGATTAACATCCTAAACATGGTGCAATCTAGTGCGATAATACGGTGTACAAATAGATGGGAGAGGGTTAGCAGAATATTGTGGCACAGCTTTCCTCCTGATCATTACCATGAACGTAGACACAGGTGGATAACAGCTATGAAAAGGATGAACTGGACACTGGGATCAGACGATCGTATTTGAAGTACACATTTCACATCGCAATTTATGTAATGGCTCGCTTTGATCTCATTTAACATTAGCATGCACAACCTAGCCAGCTAAGTCTAAGACTGTCACTAATGTTAAATGTGATTAAAGCAGGCCATTAGTGAAATAAATTAATGGACAACTTTCTGGGAACTCTCTGTGACTTTAAGGCCAACAGGTCCAAGAGACGTTGAGTCACATCGTGACTTCATTTCGACCATTTGCCCACATGAAAACAGGATCTTAGGACAGTGGTGATTTTAAGGAAAACTTGCTTTATAACTGAATAAACACCATTTAAAAAAGCCCAACAAGGATTTATCTTTGTAACAAGAGTGTGAAATCAACTAACACATGGAGTTATATGAGGTACAACACCAGTGAAATGTGATCCCATCAGCTCCTTTAACCTGTGTGCTGTCATTTAGTCCATTTGTGTGTCTTCTTACATTGTTGGCTGCATCAGAATTGTCCATGTTTCAATTGTCCACACATCCTGACTGCAACAAGCCACCTCCGAACGTCATATAGCAGTGATCCACAGGACCAGGACCACACCTCACATTCCCAATGTTACACCAGTCCTTATTCACCGTAAAGCACACACCTCCTCTCCTTCTCTCTCAGAGTCCTCTGCTCTGTCAGATCGGCATCCAGAAAAAGAGTCACCTATCCAGGATTTAGCCAAGTTTCAGTAAATGAAAGGATATTCCAGTTCCTGATATGCTGTCAGAACTGATGCAGCACAGAGGTTGTCCAGTTTATTTTCAAATGTCTGTACAATGGCTAGCAGGATGCTAGTTAAGCTGGAGGTCAACTTTTTCATCCTCCCTCGATGTTTCCTGATGTTTACATGTGAAAACCTTGACCTTGCTATCTAGCTCTAAGTCGGCAGACGGAGAGTTTACAAACTGATGAGTTGATTTCCTCATCCTGATGATGGCCTGCAGCCACACGCCACCACCGTCCTAACCAACCACGAAAAGTACCACTAGCACTTCCAGAGAAGTGTTTTTGCAAGACATTATGATGTCACAGTAAAGCTGATAACCTTTTGGGCTTAAAATGTCAGCACTACATCGTTTTATCCTGTTAGACATTTGTGTGAAGTTTTGTCATAAATAGCGAAGTGATTCCTGACTTATGGCCAAAAATGTGTTTTCTAAAGTCACAGTGACCTTGACCTTTGATCCCCCAATTATAATCAGCACATTCTTGAGGCCAAGAAGAAATTTGTGCCAAATTTGAAAAAAATCTCTTAAGGTGTTCTTGAGATATCGCACCCACTGGAATGAGATGGATGCAAACATGAATCACTGCAATCAGTTGAGAAATATAAATGTTATAGTGCTTTTTATCCAGAAAAACCGCAGCTGCCCTGTTTACTTCAGTTTGTTTACAGGCAAGTCTTGCACTCTCCAATATTTTAGCAATACTGATGCCTGATCCAGCAGCCAATGAGGCATCTATGTTTCTAGATCTATGCCTGACATTTTTAACCCATAAAACCGTCCATCATTCCGCTGGAGTAATGGAGTGTGAGATGAATATAATGGTAATATACAGTATAAGTGACAGAGGGGAAACAAGTGTTAGGTGCAGGTGGTGGCCTGCTTTCTCTCCATGGACCTGCTGCTCTCTGTCTGTAAGCAAATCTGTCCAAGTAGACCAGACACACACACATTTATAGTGCTAAGAATGACCATGTAAGCAAAAAACCAGATGATTCACACACTACCTGGAGTCAATGATAGTATATGCCAATGTAATGTAAAGAGCACATGCCAATAAGCATTTATGTCAATCATATTCGTCATATTGTCATAGCAAGAACATGTCCAAGAACATGTCCAGTAGAAGCTGAAATACTTGTGGCTTTCGGACGGATTTGCTAATTGCAAAAACCAGGAAGTTCCTTTGCGTCACTCGTGTGATTTTAGAGCAGATTTTTAACAGTTCTATTTACACTGTTTCAGTCTTTCAATATAAGGCTGTGAAATCAGCAGATAAATGAAAAATACAGGAGGCTGTCAATAAAAGACTGTTAGAAATGGCAGAGGATGATGGGACTGACGGAAAAGGGATTTAGTTTATGGAGCAGGTGAATTCTCTGTTGCCCTCACTTCGCAATATCTGCAGTGTTTACAACAAATTTAAGATGTTAATAAAAAGAGGTACTTAAATATTTGTATGAGGTAACCCTTTCCACAGTGTCATTGTGAATAATGCTTTCCTTGGCTGTGTCTCTATTAGGGCTAAAATCAAAAATCAACTCCTTAGTTTTAGATACGTTTAAGAAAGTATTATTATTCATGATGGTTATATGTGACAGATTATAGCTCACCAAGTCCTTTATACCAGTTGAAATATCTTTAAAGGGGCAATTCAACCCAAAAAATGTAATTTTACACTTGCCGAAAAGTGATTTAAGTTCCTATCTTGTGACTGAAAGGTTATATATGCCATAAAATGACTTGATTTCATTCGTAAGGGTTATATGTGAACAATCATAGCTCACCTCGTCCTTTTAACCAGTTGAAATTGAGTGGCAACTTCAGAGCACGAAAAATTAAGCCAATGTGCCAGTACCAAAAACTGCAGATCATCAAAAGTCCATTTGAGGCTGGCTCCAAAAGTGAGTTGGTCCCCATAGACTCCCATGTTAAAATGTCCAACTTTACAGCAGAAATAAACATCCTGGTAAAAAAAAAAAAAATAATAAAATTTGGTTTTGGTCTTTATGGGTAATTTCAACAT